>NC_035172.2:31077341-31397222 GCF_001659605.2 Manihot esculenta
AGAGGATTCATGGTTATGTAATAGCTAGCAATGGACATGATTGAATTGTAATGTAATGTCTTAATCAGTATAGTTATGTAATGAGATGATGTTTATGGATGTTAGAGGTGTGCTTGACCATAGATTGTTGTTATCCCTTTTATTACATGATCTTAGAGACTTTTATGATGTTTATGTAAACCAACTCAACATATGTTATGTCACCCATTGGGGGCATTGATGAGATCCCACAGAGGGATCAATGTTATGTTAATGTATATGCACAGGTTGAGTTTGGTTGATGTATTTGGAAAGAAAAGTTTTAATATTTATGTATGTTGTTGATCATGTATGGGATTATACAGGTTTTCAGGATTTATGTCACGCTTGCTACGGGTCCCGGCGGCCTTAAGCCGATCTGGATCCTAGCGCCAGTAGCGGTCCGATTTTTGGGTCGTTACAGAATGGTATCAGAGCCCTAGGTTCATATGGTCGGACCTAGAAGTGTCGGGCTCATAGTTGTGTTAGAAGGTCAAGCACAATAGGAAAGATCATGTCCACTAGGATAGGATGTGGAGTCCTGTCTTACATGATGATGTGAAATGCCATGATTATATGCATGTGCATTAATGATATGCTATGATGTGTGATGCGGGTTCATGTGTGCCCACATGAACCATATGATGCTAATGTTTATGTGTTGTGCACTGTTTTTCAGAAAACAGGATGAGAGGAACTCGTCGATCAGCAAGATTGACTGGAGTACCACCTGAGGATGAGGGCACGAGCGCCCGTCCTCCAGCATTGCCTAGGGCAATGTCTAGTAGGTCTAGCAGAGACAAAGCAGTAAGAGACCCTAGAAGGTCTTTGGATCTGGGTAGGAGCAGATCAGTCAGAGGAACAGTTCAGGGAGGAGCGTCAGAGGACATGGGGGATGATATGGATGTAGAGCAGAGAAGGGATGGCAGTCTGGGAGTTAGCATGTCAGAAGAAGGAATGGGAGAGTCCCAAGGAGGCACTCAGGCCTCGGGATTTGTTCAGCCACCCCACTACCCACACTTCTCACAACATCCCGGGTATTCGATGGGAGGTACATCGGATTACCCTAGCTTCACCCCTTATCCCACACAGATGCCATACCCACCATACTACCCACCATATTCACAATACCCAATGTATCCACCTCCACCTTACTATCCAAATCCAGAAAACCCTACCTCAGAAAATGTTGCACCACCTCCACCACCTACAGAACCAGCAGCCCCAGTTGCTCAGCCATCTAGACCTAGCTCAGCTAGTGGGAGCAAGGTTAAGATGACTGACTACATGAAGTTGGGTGCTCCTCAGTATGAAAAAGGGGATGACCCATTTGTGTATCTCGAAAGGGTTAAAGTGATCACAGAGGAGATTGGGGCTAATGACAGTAGAGCCATTCAGATGGCTGGGTTCACGCTTAAGTGCAAGAAGGCATGAGAGTGGTTCAAGAATTATGTGAACCCGAGAGTGGACAGCATGTCTTGGGAAGAGTTTGCAAACGAGTTTGCAGGATGGGCTTTTCCCGATAGTTCAAGGGAGCTGAAAATGATAGAGTTTGAACAGTTGAGGCAGATAGAGGATATGAGTGTAGAGGAGTACACCGACAGGTTCTTGGAGCTGTTGCCTTTTGCTGGGCAGAGTCTGGATACAGATTCGAAGAAGTCAAGGAGGTATGTTATGAAATTTCATTCCAGGTATTTCTCCTTGATTCAGTCCGTGGACAGGGAGAGCTTCCATGCCATAGTAGATATGGCCAGGAAAATGGAGGCCAGTGCCATCATTCAGGGGACAGTTAAGCAGACAGTGGCACAGCCTTCTGGTTTTAAAACTCCGAGTGGGGGAAGGTTAGATCCCTCTACCCTGAGTGCAGCAGCTTCAGGCAGTAAGAGATGGGGTAAGCCCAAGGGTAAGAAGAACAAGTTCTGGAATAAGGTTAAGTCTAGTCTGGGATTTGGAAGTGGCTCAAGCTCTGGTGCGGATATTGCAGTTTGTGCGAGGTGTGGTAGGCCACACAAGGGAGTATGTCGGTTTGGGACGAACGCCTGCTTCAGATGTGGTCAGGAGGGGCATATGGCTCGAGAATGTCCAAGAGCAGTCCCGATGGCTCAGTCCTAGCAGACAGCCTCAGGCAGTGTAGCGCAGCCAGCAGCCCCAGCCATGACTCAAGCCAGTGGCAGAGGCAGAGGAAGAGGGGCAGCCTCTTCTTCAGCGGGTTTCAGAGGTGAAGGTCCATCAGCTCCAGCACGGATCTTCACAATGACACAGCAGGAGGCAGATGCATCTAACACCATGGTGGCAGGTAACTTAATCATTGGTTGTTTAGATGTGTATGCCTTGATGGACCCTGGTGCATCTCATTCTTTTATCGCTCCGAGAGCCGTGGGGAGGTTGGGTCTGATGACTTCTGGGTTAGAGTGTCCTCTCTGGGTCAGTGGACCCAAGTGTGATCCATCAGTGGCAGAGTCAGTTTGCCAGTGTAGTCCTGTGTTTGTTGAGGGAAGGTGCTTGTCCGCCGACCTAGTGGTTCTAGATTTGACAGATTTTGACGTCATTCTAGGGATGGACTGGTTATCTACCCATGGTGCTACCTTGGACTGCAGGGACAAGGTAGTCAGGTTCAGAGGTCAGGATGGGTCTGAGGTTGTCTTCAGAGGAGACAGGAGGGGTACACCTAGAGGTCTGATATCAGCTCTTCAGGCTCGTAAGTTGCTCAGGAAGGGATGTCAGGGGTATTTGGCTCATGTGAGAGAGCTTAGCAGTCAGGTTAGAGAGCCCGCCTCGGTGCCAGTGGTTAGAGAGTTCTTAGATGTGTTCCCAGACGAGCTGCCAGGTTTACCACCTGCTAGGGAGATAGAGTTCGAGATAGAACTGATGCCTGGAACCCGACCGATCTCTATCCCCCCCTACAGGATGGCGCCAGCAGAATTGAAAGAGTTGAAGGAGCAGTTACAGGAACTGGTAGACAAGGGCTTCATCCGACCGAGTACCTCTCCCTGGGGTGCTCCAGTTTTGTTTGTGAGAAAGAAGGATGGATCCCTTAGACTTTGTATCGACTACAGGCAGTTGAACAAAGTCACTACCAAGAACAAGTACCCATTGCCAAGGATCGACGATCTATTCGACCAGCTAGCAGGAGCGGGTTGTTTCTCCAAAATAGATCTGAGATCGGGGTACCATCAGCTGAGGATCAGAGAAGAAGACATACCAAAGACAGCTTTCAGGACCAGATATGGGCATTTTGAGTTCCTTGTGATGCCGTTCGGGTTAACCAACGCCCCTGCAGCATTCATGGATCTCATGAACAGAGTGTTTAGCCAGTACCTGGATCACTTCGTTATTGTCTTTATAGATGATATCTTGGTGTATTCCAGGAATGCAGAGGAGCATGCCCATCATCTGAGGTTGGTTCTACAGACCTTGAGGGAACATGGCTTGTATGCCAAGTTCTCCAAGTGTGAGTTCTGGCTGAGGAGCATTTCATTCTTGGGGCATGTGGTGTCAGAAAATGGGATAGAAGTGGACCCCAAGAAAGTAGAAGCCGTGGCTAACTGGCCTAGACCCACTTCAGTGACAGAGATTAGAAGTTTCTTGGGTTTGGCAGGTTACTACAGGAGGTTCGTTTAGGACTTCTCGAAAATAGCAGCTCCTCTGACCAGACTGACCAGGAAGAATCAGAAGTTTGTGTGGACCGACCAGTGCGAAGAGAGTTTTGAAGAGCTTAAGAAGAGGTTGACGTCGGCACCAGTGTTAGCTTTGCCAGCTAGCAATGAGGACTTCACGGTTTTCTGTGATGCATCCCGAGTGGGACTGGGTTGTGTGCTTATGCAGAATGAAAGGGTGATTGCTTATGCAGAATGAAAGGGTGATTGCTTATGCTTCTAGGCAGCTAAAGAAGCATGAGTTGAATTACCCCACACATGACCTGGAAATGGCAGCAGTTATCTTTGCACTCAAGATGTGGAGGCATTACCTTTACGGTGTTAAATGTGAGATCTTTACAGATCATAAAAGCCTGCAGTACATACTGAGTCAAAGAGATTTGAATTTGAGACAGAGAAGATGGGTAGAGCTGCTGAGTGACTATGATTGCAAGATTCAGTATCATCTGGGTAAGGCGAATGTTGTGGCAGACGCCCTAAGCCGGAAGTCACTAGGCAGTCTATCCCACATCACGGCAGAGAGGAGACCAGTGGTGAAGGAGTTTTACAAACTCATTGATGAAGGTCTTCAGTTGGAGTTGTCTGGTACAGGTGCTTTGGTTGCTCAGATGAGAGTGACACCCGTGTTTCTGGAGCAGGTGGCTCAGAAACAGCATGAGGACCCAGAGTTAGTGAAGATTGCCAGGACTGTTCAGTCAGGCAAAGACAGCGAGTTCAGATTTGACAGTAAGGGGATCCTCCGCTATGGGAGTCGATTGTGTGTACCAGATGACATAGGGCTAAAAGGAGACATTATGAGAGAGGCTCATAATGCAAGATACAACGTTCACCCCGGAGCCACCAAGATGTATCAAGATCTGAAGAAAGTTTATTGGTGGCCAGCTATGAAGAGAGAAGTGGCACAGTTTGTGTCAGCCTGCGAAGTGTGTCAGAGGGTGAAGCTGGAACATCAGAAGCCGGCTGGAATGCTTAACCCGCTACCTATTCCAGAGTGGAAATGGGAGAATATAGCTATGGACTTCGTAGTGGGTTTACTGGCGACGTCCAACAGATTGGACTCCATATGGGTGATTGTGGACAGACTCACCAAATCTGCTCACTTCATCCCTGTCAGGAGTGGCTATTTTGTGGACAAGTTGGCACAGGTGTATGTTGATGAGATAGTCAGACTGCATGGGGTTCCTGTTTCTATAGTGTCAGATAGAGGACCCCAGTTCACCTCCAGGTTTTGGCGGAGTCTGTAGAATGCCATGGGTACTAGATTGGATTTCAGTACTACCTTCCATCCACAGACAGACAGACAGTTAGAGAGGACCATCCAGACCATAGAAGATATGCTAAGAATGTGTGTGCTGGACTTTGGCGGTTCTTGGAGGCAGCATCTACCCTTGGTGGAGTTTTCCTACAACAACAGCCATCATGCTAGCATCGGGATGGCTCCATATGAAGCTTTATATGGAAGGAAGTGCAGATCACCTGTTTGCTGGGAAGAAGTTGGAGAAAAGGCCTTGGCAGGGCCTGAGCTAGTAGAGATCACCAGCAGGGTGGT
This sequence comes from Manihot esculenta, assembly GCF_001659605.2. Taxonomy (NCBI): domain Eukaryota; kingdom Viridiplantae; phylum Streptophyta; class Magnoliopsida; order Malpighiales; family Euphorbiaceae; genus Manihot; species Manihot esculenta. The sequence continues at coordinate 31,082,565 of NC_035172.2, forward strand.
ACCCCTAATCAGAGAAAGAATCAAGACTGCTGCAAGCAGGCAGAAGAGTTATGCAGACATCCGCAGAAGACTAGTAGAGTTTTAGGAGGGGGATCTGGTATTGCTCAAGGTGTCTCCAATGAAAGGAGTGGTCCGCTTTGGGAAGAAAGGTAAACTAGCCCCACGATACATCGGACCCTTTGAAGTCTTGCAAAAGATTAGGAATGTGTCGTACAAGCTAGATTTGCCTGCTTCAATGGGAAGAATCCATCCGGTTTTCCATGTTTCAATGTTGAGGAAGTTTGTGTCAGATCCGGGCAAGGTTCTTAGTGAGCCTGATGTGGAGATCCAAGAGGATCTCACCTATGTTGAGTAGCCAGTGCGGATCATAGACACTCAGATCAGGAAGCTAAGAAACAAGGAAATCCCGATGGTGAAAGTCCTTTGGAACAACCACAATCTGGAAGAATGCACTTGGGAGACACGGGAGTCCATGCTCCAGCAATACCCTTACCTTTTCTAAGGTTAGTCCCTTATAAGTTTTATGTGCTTTGTGTGTTTGTTATATGTATGCCTTACATGTGCTAGTTGAGGAACATTCGGGGACGAATGTTCTTAAGGGGGGAGAATGTAATACCCGGCTAGACTCCGGTATCGGGATTCCTACCGTCCGGTGGAATCTCGGGTGTCGGAGACCTCTAGAAGGGTAAAACCATGTTTTTATAAAATGTTTTAATGTATTTTATGTTTTAAGCATGAAAGAAAATGAGTTTTTGCATGAAAATAGCTTTGGAGGAAAACTCAGGTTCGGCCGCCGAACCTCAAGTTCGGCCGCCGAACATGCATGCGTTGCGGGTGTGCTTTAGGCCCCCGAAAGCATAAGTGAGGGAAGTCCAGGTTCGGCCGCCGAACCTCAAGTTCGGCTGCCGAACATGGCATGCATGCGGAGGCACATTCGGCCCCCGAACGTGGCCTGGCCAGCCACTATAAAAGGGTCCCTTAGCCGAAAACGGGCGAGCTTTTTCCCCATTTTCGGCCAAGGTGAGCTCTCCGCCGTCCCTCACCAATCTTTGATGTTTTTCCTCTAGATCTTTCAAGATTTTCATTTGTTTTAACTTTGTTTTGAAGATTTGAGCTTTTGAGCAAAGTTTTGGAGCTTGGAGGTTCAAGAACCCAATCTCTCCCAACTCCGAGTTTAGGTCGTCTCTCTCTCGATCTTTAAGAGGTAAGAGCCGATCTTAAGCTCATTGCATGTTTTAAGTAAGTTTTAAGTAGATCTATGGGTTAGAATGCATGTTTAGGTTATGGTTATATTTATGGGTATAAATGTATGTTCATGAACAATGTGGATGCTTGATGTGTTGTAGATGGGGTTTATGATGGTTTGAGGCCCCTACGAACATGTATGCTTGTGTATGTGTGTTGTAGAATAGGTTTGATGCATGTTTGTAAGGTTTGGAGGCGAAATGTGCAAAGGGAGCCAAGTTTCTGCCCTTTGGCAGAAACCAGGTTCGGCAGCCGAAGGAACTTTCGGCCGCCGAACATGCTTGTGGAGGCAGCCTTCGGCTGCCGAAGCTTGCCCCCGAAAGGAGACTTTCGTCTCTGTCTGGCAGTTTCGGCCGCCGAAAGTGCCGCCGAACATGCATGAGTTTCGTCTCTGTCTGGGAGTTTCGGCCGTCGAAGGTGCCGCCGAACCTACCTGACTTTCGGCTCTGGAGGGACTTTCGGCCGCCGAACCTGCCGCCGAAAGTGCCCTGTCCAGGCCTCCTTTGCATATTTTTCTATGGTTGCTTCATAATGTTTTAGGGGGTTTTTGGGGAGTAGTTTAGAGATATGTTCCAGTATGTTTGGTCCCTCATTTGAATCCACCTATGTAGGTTCGGACCCGAGGAACCGAGGACCCCAGCAGTGAGTCCAGCTGCTTCGGTGTTGTCAGAGTCAGCCAGAGGTGAGTGGAACTAAACTTAACCTTTTAAATTGAGAAATTGAATGTTTTATCATGTTTCATGCATCATGATTATGCAATAGGATGATTGCATTAGTTTTCACGAATATGCCGCATTGCATCAAATGTTGTTGATGTGGGTGAATATTGGATGACCCAATTAGTCCATGACAGGAAGACCAGGACCCCATTCTACGGCTTGGCACAGAGTAAGGAAAGACCAGGACCCCATTCTACGGCCTGGCACGGTTATGGGACTCGAAGACCAGGAGCCCAGAGGAGGCCCTGGGGAAAATGGTAAGTAATGTATGTTATGACAGGAAGACCAGGACCCCATGCTACGGCCTGGCATAGAGTTAGCTTGGACTAATTGGTGACAAGTTCACCCAACCCTTATGTGAATTGTCTGTGTTATGATGCATCTCATTGGAGCATAGTGTTAAAATGTTTTATAGTTCAACTCACTGGGCTTTTAGCTCACCCCTCTCCCTTTACCCCCAGGCTTGCAGGTACAGTATAGCGCAGGAGTCCGGATAGAGTAGAGGATTCATGGTTATGTAATAGCTAGCAATGGACATGATCGAATTGTAATGTAATGTCTTAATCAGTATAGTTATGTAATGAGATGATGTTTATGGATGTTAGAGGTGTGCTTGACCATAGATTGTTGTTATCCCTTTTATTACATGATCTTAGAGACTTTTATGATGTTTATGTAAACCAACTCAACATATGTTATGTCACCCATTGGGGGCATTGATGAGATCCCACAGAGGGATCAATGTTATATTAATGTATATGCACAGGTTGAGTTTGGTTGATGTATTTGGAAAGAAAAGTTTTAATATTTATGTATGTTGTTGATCATGTATGGGATTATACAGGTTTTCAGGATTTATGTCAGGCTTGCTACGGGTCCCGGCGGCCTTAAGCCGATCTGGATCCTAGCGCCGATAGCGGTCCGATTTTCGGGTCGTTACAGAGGCAGACAGTTATTCTGCCAGAATAACCAGGAAGACGGAGAGTGAAGCGCAAGAAGAGGAGTATCGTCTGGAGAAGAGGCCCAGACAAGAGGAAGAGAATGTGGATCAGAAACTGCAGAAGCTGAGAGAACAGCTCCTAGCTGAGTTGGGGGCGAAGGACGACAACCAAACCCTCTTACCTACATCCTCGCCTTTCTCGAAATGGGTACAACAGGAGACCATCCCAAAAAAGTTTATGATGCCACCCATGGCGGCCTATGACGGAACGGGAAACTCAAGAGAGCACGTCCTCAACTATAAGACCTTCATAGAGCTGTAGACTCTATCGGATGCCTTGATGTGCAAGGTATTCCCCACGACGCTCACAGGGCCGGCACGGGCGTGGTTTAACAGTCTGGAGGCTGGAAGCATCAGAAGTTTTGGAGATTTGGCCACTATCTTCATCAACCGGTTCATTGCCGGAGTACCTGTGGACAGAAAGACGAGCTACCTGGAGACATTCCGTCAGAGGAGGAATGAGACTTTAAGGGAGTATGTCGCCCGTTTTAACATGGAGGCCCTACAGATCCCTGAGCTGGATGAAAACCGAGCTATGGAAGCGATGCAAAAAGGGACGACCTCCCCAGAGTTCTTTGGCTCGTTAAGCAGGAAACCGCCGACCTCGCTAGCAGAGCTGATGAAGAGGGCGGAGAAATACATAAGGCAGGACGATGCCTTAGTAACAAGCAGATTCGCCAAAGAGGTGGCAGACAGGGGAAAAGCCCCAGAAGAAAGGAGGCCGGAAAGGCAAGAGAAAAAGCAAGGCAAGAGGCCTGAGCAGTACAGACAGCCTTGGGACCGAAGGGACCAGAGACCGTTCCCTCCTCAGATTCCAGAACAGAGACCACTCCCCCTGCGGGTTCCTGAGAGCTTGACGCCACTCAACGCCTCTAGAGCCGAGGTGCTCATGGCGGTTTAGGACAAGGAGTTCCTCCAATGGCCCAAGCCTATGAGAGCAGAAGCAAATCAGCGAGATCCTGACAAATACTGTCAGTATCATCATACCCACGGCCATGACACCAACAACTACTACCAGCTGATCAGTGAGATTGAGAGGCTGATCAAAAGGGGTCACTTGCGGAACTTTGTGAAGAAGCCAGAGGGAGAAAGGCCTCAGCCGAACCCTACAGCAGAGAGGCCCAGGAGGACAGGAGCAGGGCCGGTGAACGATGGTTCCAGTGGGACCATCAACATGATTGTGGGAGGGACCGGAGGTCGGATGAGCAGGAGAGGAAGAAAAAGGGGCCGAAATGGGGAAGGTAGCAGTGCCGAGGTCATACAGATAGCTGACCATTCACCAATGACCATCTCCTTCTCTCCGGAGGATGCCCAAGGCATTCAGATGCCTCATGATGACGCACTCGTTGTTGAAGCCGTCATTCATAACTACTGGGTTAGGAAGATCTTGGTGGACGACGGAAGTAAGGTGAATTTATTGCCATACAAAGTCTTCCGGCAGATGAGAATCCCCGAGGAACAGTTGATTTGGGACCAGGCCTCAGTCAAAGGAATCGAAGGAGTCCCAGTGCTCGTGGAAGGAAAGGTGAAGCTGGCTCTCACCCTCGGGGAAGCACCAAGAACCCGAACTCACTACGCGGTGTTCTTGGTGGTAAGGCTCCCCCTGAACTACAACGCAATATTGGGAAGACCTGTGCTGTTTGATTTTGAGGTCGTAACCAGCATTAGATATATGGATATTAAATTCCCAACAGAAGCAGGAGTGGGAGTAGTCAGAGGAAGCCAGGAAGAGGCGAGAGCAGTGTACCTGGCCACGGTATCAGAGCTGAGCTCAGCAGGGGAAAGGTTTGACTCAGAAGTTCTGGAGGTACGGGAGGAGAAAAAAGAGGCCAGAATAGAGCTGGTCGGAGAGCTAGAAACCTTCCCCTTATCAGAAGCAGAGGTAGACAAGGTTTTCAGCCTTAACGCCGGCCTGACTGAAGAGTAGAAAACTGAAGTCATGGCCCTGATCCGAGGTCACGCATGAAGCTTCGCCTGGAAGCCTTCTGACATGCCGGGGATAGACCTTGAGGTGATGACTCATAAGCTGAACGTCCTTCCAGAGGCCAGGCCGGTGAAGCAAAAGAAGAGGGTGGTAGGAAGAGAGAAGTAGCAGGCCACTAGGGAGGAAGTGCAAAAGCTAGAGGAGGCCGGGTTTATTAGAGAGGTTATGTACCCACAATGGCTAGCAAATCCTGTATTAGTAAAAAAAGCCAATGGCAAATATAGGATGTGTATAGATTTTACTGACCTCAACCAGGCATGTCCCAAAGATTGTTATCCCCTCCCTGATATTAATAAAATGGTCGATTCTACGGCCGGTTTCGATTACATGTCGTCTTTGGATGCAATGTCTGGTTACCATCAAATTCCAATGGACAGGTCGGATGAAGAAAAGACCTCGTTCATAACAGAAGATGGGACCTACTGCTATAAGGCCATGCTTTCGGGCTGAAAAATGCTAGGGCAACATACCAGAGGCTAATGAATAAAATCTTCAAAGACCAGATCGGCAGAAATGTAGAAGTATACGTGGACGACATGGTGGTAAAAAGCTCCACTTTTCGGCAGCACTTGATAGACCTGAGGGAGGTGTTCGAGGTGTTAGAACAGTACAGAATAAGGCTAAACCCAGAAAGTGTGCCTTCTTCATCAGGGGAGGAAAATTCTTAGGATACATGGTGAGTGGAAAAGGCATAGAGCCAAATCCTGAGAAGGTGGAAGCTATCTTGAAAATGCCCGAGCCGACCTACGTGAAGGATGTCCAAAGGCTTACTGGAAGGGTAGTAGCGCTCAATCGCTTCATGTCGAGGTCGGCCGAAAGATGCTTGCCGTTCTTTAAAAAGCTGAGAAAAGTTCCAAACTTCGAATGGACCGAGGACTGTCGGAAAGCTTTCAAAGAGCTCAAAAGCTATCTTAGCTCGCCACATGTGCTCAACAGTCCGTTGAAAGGGGAAGAGTTCCTGATCTACTTGTCAGCCTCAAAACAAACTGTTAGTGCTGTGTTGGTAAGGGTAGAAGGAGGAGAACAGAAGCCAGTGTTTTACGTCAGCAAGGTGCTCAAAGATGCCGAGATCAGATACCTGAACATCGAGAAAATGGCCTATGCTCTGTTGCTGGCCGTCAGAAAATTCAGAGTCTACTTAGAAAGCCATCAAGGAGTAGTGATGACAGACCAACCATTGAAAAGGATTCTCCACAGGCCGAAAACATCAGGTCGGATGCTTGCCTGGTCCATCGAGATTAGCCCCTACTGCTTAGAGTATCGACCTCGGACCACCATAAAATCTCAAGCCCTTGCTGACTTCATAGCAGAGTGCTCTTTCAATGAAGAGCAGACAGAATCGTGTGAGTCATCTTCGGAAGCGTTGGGAAACGAGAGAGAGGGGCAATCCTCTCAAGAATTCGGTTGGAAGCTGTATGTAGACGGGGCATCTGGCGCTGGGGGCAGTGGAGCAAGAATAATGCTAAAAGGACTCGAGGGTTTCAAAGTCTGTTATGCTCTACGCCTGGAATTCAAAGCCTCTAACAATGTAGTGGAATATGAAGCCCTGATAAATGGGATGCTAATCGCAATGGAGGTAGGGGTAACTGATCTTGAAATAAATAGCGCCTCCCAGCTAGTGATCAACTAGATAACAGAAGCATATCAGGCAAGGGACCACACCATGCAGAGGTACTTGGCGAAAGTAAAAGCCATAGAGGCCGAGCTCGTCGAACAGGGGATCATGGTACAGTACCAGAGGATACCCCAGGAGGATAATGAGGAGGCAGACCTGCTTAGCCGATTGTCTAAAGAGGAGCTGGAACAACTCCCTGACGAGGTATACATCCAACATATTAGCACACCTGCTTTTGACAAAACGGCCACTGTAATGCAGGTTGAGCAAGGCCAAAGCTGGATGACCCCATACTTGGAATACCTTGAGAAGGGAAAGCTTCCTGAAGACAAAGATGAAGCAAAGAAAATAGCTGCTCGAGCTGCCAATTACCAAGCAGTAAGAGGGACCCTATACAGAAGAGGAAAATCCACTTCATGGCTCCGATGTGTAGGCCCAAACGAAGCAGTCAAGGTGCTGGAAGAAATACACCGGGGAATGTGTGGAGCTCATGAAGGAGCAGGAACGTTGGCGAACAAAATTTTTAGACAAGGCTATTACTGGCCCACTGTCAAGAAAGAAGCTGAGGAGTTCATCCGAAGGTGTGGACTATGCCAACGGTTCGCTAACGCCATCAACGTACCAGCCACCCCTCAGTCCAGCATATCTAGCCCATGGCCGTTCTCGCAGTGGGGCATAGATATATTGGGACCTTTTCCTAAAACCACGGGGCAAAAGAAGTTTGTAGTGGTGGCTGTGGAGTACTTCTCGAAATGGCCAGAGGTGGAGGCAATCCCCACAATTACAGCCCGAAAGATGATAGACTTTTTCTGGCGCAATATCATATGTAGGTTTGGGATACTGAGAGTACTCGTATCGGATAATGGCAAGCAGTTCGAGTGTAGAACCTTTAAAGAGTTCACAATGAACATGGGCATATGGCACAAATTCTCCTCGGTGGCCCACCCTCAAACCAACGGCCAAACCGAGGTCACTAACAGAGCTATCCTCCAGGGACTGAAAAAGCGACTCGATGGAGCTAAGGCAAATTGGGCTGATGAACTCAACAGCATCCTGTGGGCACTCCGAACTACCCCCAGGATGTCCACCAAAGAGACGCCCTTCGCACTTTCTGTAATACCCGGCTAGACTCCGGTATCGGAATTCCTACCGTCCGGTGGAATTTGGATGTCGGAAACCTCTAGAAGGATAAAAGCATGTTTTCATAAAATGTTTTCATGTATTTTAATGGTTTTAAGTAAAAAGGATTTTGAGTTTTGTATGAAAAAGACCAAGGAGACATTTTCAGGTTCGGCCGCCGAACATTGGATGGTTTTGGAGGGCAAGTTAGGCTTCCAAAAATTTCAAAGGTTCGGCCGCCGAACCTCACGTTCGACCGCCGAACATGCATGAGATGTGGGGGCACGTTCGGCTGCCGAAAGGTAGTCTGGCAGCCCCTATATAAGAGCTCCATGGCCGAAACGGGCAAGGTTTTCTCCCCATTTTCGGCCACGGTGAGTTCATGCTCTCCTAAGATTGTTTCCAATGCTTTTCCTTCTGATCTTTCATGTTTTAACAAGTTTTATGTCGATTTGAAGGTATTTGAGCAAAAGAACAAGTTTTTGAGCTTGGAGACCCAAGGAGTTAAATCTCTCCCAACTCCAAGTTAGATCGCCTCTACTCTCGATCTTCAAGAGGTAAGAGTCGATCTCTAGCTTATGATGTGTTTTAAACAAGTTTTATGCAAGTTTATGGAGTAGAAATGCATGTTTAGGTTGTTTTGAGTTTATGGGTTTAATGTGTGTTTATGAGCAATGTAGGTATGTTTGACGTGTTGTAGTTGGGGTTTAGGCTAGTTTGAGACCCCTATGAACTTGTATGCTTGATTGTGTATGATTGGGAGTGTTGTAGAATAGGTTGTTGCATGTTTGAAAGATTTGGGAGGCGTTTGTGCATGTTGGAGCTGAGTTTCTGCCACTTTGGAGAAACTCAGGTTCGGCCGCCGAAGGAACTTTCGGCCGCCGAACCCGCTTGTGGAGGCAGCCTTCGGCTGCCGAAGCCCGCCCCCGAAAGAGTACTTTCGTCTCTGGAGGGCAGTTTCGGCCGCCGAAAGTGCCGCCGAACATGCATGAGTTTCGTCTCTGTCTGGGAGTTTCGGCCGCCGAAGGTGCCGCCGAATCTGCCTGACTTTCGGCTCTGGAGGGACTTTCGGCCGCCGAACCTGCCGCCGAAAGTGCCCTGTCCAGCCCTCCTTTGCATGTTTTTCTATGATTGTTTCATGATGTTCTAGGGGGCTTTTGGGGAGTAGTTTAGAGTTATGTTCATGTATGTTTGGTCCCTCATTTGAGTCCACCTGTGCAGGTTCGGACCCGAGGAACCGAGCATCCTAGCAGTGAGTCAGCTGCTCCAGTGTCTGGTCAGAGCTATCTAGAGGTGAGTGGAATAACTCATTACGTTTTAAATCAAATAATGGACATTTTAGCATGATTCACGCATCATTAATGCCATGAGATATACTAGGTTGTCTGCATTAGAATTCATGAATATATTGCATTGCATATTTTGTTGTTCATGTGGATGAATATTGGATGATCCATAGCCCTCGACCTATGATGTGATGATATGATATGTACGGTATGGAATGAAAGACCAGTGGGACCCATTCTACGTCCGCTGGCACTATGTAAGAGAAAGACCAGGACCATTCTACGTTCTGGCACATTGGAATGTTATGTTATGCTATGTAAGAGAAAGACTAGGACCCATTCTACGTTCTGGCACTATTGGATATGTAGAGGGCTATTGGTGACAAGTTCATCCTTGATGTGATATGTTTGTGATGTGATGCATTCCATGAAAGCATGAAATGTTAATATAATGTTTTTATCATTCTGCTCACTGGGTTTTATAGCTCACCCCTCTCCCTTGACCCCCAGGTTTGCAGGTACAGGGTAGACCAGGAAGTCAGCAGGAGTAGAGTTATGTTATTGTATTAGTTAGAAGTGGACATGAATATGATGTAATGTATTAGTACAGTATAGAAATGTAATGTAATGATGTTCTTAAGGATAGAGTGGTGCTTGACCATAGTATGTTGTAATCCCTTCATGAGTACATGATCTTTTTCTTGATAGTTATGTTTAACCAAACTTGATGCATGTTATGTCACCCCATTGGAGCATTGATGAGGACTCCAAGGTGGGTTAATGTTCATGATTATGTATGGTGCATGCACAGGTTGAGTTTGGTTGATGGATGAAAAAGAAAAGTTTAAAATTTTTATGTATGTTGTTGATCATGTATGGGATTAAACAGGTTCACAGGATGTATATTAGGCTTGCTACGGGTCCCGGCGGCCTTAAGTCGATCTGGACCCTAGCGCCGGTAGCGGTCCGGTTTCCGGGTCATTACAGAGTGGTATCAGAGCCCTAGGTTCATATGATCGAACCTAGAGTGTCGGGCTCATAGATGTTCTAGAAGGTCAAGCACAATAGGAAGATCATGTCCACTAGGATAGGATGTTGAGTCCTGTCTTGTATGATGATGTGAAATGTCATGAGTACATGCATGAGCATTAATGCTATGATATGTATGCTATGTATGTGATGCAGGTTCATGTGTTTCCACATGAACCATGTGATGCTGATGTTTTTAGTGTTGTGTACTATTTTTCAGAAAACAGGATGAGAGGAACTCGTCGATCTGCACGATTGACTGGAGTACCACTCCAGGATGAAGGCACTGATGCCCGTCCTCCTGCATTGCCTAGGGTAATGTCATGTAGATCAAGCAAAGAAAGAGTGTCAAGGGACCCTAGAAAGTCTTTTGATGCTAGCAGAAGGGGGACAGATAGAGGAGGAAGTTCTTCAGATGTGAGGGAGGTTATGGAAAAGGATCAGAGGAGGGATGGGAATCTGGATGTTAGCATGTCAGAAGAAGGGACAGGGGAGTCGCAGGGAGGCGCTCAGGCCTCGGGGTATGGTTTTTCACCCCATTATCCACCCTTCCCACAGGGTTCGGGGTATCCGATGGGAGGCACATCGGATTACTCCAGCTTTAACCCCTACCCTACCTACATGCCTTATCCACCTTTCTATCCACCTTACCCACAGTACCCAGCTTATCCACCCTCACCCTTCTATCCTACCCCGGCAAACCCCACCTCGGGGAATGCTGCACCCCCACCTCCACCACCTACAGAACCAGCAGCCCCAGTTGCTCAACCTTCTAGACCTAGCTCAGCCGGTGGGAGCAAGGTGAAGATGACAGATTACCTTAAGCTGGATGCTCCCAAATACAAGTCAGGAGACGATCCCTTTGAGTACCTGAGGGTAGTGAAGACGATAACTGATGAGCTAGAGGCAGATGACAGCAGGGCCATTCAGATGGCAGGGTTCACTTTAAAGTACAAAAAGGCACGGGAATGGTTCAAGTGTTATGTGGACCTAAGGCTAGACGGCATGACATGGGAGGAATTTGCGAATGAGTTTGTTGGATGGGCTTTTCCAGATAGTTCCAGGGAACTGAAGATGATTGAGTTTGAGCAACTGAGGCAGACAGAACACATGAGTGTAGAGGAGTACACGGATAAATTATTGGAGCTATTGCCTTTTTCAGGGCAAGCTCTAGATACAGATTCGAAGAAAGCCAAGAGATATGTTATGAAACTGCATTCTAGGTACTCCTCTTTGATTCAGTCAGTTGAGAGGGAAAGTTTCCACACTGTGGTGGATATGGCCCGAAGGATGGAGGCTAGTGCTATAATTGAGGGGTTAGTGAAGCAGTCAGTGACCCAGTCTTCAGGAGTTAAGACCCCAGGCAGAGGAGGGCCAGGTCCCTCTTCTCAGAGCTCAGGTAGCAAGAAGTGGAGTAACACCACCAAGAAGCCGAAGAAGAACAAGTTCTGGAGTAAGTTGAAATCCGGTCTGGGATTAGGCGGTGGCTCGAGCTCAGGCTCAGATGGTACAGAATGCCTAAGGTGTGGGAAGCCACACAAGGGAGTGTGTCGGGCTGGGACTAATGCATGCTTCAGATGTGGACAGGAGGGACACATGGCTCGGGAGTGTCCTAGAGCACCTTTTATGGGCCAGCCCCAGCAGACAGCTTTTGGTAGTGTAGCACAGCCACCAGCTCCAGCCACAACTCAGGGCAGTGGCAGAGGTAGAGGGAGAGGGGCAGCCTCTTCTTCTGGTTCCCGAGGTGAAGGTCCATCAGCTCCAGCCAGGATCTTCACCATGACACAGCAGGAGGCTAACACATCCAACACAGTGGTGTCAGGTAATCTCATCATTGAGTGTTTGATGTGTATGCATTAATGGACCCGGGTGCATCTCATTCTTTTATTGCTCCGAGAGCCGTTGAGAGGTTGGGTCTAATAGTCTCTGGGTTAGAGTGTCCCCTATGGGTCAGTGGACCCAAGTGTGACCCGTCAGTGGCAGAGTCAGTCTGCCAGTACAGTCCAGTTTTTGTTGAGGGAAGATGCCTTTCTGCCGACCTTGTGGTTCTAGATTTGACAGATTTTGACGTCATTCTAGGGATGGATTGGCTATCTACCCATGGTGCTACCTTGGACTGCAGAGACAAGGTAGTCAGGTTCAGAGATCAGAACGGGTCAGAGGTCGTCTTCAAAGGAGACAAGAGGGGTACACCTAGAGGTCTGATATCAGCTCTTCAGGCTTGTAGGTTGCTTAGGAAGGGATGTCAGGGGTATTTGGCTCATGTGAGAGAGCTAGATAGTCATGTCAGGGAGCCAGCCTCAGTGCCAGTTGTTAGAGAATTTCAGGATGTTTTTCCAGAGGAGCTTCCAGGACTACCACCTGCTAGGGAGATAGAGTTTGAAATCGAATTGATGCCTAGAACTAGACCGATCTCTATTCCTCCCTACAGGATGGCACCAGCAGAATTGAAGGAGCTTAAGGAGCAGTTGCAAGATCTGGTAGATAAGGGCTTCATCCGACCGAGTACCTCACCTTGGAGTGCTCTAGTGCTTTTTGTGAAAAAGAAGGATGGATCCCTCAGACTTTGTATCGACTTCAGGCAGTTGAACAAGGTCACTACCAAGAATAAGTACCCGTTGCCAAGGATCGACGATCTATTTGACCAGCTAGCCGGAGCAGGTTGTTTCTCCAAAATAGATCTGAGATCGAGGTACCATCAGCTAAGGATAAGAGAGGAAGATGTGCCAAAGACAGCTTTCAGGACCAGATATTGGCATTATGAGTTCCTTGTGATGCCGTTCGGGTTAACCAACGCCCCTACAGCATTCATGGATCTCATGAACAGAGTATTTAGCCAATACCTGGATCACTTTGTTATTGTCTTCATAGATGATATCTTAGTGTATTCCAGGAATGCAGAGGAGCATGCCCATCATCTGAGGTTAGTTCTACAGACCTTGAGGGAACATGGCTTGTATGCCAAGTTCTCCAAGTGTGAGTTCTGGCTGAGGAGCATCTCTTTCTTGGGGCATGTGGTGTCAGAAAACGGAATAGAGGTGGACCCCAAGAAAGTGGAAGCTGTAGCTAACTGGCCTAGACCCACCACAGTAACAGAGATCAAGAGCTTCTTGGGTTTGGCAGGTTACTACAGGAGGTTCGTTCAGGACTTCTCCAAGATAGCAGCTCCTATGACCAGACTGACTAAGAAGAACCAGAGGTTCATGTGGACCGACCAGTGTGAAGAGAGCTTTAAGGAGCTCAAGAAGAGGTTGACTTCAGCACCAGTGTTAGCCCTGCCATCTAGTAATGAAAACTTCTCAGTGTATTGTGATGCGTCCCGTGTGGGACTGGGTTGTGTGCTAATGCAGAATGAAAGGGTGATTGCTTATGCTTCTAGGCAGCTGAAGAAGCATGAGTTGATTTACCCTACACATGACCTAGAGATGGCAGCGGTAATCTTTGCACTCAAGATGTGGAGGCATTACCTTTATGGGGTAAAATGTGAGATCTTCACAGATCATAAGAGCCTGCAGTACATCCTGAGTCAGAGAGAGCTGAATTTGAGACAGAGAAGATGGGTAGAACTGCTTAGTGACTATGATTGCAAAATACAGTACCATCCGGGTAAGGCGAACATTGTGGCGGACGCCTTAAGCCAGAAATCACTTGGCAGTTTATCCCACATATCAGCAGAGAAGAGGCCGGTGGTGAAGGAGTTTTACAAGCTCATTAACGAAGGTCTACAGTTGGAGTTGTCTGGTACAGGTGCTTTGATTGCCCAGATGAGAGTGGCACCCGTGTTTCTGGAGCAGGTGGTTCAGAAACAGCATAAGGACCTAGAGTTAGTGAAGATTGCCAGGACTATTCAGTCAGGCAAAGATAGTGAGTTCAGATTCGACAGCAAGGGGATCCTCCGCTATGGGAGCAGACTATGTGTACCAGATGACATAGGGCTAAAGGGAGACATTATGAGAGAGGCTCATAATGCAAGATACAGCGTTCACCCCGGAGCCACCAAAATGTATCAAGATTTGAAGAAGGTCTATTGGTGGCCAGCTATGAAGAGAGAAGTGGCACAGTTCGTGTCAGCCTGCGAAGTGTGTCAGAGGGTGAAGCTGGAACATCAGAAGCCAACTAGAATGCTCAACCCGCTACCTATTCCAGAGTGGAAATGGGAGAACATAGCTATAGACTTCGTAGTGGGGTTACCGGCGACGTCCAACAGATTGGATTCCATATGGGTGATTGTGGACAGACTCACCAAATCTGCTCACTTCATCCCTGTCAGGAGTGGCTATTCTGTGGACAAGTTGGCGCAAGTGTATGTTGATGAGGTTGTCAGGCTGCATGGGGTCCCTGTTTCTATAGTATCTGATCGAGGGCCCCAGTTCACCTCCAGGTTTTGGCGGAGTCTGCAGGATGCTATGGGTACAAGGTTGGATTTTAGCACGGCCTTCCATCCACAGACGGATGGAAAATCAGAGAGGTCCATCTAGACAATAGAGGATATGCTCAGAATGTGTGTGCTGGATTTTGGAGGTTATTGGAGGCAGCATCTACCTTTGGTGGAGTTCGCCTACAATAACAGCCATCATGCCAGCATAGGGATGGCCCCATACGAAGCTTTATATGGAAGGAAGTGCAGGTCACCGGTTTGCTGGGAAGAAGTTGGAGAAAAGGCCTTGGCAGGGCCTGAGCTAGTAGAGATCACCAGCAGGGTGATACCCGTCATCAGAGAAAGGATCAAGACTGCTGCAAGCAGACAGAAAAGTTATGCAGATATTCGCAGAAGGCAAGTAGAGTTTCAGGAGGGGGATCTGGTATTGCTAAAGGTGTCTCCTATGAAAGGGGTGATTCGGTTTGGAAATGTAACAGCCCGAAAACCGGTACCTCTCTGTAACGGCTCCAAACTGTTCGGCACTAGGATCCAGATCGGCTTAAGGCCGCCGGGACCCGTAGTAAGCCTGACATTACTGCTATACATCTGGTCTAATCCCGTACATGATCAACCTTTTCATAAACCTTTAAACGTTTAAATACCCCCGGCTTACCCCGAGGACTTGTGACTAAAAACTTTTCTTTCTTTTTCCACGCTTAACTCATGCATGCTCTTACTCATTAAGCTTGGCCACTATAAACACATCTGTAAAACATTGCATTCCTCATAAAAACATTCATCTTTCAAAACATTGATCATGTACCAGCTCTAGGATTAGCCAACTATAAGCATAACATGCCTCTCTATACATTAGGCAAAGCACACTTCGTAACTATATCTCGTAAACTCTTCTTAGCTTTCCTTTAGCTCTTTCCAATCTCCTCTTTTCTTTCACATCATTACTTTTCATATCATACTCATCATGTCCATCACTATACTTAACATCCATACATATCATCACTTGAACTATACATCATCTTGCTTAACATGCATAGTTAGTCCCACTCACCTGGAACCTCTGCTTTACTAACTTGGGCCAACTCTGTACTGTAGCTAAACACCTCTCCTCTGATCAAATCCTACACAAAAGGACTCTTATGAGGTGTTAAACATCTCTAGCATAACTCTAATACACCTTCCCAAAACCCCTCTAAAGCCTCATAAACATGCATGAAAAATCATGCAAGGGAAGGCAAAACAGAGCACCTTCGGCGGCACTTTCGGCGGCCGAAAGTCTCCTCCAGAGACGAAACTCACCTACTTTCGGCGGCACCTTCGGCGGCCGAATGTGCATGACAGAGCCGAAAGTCCAACTTCCGAAAGCAGCCTTCGGCAGCCTAAGCCACTTCCACAAGGCATTCGGCGGCCGAAACTCACTTCGGCGGCCGAACCTGAGTTCTTCCAGAACCCAGTTCATGCACAAACACATCTCCTCAACCCTTCCTCACATACCCAACATGCATAAAACCTCCTCAAGACAGGCATAGACCTCTAAACATACCCAAAGAGGCCTAAACACTCTTAAACTCTAACAACAATAACATATAAACACATAGTGCACAAAGGGTCCCTAAAACCCTCCCATGCACACCCATGCTCATCTAACCCTTTCTTCCCATAAAACTCCTAAAACTATCCATAAAACATGCTTAAAACATCATAAAACGTAGAGATCAACCCTTACCTCTTGAGTTGGTGTGACCTCAACTTCAAAACGTGGAGCACCAAGCTTTGCAAGCTTCAACTCCAAAATTTGCTCAAAACCTTCAAAACCAAGTTAAAGCTTACTAAAACTTTGAAGAATCATGAAAAAACTAAGAAATCATGCCAAGGAGGACATGAGCTCACCTTGGATGGGAAGAGGGAGAAAACTTTCCTCTTCCACCGCCCTAAGTGGCTTTAGAGAGGAGCTGGTCAACCACGTTCGGCGGCCAAACATGCAGGCGAACCATGCAATGTTCGGAAGCCGAACTTTTCTTTCGGAAGCCGAACCTCAAGCACTTTCGGCGGCCGAATGTCACCTTCGGCGGCCGAACCTGTGCTTTTGTCTCCTTAGCCTTTCTCTTCAAAACCATTTTACATAAAAACCATAACACACTTAAAACATATAAAAACCTTTTGAAAACCTTTGCTTAAACCCCTACAGGCAACTCCGACATCCGACATTCCACCGAACAATAGGAATTTCGATGCCTGAACAAGCCGGGTATGACAGGAAAGAAAGGTAAGCTAGCTCCACGGTACATCGGACCCTTTGAAGTCTTGCAAAAGATTGGGAATGTATCGTACAAGCTGGACTTGCCTGCTTCAATGGAAAGAATCCATCCGGTTTTCCATGTTTCCATGTTGAGGAAGTTGAGGAAGTTCGTATCAGATCCGGGAAAGGTTCTTAGTGAGCCTGATGTGGAGATCCAAGAGGATCTCACCTATGTTGAGCAGCCAGTACGGATCCTAGACACCCAGATCAGAAAGTTAAGGAACAAGGAAATCCCAATGGTGAAAGTCCTTTGGAATCACCACAACATCGAGGAGTGTACCTGGGAGACACGGGAGTCTATGCTCCGGCAATATCCTCATCTCTTTTAAAGTTAGTATCTATGTGTTTTATGTGTTTTAGGTATTGTATGCTATGCATGTGATGGTTTAGGAACATTCGGGGATGAAT
This sequence comes from Manihot esculenta, assembly GCF_001659605.2. Taxonomy (NCBI): domain Eukaryota; kingdom Viridiplantae; phylum Streptophyta; class Magnoliopsida; order Malpighiales; family Euphorbiaceae; genus Manihot; species Manihot esculenta. The sequence goes on from NC_035172.2 coordinate 31,099,647, forward strand.
GTTCTTAAGGGGGGGAGAATGTAATACCCGGCTAGACTCCGGTATCGGAATTCCTACCGTCCGGTGGAATTTGGATGTCGAAAACCTCTAGAAGGGTAAAAGCATGTTTTCATAAAAATTTTTCATGTATTTTAATGGTTTTAAGTAAAAAGGATTTTGAGTTTTGTATGAAAAAGACCAAGGAGACATTTCCAGGTTCGGCCGCCGAACATTGGATGGTTTTGGAGGGCAAGTTAGGCTTCCGAAAATTTCAAAGGTTCGGCCGTCGAACCTCATGTTCGGCCGCCGAACATGCATGAGATGTGGGGGCACGTTCGGCTGCCGAAAGGTACTCTCCCCATTTTCGGCCACGGTGAGTTCATGCTCTCCTAAGGTTGTTTCCAATGCTTTTCCTTCCGATCTTTCATGTTTTAACAAATTTTATGTCGATTTGAAGGTATTTGAGCAAAAGAACAAGTTTTTGAGCTTGGAGACCCAAGGAGTTAAATCTCTCCCAACTCCAAGTTAGATCGCCTCTACTCTCGATCTTCAAGAGGTAAGAGTCGATCTCTAGCTTATGATGTGTTTTAAACAAGTTTTATGCAAGTTTATGGAGTAGAAATGCATGTTTAGATTGTTTTGAGTTTATGGGTTTAATGTGTGTTTATGAGCAATGTGGGTATGTTTGATGTGTTGTAGTTGGGGTTTAGGCTAGTTTGAGACCCCCATGAACTTGTATGCTTGATTGTGTATGATTGGGAGTGTTGTAGAATAGGTTTTTGCATGTTTAAAAGATTTGGGAGGCGTTTGTGCATGTTGGAGCTGAGTTTCTGCCACTTTGGAGAAACTCAGGTTCGGCCGCCGAAGGAACTTTCGGTCGCCAAACCCGCTTGTGGAGGCAGCCTTCGGCTGCCGAAGCCTGTCCCCGAAAGAGCACTTTCGTCTCTGAAGGGCAGTTTCGGCCGCCGAAAGTGTCGCCGAACATGCATGAGTTTCGTCTCTGTCTGGGAGTTTCGGCCGCCGAAGGTGCCGCCGAACCTGCCTGACTTTCGGCTCTGGAGGGACTTTCGGCCGCCGAACTTGCCGCCGAAAGTGCCCTGTCCAGCCCTCCTTTGCATGTTTTTCTATGATTGTTTCATGATGTTCTAGGGGGTTTTTGGGGAGTAGTTTAGAGTTATGTTCATGTATGTTTGGTCCCTCATTTGAGTCCACCTGTGTAGGTTCGGACCTGAGGAACCGAGGACCCCAGCAGTGAGTCAGCTGCTCCAGTGTCTGGTCAGAGCTATCCAGAGGTGAGTGGAATAACTCATTACATTTTAAATCAAATAATGGACATTTTAGCATGATTCACGCATCATTAATGCCATGAGATATACTAGGTTGTCTGCATTAGAATTCACGAATATGTTGCATTGCATATTTTGTTGTTGATGTGGATGAATGTTGGATGATCCATAGCCCTCGACCTATGATATGACGATATGATATGTACGGTATGGAATGAAAGACCAGTGGGACCCATTCTACGTCCGCTGGCACTATGTAAGAGAAAGACCAGGACCCATTCTACGTTCTAGCACATTGGAATGTTATGTTATGCTATGTAAGAGAAAGACTAGGACCCATTCTACGTTCTGGCACTATTGGATATGTAGAGGGCTATTGGTGACAAGTTCATCCTTGATGTGATATGTTTGTGATGTGATGCATTCCATGAAAGCATGAAATGTTAATATAATGTTTTTATCATTCTGCTCACTGGGTTTTATAGCTCACCCCTCTCCCTTGACCCCCAGGTTTGCAGGTACAGGGTAGACCAGGAAGTCAGCAGGAGTAGAGTTATGTTATTGTATTAGTTAGAAGTGGACATGAATATGATGTAATGTATTAGTGCAGTATAGAAATGTAATGTAATGATGTTCTTAAGGATAAAGTGGTGCTTGACCATAGTATGTTGTAATCCCTTCATGAGTACATGATCTTTTTCTTGATAGTTATGTTTAACCAAACTTGATGCATGTTATGTCACCTCATTGGAGCATTGATGAGGACTCCAAGGTGGGTTAATGTTCATGATTATATATGGTGCATGCACAGGTTGAGTTTGGTTGATGGATGAAAAAGAAAATTTTAAAATTTTTATGTATGTTGTTGATCATATATGGGATTAAACAGGTTCACAGGATGTATGTTAGGCTTGCTACGGGTCCCGGCGGCCTTAAGTCGATCTGGACCCTAGCGCCGGTAGCGGTCCGGTTTCCGAGTCATTACACTTGCATTTGGCACTGAGGCCGTGGTTCCAATCGAGCTTTAAGTCCGTACACATCGAGTCCAATTCAACGACGAGAACACCAACATTGATAAGCTGAGAAGTAATATGGATGCCTTGGAAGAAATCAGGGAAGAAGCTCAAGTCCGTACAGTCGCTTATCAGCAACGAGCGGCTCGTTATTTCAATCAAAGGGTCAGAGAAAGCAGCCTGAAGGTAGGAGATCTGGCCCTAAGAAATTTGAAAGCCACGGGAAAGAGAGCGGCAGTAGAAAAGCTGGCGCCGACCTGGGAGGGCCCTTTCAGAATAACAAAGGTGGTCAAACCAGGGGTATATCGAATCGAGGACATGCAGGAAAACCCTGAGCCTCATGCTTGGAATATCCAGTATTTGATAAGGTACTTCCCTTAAGGTGTTACCAAATGTAAGAGAGTCGATTGTATTTTGAAACATAGCAATAAAGTAAACGCTATTACCATCAAATTTGTTATTTGTCATAACTTACATTTGTTTCCATTGAAAGAAACGAAAAAGAAAAATAAAACAGGCACAAAGGCGCAAGACCTCAGTGAGGTAGGTGATCGGGCTCCCCAAGTGCCCCCGGCACCACAAACCGGCTGAGATGACGAAGCGACAGTAAGGCCACAGTGCCTGAATCTTGCGTAAGACCTCAATGAGGTAGGTGATCGGGCTCCCCAAGTGCCCCCGGCACCAATAAACCGGCTGAGACGACGAAGCGACAGTAAGGCCACAGTGCCTGAATCTTGCACAAGACCTTAGTGAGGTAGGTGACCGGGCTCCCCAAGTGCCCCCGGCACCATTAAACTGGCTGAGACGACGAAAAGACAGTAAGGCCACAGTGCCTGAATCTTGCGCAAGACCTTAGTGAGGTAGGTGATCGGGCTCCCCAAGTGCCCCGGCACCATTAAACCGGCTGAGACGACGAAGCGACAGTAAGGCCACAGTGCCTGAATCTTGCGCAAGTCTCAGTGAGGTAGGTGACCGGGCTCCCCAAGTGCCCCCGGCACCATTAAACCGGCTGAGACGACGAAGCGACAGTAAGGCCACAGTGCCTGAATCTTGCGCAAGACCTCAGTGAGGTAGGTGACCGGGCTCCCCAAGTGCCCCCGGCACCATTAAACTGAATGAGACGACGAAGCGACAGTAAGGCCACAATGCCTGAATCTTGCGCAAGACCTCAATGAGGTAGGTGACCGGGCTCCCCAAGTGCCCTCGGCACCATTAAACCGGCTGAGACAACGAAGCGACAGTAAGGCCACAGTGCTTGAATCTTGCGCAAGACCTTAGTGAGATAGGTGACCGGGCTCTCCAAGTGCCCCCGGCACCATTAAACCGGCTGAGATGACGAAGCGACAGTAAGGCCACAGTGCCTGAATCTTGCGCAAGACCTCAGTGAGGTAGGTGACCGGGCTCCCCAAGTGCCCCCGGCACCAATAAACCGGCTGAGACGATGAAGCGATAGTAAGGCCACAGTGCCTGAATCTTGCGCAAGACCTCAGCAAGGTAGGTGACCATGCTCCCCAAATGTCCCCGGCACCACAAAACCTACTGAGATGACGAAACAACATAAGGTCAAAAGAGCCAACCTAAGGTACACAAATCTGAGCTCGGAAAGACCAAGCAAAAAAAGAGCCGAGTTCGGGAATCTCAAAGGCAAACTGAGAGTAACAAATTTCCTCTGACCCAAGAGGCCGATCTAAGGCATGAGCAAACAAGACCACCAGCCTCAATTCTTCTCTGCACAGAGCTAAAAACAAAGAGGCCAGCCCTGCTCATCATTTTAAAAGGTACATGGTCATTTCACTTTGATTACACAAAAAAATTATATATTCGATCTTAAATCATGGATCAATCAATACGAATGCCTCTGCGAGGTTGGAAAAATTCATCAGTTAGAAGTCTAGTCAATTGCTACAATTTTAGCTATGATTGGCTCAAGGGTAAGAAATGACAAACAGTATAGTTGATTCCTTAGAAAAATTATTGAGCACATGGTTTAAGAGTTTTATCCTTAACATATTGACAGATTAAGCCAGGTGGGCCTTCAATGGATTAAGTCAATTAGGCTTTTAACAGATTAAGTAATTTGACAAGGCCAGAAAAATAAACAAAGACAGGAATAGCTCAAATATAAATGAAAGCTGGATTTCATTAAAAGGAAAATAAAATTACAACTTGTTCAATCATTTACAACTACTGGAGGAAAAATTGTCCTTAAAGGACTTACATTCTTGGGAGCACTATCTTTATCTACACTACTATCTACAAAAGGTACAATTTCCCCCCAGGGGGCCCAGCATCTTCTCTTCGAAGCCCAGCATCTTCCTCCCCCAGCTCGGCGTCTTTTTTAGGAGGTCCAGCTGCGGTGTGAGGAGCTCCCTTGGGCAAAGTTCTGTCATCCTCCCCGTAAAGCACATCCTCGCCATCGGAGTCTACTTCAGCAGCTCGGAATTCAGCTAACAGGGTGGAAGGGGCATCTCTGGCTTCTCTCAAGTCTCGATTGAAACCGGAGATGAACATGCAGAAGCCCTTATGCCATATTGCATTCTTCATCTCGTCAGAGGCTTTGTATTCCGCACACAGGCCTGATCGATTTCTTTCTTCAGCTCGACTGACTCCTTGTACTCCTTCAGTCGCTTCTCACACTCCAGCTGGACCATATCTTCAGCAAGCTTAGCGTCCTCGAGCAAGGCTGCACACCTCTTCTTCAAAGCCTCGACTTCTTGGCTGAGGTGCTGATTTTGGAGTTTAGACGCCTCAGCTTCCAAAGTCAAGTCTTTAAAGCTATCAGCTCACTTGGCTAGCTCCTACTCAAGGACCACAACCCGAGCTAGGGCTTCATCCTTCTGAGCCAGCACGGCATCAAAATCTGCCTTCAACGACTCGTGCTGGCACCGGGCCTCATCCCTATCCTTCTGAGCTTCTTCTAAGGAGGACAGCTGCTTCAAGACCTCATCACGGTGGACCTCTGCAGCAGCTGCCCTCTTATCAGCCCCCTTCAGAGCCTCCTTGGTATGGGCCAGTTCCTCCCTAAGGGTCTTCAGATGCCCTTGAGCAGCAGCAAGGTGACCCCGGGCATCGCTGGTTGCGATTAAATTTTCTTCAAGATGCGCCTCTTCAACCTGGCGGTCCACAGTGCTCCGATTTGATTCGTCCCGGGCGTCTACCTTCATGAAGAGGCCCATCAGCTAACACAGAGAGAAGAAATATTAGAATGACAGACAACAGAAACCAAATGAAAGAATTCGAAAGTAAGAAGAACAACTTACCATTAGGAGCATCTCCCTAATTGTGCCTCCGAGCTCCTCTCGAGTCCGAGATCGGAATGCTGCTTACTATCGTGTAGAACTCGCCAAAAGGCCAGTGAGAGCAAGCAGATGAGGATCCAAAGCTTCCGTGACCCCGCCAAATATCCGCTCCCGCAAGATTTTTGCAACAACGCTCGCTGGAGATTGATGAGTGATATCCTCCACGTTCAAAATGTCATTGTCGGGAGCAGACAGCAGAGGCACCACAGAAGTCTCCTTCTTCTTCTCGAGAGGAGGCAGAGCTGGATCTGGTCTCTTGGAGGTCCGGGACTTCTTAGAAGCAGGAGCCGGGGCAAGAACTTTAGAAGGAGGAAGACGCTTGCTCCCGACCCCCTTCATAGCGCCCTCAGAGACGGCATCATCAACTGGCCCGGGCTCTCCCTCCTCGGTAACAGGGGTGACCTCAACAGAAGCCCCCTGGGCACTTTCACCAGCAGGGATAATCTCCATCCCCCCTTCAGGAGCCCTCTCCTTAGTTGCAGAGGTCTCAAACCTCTCCTCAGGAACGTCCGTCTTCACCAGCTCGGTGCCTTCAACTGGCCTGGCGGTGACCCTAGGAGCCTTTTTCGCCCCCTCAGTAAAAGCCCGTTGGGACCTGGGGGCTTAAGAAGACTGAGGAGCCGAGCTTGACCTGCTACGGCTGGAAGGTCTGGAGGTCTTAACACCTCGAGAGCTCGGTCTGGAAGCCTGCGAAGGAGCTAGGGCTGGGGCAGCAGGCCGGCCACCCGACCTGGTGGAAATGACTTCAGCCACCCTCTGAGTAGTCTCCCCCACTGATCGCCCAGCTCGGAGGGCGTCCAAAGCAGCGTTCATGCTCTCCCGAGATAGCGTGAAGTTCTTCGGGGGCTTGATTTGGTCCATTTTCACGTCGGAAGCTGCAAAGATTCAAAACCCGAATGAATTAGAACAGCCTTCAGTGAAAATCACAAAGAAAAAGCAAAGCAGTTAAACAAGGGACAATACCTGCGTCTTGGATATCCCGAAGATTGGACGCAAACATACATTTTTCGACATCATACTTCTTATCAACAGAAGTCAGTCGAAGGAATCCAACCTGCTCAGAGAGACTCAACTGAGGCAGGTCATTACAACCTAGAGAGACATCCCCCCAAGAGAGCTCCACCCCCTAAGACATCCCAGAGTCTTTCTTCAACTCCACCACCACAAAACCCTCAACCCAGCCTTTTATGAAATCTTTGTAACCCGTGAAAATGGATAACCCACCACGTGGGGTGAAATAATAGAAGCACTGACTTACGCTAACGAGACAGAAAAAGGTTACAAACAGACGCACTGTGGGCGTTAATCCCCAACTCAAGCAAATAGATTCGAAAGAACACATAAACAAAATGGAGTTGGGAGACAGCATCCGGGGAGTTATCCCGAAGTACTGGAAGACCTCGATGAAGAAAGGAGTGAAGGGAAAAGTTAGACCGTAGTCTCGTTGTTTAACGAAAAAGACTATACTGAGATCTTTCTGGGGATCTATCAAACCGGAAGGAGGAGGATCAGGAAGAACAATCCTCTCATTTCGGTAAGGAGCTCGAATATGGTAGAGAGGAGTGTCCAAATACTTCTGAGAAAAGAAGTTCGTCAAGGTAGAAGGGGTAACACAAGACTCTAGATTAAAGATTTCAAGAAGCTTTGGGCCTTCCATGGAAGAATGAGAAGCGTACCTTGAAAACACAAAGGGCAGAGAGACGGAGCTAGCAATGCGCACGGGGAACAGAGGAAAGCAAGAGTTTGGAGAAGATGGAGAGAATTTGAAATTTGAAATGACAATGAGATGAAGAGGTGTTCTGAGGAAAACTATCCTTAGGCGGCGCGGTCATTATGATCCTCGATATTTACCCTCTCATCATTCGTACAATAACTGATGAGAAGGTAAAGGGGCAATTGATGACCACTAGATTTCACTACCCCGGTCTGAGGCCTGGCCTATGACGATAGCCCTTTACCTGAAGGCTTTTAAGCCCCGCATGAATCAGGTCCAGCCCCCTCGGCCTTAAGACTGGACCCCTTCTTAAACCTTTCAAATCGGGCCGGCCCAGTCTTTTCGGCCCTCAGCTCAGACCTCCACTGGGCTTCAGTCCTAATCTCACCTTCCAGCCCGGTTCGGAGGAGAAAAGATGGCCAGCCCATTCACCTTGTGGGTCCATCCGCATGCGTACCAGAGGGAATTAAATGGCCGTTACGCGTGAAGCAGAGATATGATATTCTCGTACGTCCGTATCCGTATGGCAGAGACAACAGGTGGCCCAATGGCAGTGAGGCCGTTACACGTCACTGACAGACAAAGGAAAAGAATAAAATGGGAGAAGCATTCTTCTCTCAGACTAAGTTTACACAACCATTGTAAAACCCTATTTTCTGAATCTCAGATCATCAAACTAATTTGACTTTCTTTGTAAATGGAATTAAAGAAAATCTTTTTAGTCTTATCTCAAATCCTCATCATTTAGAATAAGAATCACTCATCATTTGATCAGTCGGTTCAAAATTGAATAAATCAAAATATTAGTATTTTTGAAAATTGAATCGAATCGATCTTGAATAGAAATCAAATCGAATTAAATCGATTTGATTTGGTTCGATTTGATCAGTTGAATTTTTTAGTAGACTTTTTATTTTTTACATCTTATTTCTAGTATTTAAAAGTTTAATTGAAATATTTTAACTTTGATTTTGATCTAATCTCTCAATATTATCAAAAATAATATATTATTATCACTAATCGGTTCGATTTTTTTGATTTTTTACTAATCAAAATTGAACTGAAATGAAATAATCAAAACTTTTAAAATTAAGAATCGAAATAAATTAAATCAAAATAAATAAAAAATTAAAATTTTAAATTAATTTGATTCAATCGATTTTTTTTATTAAACCTAAATACTATAAATCCGTATTAAATGATATTAATTAAATTACTATTTACGCTCATCAAATATTGTAATTCAATACTTCTTAGGCATATTCATATAATATTGCTATATGATGCACATTTTCGCATTTTATTACGATAAATAACCCTCAATGTTTAAAGTTATTAATTTTTTGTTCGTGAAAGTATATATACTATTGTCCAATTTTAGATTAGAACTAATCCAATCAAAATCAAATTAAAATAAAATAAATTTGATTTGAGTATAACAATTTCAATTGCATTGAAAGTAGAATGTATTGATTTAATTTGATTTTGACAAATATAGAAATTTTTTTATTTGACAGAAGTTACTTGAAATTGAAATTTTGGATCAAATCTTGAAGTCATCATTTAGGATTGGATCACTTCCATACCTAAATGTTTATAATTGGATTGTTGATTAGGATTATACAAGTTGGCAAGTTGTAATGGCTTGACCATAATATCTCTATATATGTGATAATGTTTATAGATATTTTTTTATATGTATAGACATGTAAATAATAAAAAAAAAAAATTAGACGGATTAGTCTAGCCAACCTCTATGATACTTAAATTACTAAAAGTAATATAAGATTATAATTTGGGATGAGCAATATTTTATTTAAATCAAAAAAATCGATTAAACCTAATTAATTCAGAAATTCGGTCCGGTTGTTTATTCTTTTCGGTTCACTTTGATTTTTATTTTTAAAAATTTTAATTGTTTTAATTCGGTTTGATTTTAATAAAAAAATTAATAAAATCGAACCGAATCGATTAGCGATAATTTTATATTATTTTTTATAATATAAAAAAATTAAACTATAATTAATATTAAAATATTTTAATTAAATTTTAAAATATTAAAAATAATGTGCAAAAAATAACAAATTTTATTAAAAAGTCTAACTGATCAAACTGAATTGAATTGAATCAGACTGATTTAATTCAAATTGATTTTTATTTAAAATCTATTCAATTTAATTTTCACAAATATTAAAATTTAAATTTTCTATTTATTGATTCGATTTTAAACCGAAATGATTAATTTTAAATCGAAAATTTGGAATGTTGACCTAATTTAGTTAAACTATTTGAATTAACTACGGAAGGAGCAAATTACCTAATTATGAAGGTTGAGTTTTATATAAACATTAAATGAAATATGTTTGTATGAGAATTGAGAAATAATCGTATTTAATTTTGTTTTATTTTTAAATTTTTTTTAAAACGTTTATTAATATTTAGGTTATTGAATAAAAAATTTCAATATTTATTACATTTATATTTTAATTTTAAAATTTTAAATAATAAAAACAATCATTTCACATTGGCCATCTGTCTTAATTAATTTTGACCAAACAATTTTTAATTCACATTTTATACCATATAAAATTATCCTTTAAAAGGTCTATTAAGTAAAAAATAAAAAATTTATACATTAATTTATATTTATATCCAAAATTTTATATTTTGAATAATAAAATTAAAATTTTTTTATTTTGTCTTGATTATAACTAAGAAAATAAATTAAATATAAAAAGTTATTGAAAATTTATAATATAATCCTTAAAATTTTATTTGACTAATAAAATAGTTTTTAAAATATATATTTTTATTTTAATAATATCGTTTTTGTTAATCCCATTATTTACTTATTATTTATATATATATATATATATATATATTGTATTTTAATAAAAATTTAAAATTAGAAAAATTAGAAAATATATAATGTTTTATTTTATTTAATATTATTGATATGGATTATAATTTTTTTTGTCAAAACTAATTAAGATAAATAATTGAAATCGAGAGAAATGTGAAAAATTAATTTTATTATTTAAGATTTTAAGATTTGAATATAAATGTGAAAAGTGGATTTTTTTATTCAATACGTCTAATATTTAATAAAATTTAATTTGTTTTATATGGATATAATTAGAAAATTAATAAAAAATTATATTTTTTAATATGACAAAAATTATGAAATAAAAAAGTAATATTTTTTTATTAATTAAAGTTTTTTCTTTTCTTTATTTTTGGGCAAAGAATCCTTGGTTCTACTTTGCGCATCTTCAAGAAGAATTATCTCTTTTGCAATTAAACAAGTTAAATTATAAAACAAAAGAGTAATTGTAAGTTAATCACTATTTTTCTAAGTTTGAAAAATTATAAAAAACTTCTAATAATTTTTCATCTTAAAAAAATAAATTTTTAATTTTTAATAAAAAGTAAGATGTTTTGACTTTATTTTTTTATTTTTTCCCAAAACATTATAGTAAAATTTATTTATAAAATAATCATTTTCAAATTATTTATATTTCTAATAAAGTAATAAAAATTATTAAAAATAGTGGTTATTCATAATTATTATCAAAAATACATATATTCAATTGCTTTTAATTTTGATTATTTTCTCTCATATGTTAAAGTAAAATTTTCCTTATTGTTCCTTTATAATTTTTTTCACCCTGTTTATATAATTTTTACTGTTGAATATTTAATTATATTTTTCTTTTAAGTTGATTCAATTGCAAATTTCATAGCTTAATTCCAAAAATTATAGCAAATAGTAATTTTTGAAGGATTTAAATAAAAATTATTATTCAGTTATATGATATGAAAAAATTCACTAATTAATAATTTATTAGTTAATCTTTCATTAGTTTTAACCGTTAATTATTGTAAAAAGTTTAATATATCCTTAATATGAATGGACTAATTAGTAAATTTTTAAAAATTTGAGGGATCAACTAATAAATTTTTTAAAATCATATAGAATAAATAGTAAAATAATTAACAAATGAACTAATTAGTAGATTTTTTAAAATGTTAGAAATATTTTAATGTATTTTTTAAAATTGAGAGACTACCTAATAAATTTTTCTATTTTAAGTATTAAGTAGTAATTTTTTCAAAAACATAATGTTGAAAAGCGATTAACGAATGAAATTTAAGTTTTTTCACACGTGTAGTTGTAATGGTGTGAGATATCTCGATAAATTAAGTTATTGTTAGATTAGGATACTTATCATTTAGTTAGACTATTATTAGAATTATACTTTGCTAACATATAACTTATAAAACTCTCATCCGATTAAATTCAATTGGCTTTTTTAACTGAGCAGGACTCATTAAGATACAAATTTGACGAGTCGAACTCGAAGAAATTAGGATCAAATGTTGACCTCATACAGATCGGTTGTCTTCTCAATACATCTCTATAATAATAAATGCGCATGTAATAAATTAGACCTCATACAAACTGATGACTTCTGAGTTCACCTCACCCCAGTCTAGGGCCAGGCCCAAGAAAATAGCCCATTACTTAGAGACCCTCAAGCCACTAACGCCAATTGGGTTCAGTCCGCTCAGCCTCACGATCGGGCTTCATCTGGCTTTCTCCACCAGGCCGGCCTCGTCTTCACTACACCTCGGGCCTATCCCATTTGGGCCCTGCTTTATTCCTATTCTCCGGTCCAGTCCGGAACCCGAAAGAGGATTCATCCACCCGCCTTGCAGACCCGCCTACCCGCGCACAGAGAGAATCAGAAACCGTTGCGCAGGGGGCAGAGATCTGATTCCCTCGTACGTCCGTATCAGCGTAGCAGGGACAGGTGGTCTAATGATACTCCTTCTGTTGGCACGTCACTAGCAGACAAAAGGAAACCTATAAAAGGAGAAATACTCGCCTCTAGGTTTAAGCTTTTTCTAAGTTTTACAGAGCCCATTGTAAAAACCCTATTTCTCTGGATCTCAGATCATCAATTGGCGCCGTCTGTGGGAATGAAGGAGATCTTTTCATCACCGGAGTTCCACTCTTAACCAAACCCACTGAGATCCACGATGGCTAATCACAATGAAAGCAACCTTAACATCCCAAATGACCTGAGCTCTGCTCAAGAGGGGCAGCAGTTCTCCTTTTCTAGCCCTACAACACTAAACAACCAAACACCCATTCCTCTCAATCTCTCGCCAAGTTTGGCATGGAATGCTCCCACCGCTACCTTATCCAACCAAGACCTTCAAACCATGGCCCTCCAACTACAGAACACCGCCTACATTGTTAGGGCAGATAATGCAACAAAGGGGCCTCAGCACCCCGATGAATACACTCCCAGTGGTAGAAGAACCCCAAACCAATGAGCCCCAACCTATCTCCGACCGCCTTCAAACCAGTAGCCGCGGTGCCGGGGAAAGGGAGAGAAGAGCCAGAGAAGAGGAAGAGCCGGAGGCCCAAATCCATGGAAGGAGGGTGAGGGAGATGATAGAAAATGATGAGGCTGACAACTGTTCCGTCGGAACAACCAGGTGGACCAGAAGTGAAGGAGAGGAGGAAGAATATCGCCTGGAGAAGAAGCCCAGGCCGGAAGATGAGGATGTGGACCAGAAGCTGCAGAAGTTGAGAGAGCAGCTCTTGGCCGAGCTAGGAAAGAAGGATCAAAGCCAAACCTTCCTGCCCACTTCTTCGCCTTTCTCAAAGTGGGTGCAGCAGGAGACTGTCCCTAAGAAGTTTATGATGCCATCAATGGCAGCCTATGACGGAGCTAGTAACCCGAGGGAACACGTCATGAACTACAAGACCTTCATGGAACTGCAAACTTTATCGGATGCCTTGATGTGTAAGGTATTCCCAACGACGCTCTCGGGGCCAGCGCGAGCGTGGTTCAACAGCCTGGAGACTGGAAGCATTGGAAGTTTTGGAGATCTGGCCACTCGTTTCATCAGCTGGTTCATCGCCGGGGTGCCAGCAGATAGGAAGACGAGCTATCTGGAAACAGTAAGGCAGAGACGGGAGGAATCGCTTAGAGAGTATGTAGCTCATTTCAATACGGAAGCCCTGCAGATTCTCGAGCTCGATGAGGGAAGGGCGGTGGAGGCCATGCAGAAGGGGACGACCTCTGCCGAGTTTTTCGGCTCATTAAGCAGGAAGCCTCCGACCTCACTGGCCGAGCTAATGAAGAGGGCTGAGAAGTATATAAGACAGGATGATGCTCTGGTGACAAGCCGGTTCGCCAAGGGAGTGGCAGGCAAGGAGAAAGCCCCGGAGGAAAGGAGGCTAGAGAAGCATGAAAAGAAACATGGCAAAAGGTCTGAGCCTTACAGACAGCCCTGGGAGCGAAGGGACCAAAGACCTCTTCCCCCTCGGGCCTCAGAGCAGAGGCTACTCCCTTCATGGGTTCCGGAGAAGCCGACCCCACTTAATGCCTCTAGAGCCGAAGCGCTCGTAGCCGTCCAAGACAAAGAATTCTTACAATGGCCCAAGCCCCTGAAATCGGAAGCCGACCAGCGAAATCCTGACAAATACTGTCAGTTCCATCGTACTTATGGTCATGACACCAATAACTGTTTCCAGTTGATTGCAGAAATCGAGAGGTTGATAAAGAGAGGGCACCTGAAGAACTTTGTAAAGAAACCAGAAGGACAGAGACCTCAACCCAATCCGGCAGTCCCAACGCCGAGAAGAGCAGGAGCTAACGCTGTGAATGACGGGTCCAGTGGAACCATCAATATGATCGTAGGAGGCACAGGAGGTCGGATGAGCCAAAGGGGGAAAAAGAGAAACCGAGAGGGAGAAAACAGCTGTGTTGAGGTCATGCAGATCATCGAACACTCTTTAGCAACCATCACTTTCTCCTCGGAGGACGCTCAGGGTGTTCAGATGCCTCATGACGACGCCCTTGTCATTGAAGCTGTCATTCAAAACTACTAGGTAAAGAAGATCTTGGTGGATGACGGAAGCAAGGTGAACCTGTTGCCTTATCAAGTCTTCCAGCAGATGGGAATTCCTGAAGAGCAACTAGTTCGGGATCAAGCCCCGATTAAAGGGATTGGAGGAACACCAGTGACGGTGGAAGGGAAAATAAAGCTAGCCCTTACTTTGGGAGAGGCTCCGAGGGCTCGCACCCATTATGTGGTGTTCCTGGTGGCTAAACTCCCCCTAAGCTACAACGCGATCCTGGGGCGACCTGTGCTGTTCGACTTTGAGGCCGTCACCAGTATCAGATATCTGGCGATGAAGTTCCCAACAGAAGCAGGGGTGGGGATAGTTCGGGAAAGCCAAGAGGAAGCAAGGTCAGTATACCTAGCTACAGTGGCAGAGCCGAGCATAACAGAGGAAGGGCTGGATTCAGAAGTCTTAGAGGTCAGGGACGAGAAAACAGAGGCAAGGACAGAGCCGGTAGGAGAACTGGAGACTTTTCCATTATCAGAGGGGGAAACAGACAAATTCTTCAGTCTCAACGCTGGCCTCACAAAAGAGCAGAAAACCGAGGTCATGACTCTGATCCAAAGTCACGCACCAAGCTTCGCCTGGAAGCCTTCTGACATGCCCGGAATTGATCCCGAAGTGATGACACATAAGCTGAATGTCCTCCCCGAAGCCAAACCAGTGAAGTAGAAGAAGAGGGTGGTAGGAAAGGAAAAGCAACAGGCTACCAGGGAGGAAGTACAGAAGTTAGAAGAGGCAGGCTTCATTAGGGAAGTCATGTACCCGCAGTGGTTAGCTAATCCTGTACTAGTCAAAAAAGCCAATGGCAAATATAGGATGTGCATAGATTTCACTGACTTGAATCAGGCTTGCCCTAAAGATTGTTATCCCCTCCCTGATATTAATAAAATGGTCGATTCTACGGCCGGTTTTGATTATATGTCGTCTTTGGACGCAATGTCTGATTATCATCAAATCCCAATGGATAGGTCGGATGAAGAAAAGACCTCGTTCATAACAGAAGATGTGACTTATTGCTATAGAGCCATGCCTTTCGGATTGAAAAATGCTGGGGCAACTTACCAAAGACTGATGAACAAAATCTTCAAAGAACAGATCGGCAAAAATGTAGAAGTTTATGTGGACGATATGGTGGTCAAGAGTCTAACTTTCCAACAGCACGTGACAGATTTGAGGGAGGTGTTCGGAGTGTTAGATCAGTACAGAATGAAGCTGAATCCAGCAAAGTGCGCCTTCTTCATCAGAGGAGGAAAATTCTTGGGATACATGGTGAGTGGGAAAGGCATCGAGCCCAACCCGGAGAAGGTAGAAGCCATACTAAATGTAACAGCCCGGAAACCGAACTGCCACCGGCACTAGGATCCAGATCGACTTAAGGTCGCCGGGACCCGTAGTAAGCCTGCTAGCCTGTCTGTATACCTGTGAAATCCCATACATGATCATACATTTGCTGTAAAAACATAAAACTTTTCTTCATTCCAAGGCTTAAACTGTGCATGCACTCTCTCTGTGCTCTACTAATCCCTACTAGAGCTCCTCATGGCTCTAGGCGGATCAAACTCATAATGTTAAGCCTGGTTTTGCTCATAAACATACAAGAATAAAGAAACATACATAAACTGATCATGTGACTCCACAAAGGGATTACAAGTCTTATAAATCAAGCACCATTCTATACATATACACTATCTCTATACAATTACATGTCCACACTAGCTATTACAAAACTCTGAACTCTTCCTGTACCCTGCTGAGTTCTCTCTGACCTCTGAACCTGCACAACTGGAGTTAGGGGAGAGGGATGAGCTACTATAGCCCAGTGAGTAGAATAGTCAAATAACAGGTGCTAAAACATGCTCTCATGGAATGCAACATATAAGCACATCACCTCGGCCGGACGGATCAAAAATCCCTCTATCTCATCTGGGGTACCTAAGTACCATGTGCCTGGTCCCCGTAGGGCTGTTCCAGGTCTTTGTGTGCCTGGTCCCCGTAGGGCTGTTCCAGGTCTTTCCTCTGAGGGCTAATGAATCCTCACGAAGTCCGTGCCGTCTCACATAAGCAATGTACAAGGAGCAGTGCCAAGTACAAGGATAAATGCAATGCATCATCTTTGTGTACACTAATGCACTCACCCTATAGCATATTCATGATGCATGAAGCATGATAAAATATTCAGTTCTCATATTAAAACATTAAGTTAAATTCCACTCACCTTTAGTTATCTCTGAACTGACTCTGCAGGTTCTGACACTGGACTCACTGCTGATTTCCCTGATTCCTCTGGTCCGTACCTACACAGGTGGACTCAAATGAGGGACCAAACTCACTCAAGAACATCTCTAAGAAACTCCCCAAAACCCCTCTAAACAATCCTCAAACCATCACCTAAAACATGCAAAAGAAAGCTAGACAGGGCACTTTCGGCGGCAGGTTCGGCGGCCGAAACCCCACTCCAGAGACGAAACTCATGCATGTTCGGCGGCACCTTCGGCGGCCGAAGGTCTCATCCAGAGACGAAACTCACACACTTTCGGCGGCCGAAAGTCCCTTTCTAAACCGAAAGCCTAGCTTTCGGGGGCAACCTTTGGCAGCCGAACTGCCTCCACAAGGGGTTCGGCGGCCGAACCTTCCTTCGGCGGCCGAACCTGGTTTTGCCCGAAGGACAGAACCCTGCTCTGTTTCATGCAAACTTTGCCCAAAAACCTACAAACATGCATATCAACTACTCCCAACTAGCATATACACATATATATGCACAAAGGGGTCTAAAACTACCCTAAACCCCCAAACAAACATAGCACATAACACGTAAACATGTGTGAACACCACAAATCACCAAAAACCTCACCTAAACCTAAACATGCATACTACCCATACAAACTTCATAAAACCTTTCAAAATCATCAAAGAAGCTCAGGATCTTCACTTACCTCTTAAAGAACTTGAGGATGAAGGATCCTAACGTGGAGATATGAAGAAAAGCTCTTCCAAAGCTCCAAGCTTCAAAACTTGGTTCTTTTGCTCAAAACCTTCATAAGTCACCAAAACTCTTAAAACTCTTGAAAGATTTGATGAAAATCATGGAAAACATGAAAGTCAACGTGGGAGAGGCTGAAATTCACCTCTGGCTGCAAGTGGAGGAGAAATAACCTCCTTCCACCGACCCTTGGCCCTTTTATAGGTGGCTGGCCAGACCACCTTCGGCAGCCGAACGTGAAGCCGCAACCATGAAATGTTCGGCGGCCGAAAGTGACCTTCGGCGGCCGAACCTTTGCATTTCTCCCTTGTTGCTTTTCTTTCCACACTCAATGCTTTTTAACATGTCAAAACATGAAAACAAGTGAAAATACCTTGGAAAACATATGCATTACCCTTCTCGAGGGTTCCGACACCCGAGATTCCGCCGGACTACAGGAATTCCGATGCCGGACTCGAGCCGGGTATTACACTAAATATGCCAGAACCGACCTGCGTAAGGGACGTCCAGAAATTGACCGGGAGAGTAGTGGCACTTAATCGATTCATGTCAAAATCGGCAGAAAAGTGTTTACCATTCTTTAGAAAGTTGAGGAAAGTGCCAAACTTCGAATGGACAGAAGACTGTCGAGAAGCCTTCAAAGAAAAAAGTTATCTCAGCTCGCCTCACGTGCTTAGTAGTCCCATAGAAGGTCAGTAACTTCTGATATACCTGGCAGCCTCTGAACAAGTAGTTAGCGCCGTATTGGTAAGCGTGGAGGAAGGAGAGCAGAAGCCTGTTTTCTATGTCAGCAAGGTGCTTAAAGATGCCGAGGTCAGATATTTGAATATTGAGAAGATAGCGTATGCTCTACTACTGGCAGTCCGGAAGTTCAGGGTTTACCTGGAAAGCCATCAAGAAGTAGTAATGACAGATCAACCATTGAAGAAGATTCTGCATAGACTAGAGACCTCAGGTCGGATGTGTAACGACCCCAAAATGGACCGTCACCGGCGCTAGGATTCAGGTCGGCTTAAGGCCGCCAGAACCCGTAGCAAGCCTGCTATACTCTCTGTGTACCTGTAAACCTCATACATGATCATACATTTTCTGTGAAAATAAAACTCTTTTCTGAACCAAGGCTTAACCTGTGCATGCACTATCTCTGTACTCTGTACTCATGTACTCTGTACTCTGTATCCCTGACTAGAGCTTGCTCTAGATGGGTTCACTCATACCTGTTAAGCCTGGTTTTTACATACAGGAAAACATATATACATATACAGATCATGTACAACACATACATCACTAGGTCAAGCAACAACTATTACATCTCGTTAATATTACATGTCCACTCTAAGCTCTTACAGATCTCTTTACTTTTCTTGTACTCTGCTGGACTGTCCCTGTACACTGTACACTGAATACTGAACCTGCAAAACTGGGGTTAAGGGAGTGGGATGAGCTCTATAGCTCAGTGAGTAGAACAGTAAAACATCTTAGTAAAATATGATCTCATGGAATGCACCATATCACAGACAAGCCACATCAAGAGTAAACCTGTCACCACGTAGTCCCAGTAACTCTGTGCCAGGGCGTAGAATCGAGCACCTGGTCTTCCTGTCATATATGTATATGTGTATATAACACCTGTGAACTTACCATTGCCAGGGCATAGTCAAAGGCTCCTGGACTTTGCTATACCTGCCAGGGCGTAGTCAAAGGCTCCTGGACTTTGCTATACGTGCCAGGGCGTAGTCAAAGGCTCCTGGACTTCCTGTCTGAGACTATTGGATCATTCAGCATTCACTCACATCACCAAAGAACAATGCAATGCAACATATTCGTGAATACTAATGCAATCAACCTATGGCATAAACATGATGCATGAGATATGCTAAAAGCAGTTTGTGGTTCAATTAAAAGTCATAAATTTAGTTTCACTCACCTCTGGCTATCTGGACTGACTGACTCTGCAGGCTCTGAACCTCTGGAGCAGTACTCACTGCTGCTCTCTCTGGTTCCTCTGGTCTGTACCTATACAGATGGGCTCAAATGAGGGACCAAACAAACGTAGAAATAACTCTCTTAAACTTCCCCAAGACTCCCCTTAAACTCACTCAACTATCCATGCAAAGCATGCAAAAGAAAGCTGGACAGGACACTTTCGGCGGCAGGTTCGGCGGCCGAATGTCCTCTCCAAAGACGAAACTCAAGCACCTTCGGCGGCACCTTCGGCGGCCGAATCCCCCAAACAGAGCCGAACATGCAAAAACACTCGGGGGCAAGCTGTGGCAACCAAGCCACCATGCAGGAGGTTCGGCGGCCGAATGAACCTTCGGCTGCCGAACCTGAGTTCATCCAGAACTCAGCTTCAGCGGCAAACCATCTTCTCCTCCCCTTCAACCACTCAAACCATATCTACTCCAACTCCTCAACATACATATACTCATGTATATGATCACAGGGGTCCAAAACTAGCTAATAACCCCAAACAACAAAACAAACATAACACATAAACATGTATACATGCATAAAACATCAAAACTACCATGAATAACCTAAACATGCTTCTCCTTCCTTTAACCCTTCAGAAAACATATAAACAGGGTCTAAAACTGCCCTTACCTCTGGAAACAGGAAGAGACACACACTGAACAAAGGAAAAATAGATCAACCTCTCTTCAAACTCTCAAAATCTCACAAGCGTAACTTTTGTTTCTCTCAACTCTCAATACCTTTGCAAGCACCTCAAACTGCTGTGAGAACAACCAAAAACATGTACAGATGAGTCATAAGAGACGTGGTCATTCCATGGCAAGAATCTGAGGCCAACACTTGTCAAAACAAACATGACTCAGCTCACTAGCCAACTCAGCTTCGGCTGCCCAATCGCATGCGAAACCATGCAACATTCGGGGGCCGAACTTACCTTTGGAAGCCGAACACTTTCGGCGGCCGAACTTACCTTCGGCGGCCGAACTTGGCTTAACTGCCTTAGGTCATTTCAACTCAAAACTCACTTCAAGTATTCTACTACATCAACACAAATCACACTACTTGAGTAAAACATAACTCCTACCCTTAGAGAGAGTCCCAACACCCCGAATTCCACCAGACAATAGGAATTCCGGTGCCGGATTCTAGCCGGGTATTACAGGATGCTAGCATGGTCCCTTGAGATCAGTCCTTACTGCCTAGAGTACCGACCTCGAACAGCTATAAAATCTCAGGCCCTTGCCGACTTCATAGCAGAGTGCACATTCAGTAAGGAACAAGGAGAATCATCTTCAGAAGTATCGGGGAAGGAAAGAAAGGAAGAACTCTTCCAAAAGTTCAGCTGGAAGTTATATGTGGACGGGGCTTCAGGCGCCGGAGGCAGCGGTGCAGGAATAATGCTTAAGGGGCCTGGAGAATTTAAGGTTTGCTACGCCCTGCGCTTAGGATTCAAGGCCTCCAATAATGTGGCGGAGTATGAAGCCCTAATAAACGGAATGATGGTGGCAATGGAGGTAGGGGCAACCGACCTCGAAGTAAATAGCGACTCACAACTGGTGGTCAATCAGATAATTGGGGCATATCAGGCCAGGGATCCAACCATGCAGAGTTATCTGGCAAAAGTAAAAGCAATAGAGGCTGAGTTCATAGATCAGGGAGTTACCATCAAATTTCAAAGAATACCACGAGAAGAAAATGAAGAAGCAGACCTGCTTAGTCAGTTGTCCAAAGAAGAACTAGAACAGCTCCTCGATGAAGTGTACATACAACATGTCCATACCCCTGCTTTTAGCAAAACAAACACGGTGCTGCAGGTAGAACAAAGCCCGACTTGGATGACCCCATACCTAGAATACCTGGAGAAGGGAAAGCTTCCCGAGGATAACGACGAGGCCAGAAAGATAGCAACTCGTGCCGCCAACTATCAAGCAATAAGGGGGACCTTGTACAGAAAAGGGAAGTCCAGCCCGTGGCTCCGGTGTGTGAGCCCGGAGGAGGCTACAAAGGTGATGGAAGAGATACACAGGGGAATATGTGGAGCTCACGAAGGGGCAGGGACATTAGCCAACAAAATATTCAGGCAAGGGTACTACTGGCCCACTGTTAAAAGGGAAGCAGAAGAGTTCGTCCGAAGGTGTGACGTATGCCAAATATTTGCTAATGCCATCAGAGTCCCAGCCACTCCTCAAGCTAGCATATCCAGCCCATGGCCATTCTCACAATGGGGAATAGACATCCTAGGACCCTTCCCCAAAACTACGGGCAGAGGAAATTCATGGTGGTGGCTGTAGAATACTTCTCAAAATGGACGGAGGCGGAAGCAATAGCCACGATCACAGCTCGCAAGATGATAGACTTTGTATGGGGAAATATTATCTGCAGATTTGGCATACCAAGAGTACTTATTTCAGACAATGGCAGACAGTTCGACTGTAGCACCTTCCAAGCATTTACGGCAAACATGGGCATATGGCACAAATTCTCCTCCATAGCTCATCCTTAAACTAATAGTCAAACAGAGGTTACCAACAGAGCTATCCTCCAGGGATTAAAGAAACGGCTGGATGGGGCAAAGGCGAACTGGGCAGAAGAGCTCAACAGTATCATATGGGCACTCCGAACTACCCCTAGAATGTCCACAAAAGAAATGCCCTTTGCACTTGCTTACGGCACAGAAGCCGTAGTCCCAGTCGAGCTGCAAATCCCCACCCATCGAGTCCAATTTGTCAGCGAGAACAGTAACGACGACAAACTAAGAAGCAACTTGGACGCTCTCGAAGAAATTAGAGAGGAAGCTCAAGTCCGAGCTGCCGCCTATCAACAACGGGTAGCCCGTTACTACAACCAAAAGATCAGGGAAAGAAGTCTAACGGTAGGGGACCTAGCCCTCAGAAACTTGGAAGCCACGGGAAGAAGAGCCGCAATGGGTAAGTTGGCACCGACCTGGGAGGGCCCATTCAGAATAACAAAAGTGGTCAGGCCGGGAGTATACCGAATTGAGGATATGCAGGGAAACCCTGAGCCCCATGCTTGGAATATCCAGCACTTGAAGAGGTATTTCCCTTAAAATATTTGTAAAGAAAAATATTATACTCTGAAAAACACAACTGAATAAAATGACTCCATTCTTTATATGATAATGTTATTTCTATTATGAATGTCACTTTTCAAAAGGAAAAAACAGAATATGAAGACCCTGTAGCAGAAAAACCTCAGGGGTAGAAGACCGGGATCCCTAAGAACTCCCAGGAAAACAAAACAAAAACGGCCAGTGAGGATCTTAAAAGACCTCCCGGAGCATGAAGACTGGGATCCCCTAGAACTCCGGGGAAAACAAAGAAGACCGGGATCCCTAAGAACTCCCGGGAAAACAAAACAAAAACGGCCAGTGAGGATCTTAAAAGACCTCCCGGAGCATGAAGACCGGGATCCCCTAGAACTCTTGGGAAAACAAAGAAGACCGGGATCCCTAAGAACTCCCGGGAAAACAAAACAAAAACGGCCGGTGAGGATCTTAAAAGACCTCCCGGAGCATGAAGACCGGGATTCTCTAGAACTCCCGGAAAAACAAAGAAGACCGGGATCCCTAAGAACTCCCGGAAAAACAAAATAAAAACGGCCGGTGAGGATCTTAAAAGACCTCCCGGAGCATGAAGACCGGGATCCCCTAGAACTCCCGGGAAAACAAAGAAGACCGGGATCCCTAAAGAATTCCTGGGAAAACAAAACAAAAACGGCCGGTGAGGATCTTAAAAGACCTCCCGGAGCATGAAGACTGGGATCCCTTAGAACTCTCGGAAAAACAAAGAAGACCGGGATCCCATAGAACTCCCGGGAGAACAAAGGAGACAAATCCTAAGTTACCGATGAAAAATCAAATTCTGACCTCCCGAAGGAGCTCGGGGCACAATAGCCAAGAGCGTCACAGCCCCAGGCCAATCTCCAAAAGCGAGCTCGGTACAGCATCAACTTCGCAAATTGACCTCTGGCGCTGAACTAGCTAGCCTAGAAAGAGGTCTGAACAGCAAAGAGTCCGGACAATACTCAAGGGTACAAGAAGCGTTGCAGATTGTAGGTATAAAAGCGTAAGCAAAAAGCAAAGAACCGATCTCCCAGCTCAGATAGACTCGCAACATGCAACATTCAGGAGGATAAATACGGGCAAAGGATCGTGTTCCTAGCTCGAGCCAGTCGGTCATGAACAAACATTTAGCAAGAACAACCCAAGCAGAAGGAAAACGACAAAAGCCGACCTCCCCGTCCCAGTGGAGCACGCAGATTGAGTGGCACCACCCGATGAAAGGTCACTTCGAAGAGGACCAGACAGCCGGGCTCACAACTAAAAAAGCAAAGTAAAATCACCTAAGAGGAGGCCATGCAAGTACAAATAAAATACAGGGATCCACTCCCTCACTATTCATGTAATAAATGTTGAGGAAGTAAAGGGGCAATCCGAGGAAAATCTAATGGCACGAAACAGATAAAACCTCAGCTCCAGTCCCCGTCAAGACAGAACTAGAGGCAGAAAGGCGAGTCCTGCGCATCATCACGACAGGTACATGATTCGACTCATTATTACACAACAGAGGCTATGTGCCCGAGCTCACATTAATAAAGTAACAAGGATAAAAACTTATAAATTGAACGACTAAAAAACAAAGCTCATAAAGCATGGTTAACCCAGCTCGGAAAGAGCTTACGGATAACTGAACTCCCGGTTAATATTTTCAGTCTTGATTAGCTGAGCGCCAAAAGATGAAAAACGATGTAGTCAATTCTTTACAAAGCTTATTAAGCCCGGCTTAAGTGTTTCTTGTCAAAATCATTAAATTTAAACAAGTCAGACTGTTTAAACAGAATAAGTAGTCAGGCCTGATAAGGCTGAAGCAATAGGCAAAGTAAATGTAAGTGAAATTTCATTAAAGACAAAAAGATATTACAACTTATTTATCTGATGAGTTTGAAGGACAAACAGTCCTTAAAGGACTTACATTTCTCGGAATGTCATCGCCTATAGTATCTTTATTTACATTTACATCTGAAGGAGATCTGGCACTCTCCAACTCAGATCTCCCAACTCCAACAACAGGCACAATCTCCAACCCTGGGCTGGGGTCTCCCTCTTCAAGCTCGGGGTCGTCACCTTCAGTTCCGAAGTCCTCCATATTGTCCCCCTGTTGCTCGGACTCTTCCCCAGAAGACCCAGCTGCAATGCGAGAGGTTCCTCTAGGCAAGGGGAAATCATCTTCCCCGTATAGCACGTCCTCACCATCAGAATCCACTTCTTTAGCTCGAAGTTCTGCCAGAGGAGTATTAAGAGCACGTCTGGCTTCTCTTAAACCCCTATTGTAGCCAGACCTGAACATACGGAAGGCTTTCTGCCAAATAGCATTCTTCATCTCCGCAGAGGCTTTATACTCGTCCATATGCGACTCACAGGCCTCAGCTATAACCACCTTTAATTCAGAAGAATCCTTATAGTCTTGGAGGTGAGCTTCACAGGCCTGCTCAATCTTTCTTTTCAGCTCATCCGACTCCTGATACTCCTCCAGACGCTTCTCGCACTCCAGCTGGATCTTATCCTCAGCATGTCTAGCCGCCTCAAGCAGGGCCGAACATTTACGATCTAAAGTCCTGACTTCATGGCTAAGCTGTTGATTACGAAGTATAGACTCCTCTGCCGATGAAGCCAGGTCTCTGATACGTTCAGAACTCGTGTTCAGCTCCTGCTCAAGGACCTCCACCCGAACCAAGGCCCTCTCCTTTTGAATGTTCACCTTATTCAGGTGAACTTGAAGCTCCTCAAAATCAGCCTTCAGGGCCTCATACTGGCGTTGGACCTCCTCCTTCTGGCTTATAGCCTCATCCCTTTTACAAAGGGTCTCCACCAGGGAGGACAGCTGCTTCAAAACTTCTTCACTTCAAATCTCTGCTGCAGCCGCCCTCTCATCAGACTCCTTGAGAACCCTGCGAGTATGAGACAACTCTGCCTCCAGGGACTTGGTATGCTCTTGCGCCTCAGCCGTTCTCTCGTCAGCTCTTTTGAGGGCCTCCAATGCAGAATGCAGCTCCGCCTGGAGGGACTGGGTATGAGCTCGAGCTGCTGTAAGGTTGCCCCTAGCATCACTAGTCGCGGACAAATTCTCCTCCAGACGAGCCTCCTCTATCCGGCGGTCCACAGATTCCCGGAGGGAGTGATCGCGGGCATCCACCTCCATGAAGAGGCCCATCACCTAAAACAAAGGAAAAAAACTGTTAAAATAAAGAAAACCAGAATGCAAACAAAGGAGGTACATTAGCTTACCATCAAAAGCATCTCCCTGATCGTGTCTCCGAGCTCCCCACGAGGTCGGGAACGGAACGCTGCTTGCTCCTTGACAGAGCGGTTGTCGAGGCCGGTCAAAAATAATACAATTCAGCTACCAACAATTTTACAACTGTAGATAGTGGTGAAAGGATCGAATCCACAGGGAATTGATACTTACCTATTTTCCTTATCAAGACCAAATAAACAAACAGAAAATAAATAGACAATGAAAATAAATTGCAAGTAAAGTAAAAAGGGGGGTTTTGAGATTGATGGGATTAAACTAATGATGAAAGCAATAAAAATAAAGCGAATAATAAAATAAAGAGAAAATAAATATGATAAAAGCTCTAGTTGAAGAATTAGATCCACTTTAGTTGATGGGATTGTTCATTGACACATATGTTCCTTTGTTGATTCAATAAATTGGCCATGGAGATTGAAGAAGCTTCTCACATCCATTATCTCTCTTTTAGATTAAATCAATTAGGGAAAGTCCTCAAATTAATTACTAATTAATAATTGCCAAAGAACGTCTTTGAGCCATAGGCCTTATACAATAGTCAATCGCATAAAGAAATAGAGAGAACCAATTCTAGTCACCCACATGCATGGAGACAACACTAGATCATGCAATTTCCTTGGTTGTGCACCAAGTGTTCTTATGGTTGAACAAATCAAGCAATTACGGACTTAAAATCATTCAAACCAACAATATATCACTTTGCAACAAAAAATCAATGGAGACCTTAAATAACAAAGCAATAATGTCCTTAAGCATGAAATCACAAGAATATTGAATAACAAAAGATAAACAATGTAGTCCAAGTCTCTCAATCCACAATACAACTAAAGCTTCACTTGTTCTTCAACTAGAAAAAAAGATTTCAGCCTCTCATGGCTGAAACAAAAAATAAAAATAAAAAAAAAAAGAAATGTAGAAGAAGAGATGTGAATTTCGTAGGTGTCTCCCAAGGGGAGCTTAAAGACCCTGTAGAGGCTTCTTATGTGGCTTTTTATAGTTGAAAAGTGTTGCCCTAGGTCATACTTACTGCCCAAGAGGTATTTTCTGCCCAAGATGTGTCTGAAAAGGAAAGAATCGCGCTTTTCGGCTTTAGAAGGAAGGCTGCGCGAAAATGCACTGCGGAAGGAAGTTGGTGCGCTCGGTTTGGTCTCAGAAAGGGAAGGAGGCGCAGATTGTGCTTCCTAAATAAGTTTAGATGCTGACCTTGCTTCCTAATTAGTGTAGAGGTTGCCCAAGGTGCTGCCCATGTGCAACTTGCTGCCCAAGTTGTTGCAAAAGAGGAAAGAATCGGACTGCAAGGCTTCAGAAGGAAGTTGGCGCGCAGATTGCCTTCAGAATAGGAAAGGAGCGTACCTTGTGCTTGGAAAGGAAGGAAGAGCGATCCAAGGCTGCCAATAGAGGAAGAAAAGTCGTGGCTTGATGTTCATAAGGAAATATGCACGTACTAAGGCTTTCAGAAGAGGAAGGACGCGCGGATCATGCTTCCAGAAGAGGTGGCGCGCGCATGGATTGCAAAAGAGGCAGGAGAATGCAGTCATTAATGTGCAGAATTGGAAAGATATCTGTCCAGTCTTTCCTTTTTAGGTGGAGCCTTCATTTGAATTTTAAACGCTGAACGCAGAAGAGGCAAGTGTGCCTTGATGAGACCTTGCTGCCTAAATTGGAAGATTTGACTGCTGCAGTACGTGCACATCTTTGAATAAGGAAAGAAAGATCTGCGATTCGAAATTCAAATAATTTCCTGACTGAGCTTTCCTTGTTTACTTTTGCTTCTGCACTTTCCTCATTTGAAGACTTTCCTTTTCTGAAAACTTGCCTTATTTGAAAACCTTCCTTTCCTGGCCCATGTTCTAATTAAGGCAGGAAAGATTCTGCAGTTCGAATTTCGGACAGTTTGTTGACTGTGCTTTCTGACTCTTTCCTTATTTGGCACTTTCCATACATGAACACTTTCCTTATTTGGAACTTTCCATATATGAAAACTTTTCTTATTTGGAACTTTCCATATTTGGCACTTTTTGGCAGTTTTAAGAGCATTTTCTCCAGATTGTCTTTTCACACCTAGTTTCTGCAAAACATGAACAAAACCACAAAATTAGGTAGAAAAGGTGTAAATAAACATCAAGATTATCATGATAAAGTGGGCTAAATTATGCTCTGTCAAATACCCCCACACCTAGCCTTTTGCTTGTCCTCAAGCAAACAAACATAGTTAAACAAACTCTCTTTGCTTTGATCCTTATTTCCACTTAAGCTCTTACTCTAGACCCCTATTTTGAATCATTGCAATAAAGAATGTATGCATCAAGGTTACTGTAACGCCCCGAAAATCGGACCGCTACCGGCGCTAGGATCCGGGTCGACTTAAGGCCGCCGGGACCCGTAGCAAGCCTGACATAAAACCTGTAAACCTGTATAATCCCATACATGATCAACAACATGCATAAAAATTAAAACTTTTCTTTCTATAAACATCAACCAAACTCAACCTGTGCATAAATATGAACATAACTTTGATCCCTCTGTGGGATCTCATCTGTGCCCTCAAAGAGGTAACATAACCTGTGTTGAGCTGGTTTACATAAACATCATCAAAACCTCTAAGATCATGTATAAAAAGGGATACAACATTCTATGGTCAAGCACACACTAACATCCATAAAACTCATTACATAACTATACTATACTTTTACATTACAATTTGATCATGTCCATTGCTAGCTATTACAAAGGCATAACTTCTTTACTCTATCCGGACTCCCGTACTATATCCTGTACCTGTAAGCCTGGGGGAAAAGGGAGAGGGGTGAGCTAAAAGCCCAGTGAGTAGAGCTAGTAAAATACATTAACACTATGCTCAAATGGAATGCATCATAACACAAACAGTTCACATAAGGGTTGGGTGAACTTGTCACCAATTAGTCCAAGTTAACTCTGTGCCAGGCCGTAGCATGGGGTCCTGGTCTTCCTGTCATACATACATTACTTACCATTATCCCAGGGCCTCCTCTGGGCTCCTGGTCTTCGAGTCCACTATCGTGCCAGGCCGTAGAATGGGGTCCTGGTCTTTCCTTACTCTGTGCCAGGCCGTAGAATGGGGTCCTGGTCTTCCTGTCTTGGACTAAATGGGTCATCCAACATTCACCCACATCAACAACAATAGATGCAATGCGACATATTCGTGAAACTAATGCAATCATCCTATTGCATAATCATGATGCATGAAACATGATAAAACATTTAATTTTAAAAGATTAAGTTTAGTCCTACTCACCTCTGGCTGACTCTGACAATACCGAAGCAGCTGAACTCACTGCTGGGGTCCTCGGTTCCTCGGGTCCGAACCTACACAGGTGGACTCAAATGAGGGACCAAACATATCTGAACATAACTCTAAAATATTCCCCAAAAACCCCCTAAAACATCCTGAAAATATCACATAAAAACATGCAAGAAATGGCTGAACAGGGCACTTTCGGCGGCAGGTTCGGCGGCCGAAAGTCCCTCCAGAGCCGAAAGTCATGCAGGTTCGGCGGCACCTTCGGCGGCCGAAACTCCCAGACAGAGACGAAACTCATGCATGTTCGGCGGCACTTTCGGCGGCCGAAACTGCCCGACAGAGACGAAAGTCTCTCTTTCGGGGGCAACTTCGGCAGCCGAAGGGCTGCCTTCCCAGCCATGTTCGGCGGCCGAAAGTGCCTTCGGCTGCCGAACCTGGTTTCTGCCAAGGGCAGAACTTGGCTCCCTTTGCACATTTCGCCTCCAAACCTTAAATCATGCATAACTTCGTTCTACAACATGCATACCACACATACATTACACCTAGGGGTCTCAAACTATCATATACCCCAACTACAACACTTCAAACACACAAAAATCAACATACATTGCTCAAATCATCAATATAACCCATAAACTCAACATATAACCTAACATGCATTTCTACCCATAGATCTTGCATAAAACTTATTTAAAACACATAAGGAGCTTAAGATCGGCCCTTACCTCTTGGAGATCGAGAGGGAGACGACCTAAACTTGGAGATCCTCGAAAATGAGCTCCTGAGTTCCCAAAGCTCCAAAACTTGTTTCAAAAGCTTAAATCTTCAAAACCAAGTGAAAATAAGTGAAAATCTTGAAAGATTTAGAGGAAGAACATCAAAAATGGGTGAGGGACGGCGGAAAGCTCACCTTGGCCGAAAATGGGAAATAGCTCGCCCGTTTTCGGCTAAGGGACCCTTTTATAGTGGCTGGCCAGACCACGTTCGGGGGCCGAATGTGCCTCCGCATGCATGCCATGTTCGGCGGCCGAACATGAGGTTCGGCGGCCGAACCTGAACTTCCCTCACTCATGCTTTCGGGGGCCTAACGTGCCTCCAAAACGCATGCATGTTCGGCGGCCGAACTTGACTTTCGGCGGCCGAACCTGGGTTTTCCTCCAACGCTATTTTCATGCAAAAACTCATTTTATTTAATACTTAAAACCATTAAAACATGAAAACATTTCATAAAATATGATTCTACCCTTCTAGAGGTCTCCGACATCCGAGATTCCACCGGATGATAGGAATTCCGATACCGGAGTCTAGCAGGGTATTACATTCTCCCCCCCTTAAGAACATTCGTCCCCGAATGTTCCTCAACTAACACATGCAAGGCATACAACACAACCTACACATAAAATACATAGAGACTAACCTTAAAAGAGATGAGGATATTGCCGGAGCATGGACTCCCGTGTCTCCCAAGTGCACTCCTCAATGTTGTGGTGGTTCCAAAGGACTTTCACCATCGGGATTTCCTTGTTTCTCAGCTTCCTGATCTGGGTGTCTAGGATCCGTACTGGCTGCTCAACATAGGTGAGATCCTCTTGGATCTCCACATCAGGCTCACTAAGAACCTTGCCCGGATCTGACACGAACCTTCTCAACATAGAAACATGGAAAACTGGGTGGATTCTTGCCATAGAAGCAGGTAAATCCAGCTTGTACGATACATTCCCAATCTTTTGCAAGACTTCGAAGGGTCCGATGTACCGCGGAGCCAGTTTACCCTTCTTCCCGAACCGAACCACTCCTTTCATTGGAGACACCTTGAGCAATACCAGATCCCCCTCCTGGAACTCTACTTGCCTTCTACGGATGTCTGCATAACTCTTCTGTCTGCTTGCAGCTGTTTTGATTCTTTCTCTGATCATGGGCACCACCCTGCTAGTAATCTCTACTAGCTCGGGTCCTGCTAAAGACCTCTCTCCTACCTCTTCCCAGCAAACAGGTGATCTGCACTTCCTTCCATATAAAGCTTCATATGGAGCCATCCCGATGCTAGCATGATGGCTGTTATTGTAGGCAAACTCCACCAAAGGTAGATGCTGCCTCCAAGAACCGCCAAAGTCCAGCACACACATTCTGAGCATATCTTCTATGGTCTGGATGGTCCTCTCTGACTGTCCGTCTGTCTGTGGATGGAAGGCAGTGCTGAAATCCAACCTAGTACCCATAGCATTCTGCAGACTCCGCCAAAATCTGGAGGTGAACTGGGGCCCTCTATCTGACACTATAGAAACAGGAACCCCATGCAGTCTGACTATCTCATCAACGTACACCTGCGCCAACTTGTCCACAGAATAGCCACTCCTGACAGGGATAAAGTGAGCAGATTTGGTGAGTCTGTCCACAATCACCCATATGGAGTCCAATCTGTTGGACGTCGCCGGTAACCCCACTACGAAGTCCATAGCTATATTCTCCCATTTCCACTCTGGAATAGGTAGCGGGTTAAGCATTCCAGCCGGCTTCTGATGTTCCAGCTTCACCCTCTGACAAACTTCGCAGGCTGACACAAACTGTGCCACTTCTCTCTTCATAGCTGGCCACCAATAAACCTTCTTCAGATCTTGATACATCTTGGTGGCTCCGGGGTGAATGCTGTATCTTGCATTATGAGCCTCTCTCATAATGTCTCCTTTTAGCCCTATGTCATCTGGTACACATAAACGACTCCCATAGCGGAGGATCCCCTTATTGTCAAACCTGAACTCGCTGCCTTTGCCCGACTGAACAGTCCTGACAATCTTTACTAACTCTGGGTCCTCATGCTGTTTCTGAGCCACCTGCTCTAGAAACACGGGTGTCACTTTCATCTGAGCAACCAAGGCACCTGTACCAGATAACTCCAACTGTAGACCTTCCTCAATGAGCTTGTAAAACTCCTTCACCACTGGTCTCCTCTCAGCCGTGATGTGGGATAGACTGCCTAGTGACTTCCGGCTTAGGGCGTCTGCCACAACATTCGCCTTACCCGGATGATACTGAATCTTGCAATCATAGTCACTCAGCAGCTCTACCCATCTCCTCTGTCTTAAGTTCAAATCTCTTTGACTCAGGATGTACTGCAGGCTTTTATGATCGGTGAAGATCTCACATTTTACCCCATAGAGGTAATGCCTCCACATCTTGAGTGCAAAGATTACTGCTGCCATCTCAAGGTCATGTGTGGGGTAATTCAACTCATGCTTCTTCAGCTGCCTAGAAGCATAAGCAATCACCCTCTCATTCTGCATAAGCACACAACCCAGTCCCACACGGGACGCATCACAAAAGACTGTAAAGTCTTCATCACTAGCTGGCAGAGCTAAAACTGGTGCTGAAGTCAACCTCTTCTTGAGCTCTTCAAAACTCTCCTCGCACTGGTCGGTCCACACAAATTTCTGATTCTTCCTGGTTAGTCTGGTTAGAGGAGCTGCTATCTTTGAGAAGTCCTGAACGAACCTCCTGTAGTAACCTGCCAAACCCAAGAAACTCCTGATCTCTGTCACTGAAGTGGGTCTAGGCCAGTTAGCCACAGTCTCTGTCTTCTTGGGGTCTACCTCAATCCCATTCTCTGACACTACATGCCCCAAGAACGAAATGCTCCTTAGCCAAAACTCACACTTGGAGAACTTGGCATACAAGCCATGCTCCCTCAAGGTCTGTAGAACCAACCTCAGATGATGGGCATGCTCCTCTGCATTCCTGGAATACACTAAGATATCATCTATGAAGACAATAACAAAGTGATCCAAGTACTGGCTAAACACTCTATTCATGAGATCCATGAATGCTGCAGGGGCGTTTGTTAACCCGAACGGCATCACAAGGAACTCAAAATGCCCATATCTGGTCCTGAAAGCCGTCTTTGGAACGTCCTCTTCCCTGATCCTCAACTGGTAGTACCCCGATCTCAGATCTATTTTGGAGAAACAACCCGCTCCTGCTAGCTGGTCGAATAGATCGTCGATCCTTGGCAATGGGTACTTATTCTTGGTAGTGACTTTGTTCAACTGCCTGTAGTCGATACAAAGTCTAAGGGATCCATCCTTCTTTCTCACAAACAAAACTGGAGCACCCCAGGGTGAGGTACTCGGTCGGATGAAGCCCTTGTCTACCAGCTCCTGTAACTGCTCCTTCAACTCTTTCAATTCTGCTGGCGCCATCCTGTAGGGAGGGATAGAGATCGGTCGGGTTCCAGGCATCAGTTCTATCTCGAACTCTATCTCCCTAGCAGGTGGTAATCCTGGCAGCTCGTCTGGGAACACATCTAAGAACTCTCTAACCACTGGCACCGAGGCGGGCTCTCTGACCTGACTATTAAGCTCTCTCACATGAGCCAAATACCCCTGACATCCCCTCCTAAGCAACCTACGAGCCTGAAGAGCTGAGATCATACCTCTAGGTGTACCCCTCCTGTCTCCTCTGAAGACGACCTCTGATCCATCCTGACCTCTGAACCTGACTACCTTGTCCCTGCAGTCCAAGGTAGCACCATGGGTAGATAACCAGTCCATCCCTAGAATGACGTCAAAGTCTGTCAAATCTAGAACCACAAGGTCGGCGGACATGCATCTCCCCTCAACAAAAACTGGACTACACTGACAGACTGACTCTGCCACTGATGGATCACACTTGGGTCCACTGACCCAGAGAGGACACTCTAACCCAGAGATCATCAATCCCAACCTCTGGACGGCTCTCGGAGCAATAAATGAATGAGATGCACCAGGGTCCATCAATACATAAACATCCGAACAACCTATGATGAGATTACCTGCCACCACGGTGTTGGATGCGTCTGCCTCCTGCTGTGTCATTGTGAAGATCCGTGCCGGAGCTGATGGACCTTCACCTCTGAAACCCGCTGAAGAAGAGGCTGCTCCTCTCCCTCTGCCTCTGCCACTGGCCTGAGTCATGGCTGGAGCTGCTGGCTGCGCAACACTGCCTGAAGCTGTCTGCTGGGACTGAGCCATCGGGGCCGCTCTTGGACAGTCTCGAGCTATATGCCCCTCCTGACCGCATCTGAAGCAGGTGTTTGTCCCAAACCGACATACTCCCTTGTGTGGTCTACCACACCTCGCACAAACTGCATTATCCGCACCAGAGCTTGAGCCACTTCCAAATCCCAGACTGGACTTAACCTTGTTCCAGAACTTATTCTTCTTGCCCTTGGGTTTACCCCATCTCTTGCTGCCTGAAGCTGCTGCACTAAGGGTAGAGGGATCTAACTTTCCCCCACCCGGAGTTTTAGAACCAGAAGCTTGTGCCACTGTCTGCTTAACTGTCCCCTGAATGATGGCACTAGCTTCCATTCTCCTAGCCATATCTACTATGGCGTGAAAACTCTCTCTATCTGCTGACTGTACCAAGGAGGAATACCTGGGATGGAGCTTCATGATATACCTCCTCGACTTCTTCTGGTCTGTGCTAAGGTCTTGCCCTGCAAATGGCAGCAACTCCATAAACCTATCGGTATATTCGTCTATACTCATGTCATCAGTTTGCCTCAACTGCTCGAATTCTATCATCTTCAATTCCCTTGAACTATCAGGGAAAGCCCATCCTGCAAACTCATTTGCAAACTCTTCCCAAGTCATGTTGTCCACTCTCGGGTTCACATAATTCTTGAACCACTCCCGTGCCTTCTTGCACTTAAGCGTGAACCCGGCCATCTGAATGGCTCTACTGTCATCCGCCCCTATCTCATCTGTAATTGCCTTGACCCGCTCCAAGTACACGAACGGATCATTACCGGTTTCAAACTGGGGAGCACCCAGCTTCATATAGTCTGTCATCTTAACCTTGCTCCCACTGACTGAGCTAGGTCTAGGTGGTTGAGCAACTGGGGCTGCTGGTTCTGCAGGTGGTGGAGGTGGTACAACATTTTCTGAGGTAGGGTTTGCTGGATTTGGATAGTAAGGTGGAGGTGGATACATTGGGTACTGAGAGTACGGTGGGTAGTATGGTGGGTATGGCATCTGTGTGGGATAAGGGGTGAAACTAGGGTAATCCGATGTACCTCCCATCGAATACCCGGGATGTTGTGAGAAATGTGGGTAGTGAGGTGGCTGTACAAATCCCGAGGCCTGAGTGCCTCCTTGGGATTCTCCCATCCCTTCTTCTGACATACTGACTCCCAAACTGCCATCCCTCCTCTGTTCTACGTCCATATCATCCCCCATATCCTCAGACGCTCCTCCCTGAACTGTTCCTCTGACTGATCTGCTTCTACCCAGATCCAGAGACCTTCTAGGGTCTCTTGCTACTCTGTCCCTGTTGGACCTGCTAGACATTGCCCTAGGCAATGCTGGAGGACGGGCGCTCATGCCCTCATCCTCAGGTGGTACTCCAGTCAATCTCGCTGATCGACGAGTTCCTCTCATCCTGTTTTCTAAAAAACCGTGCACATCACAAGCAACATTAGCATCATATGGTTCATGTGAGCACACATGAACCCTCATCACATACATCACATATCATAGCATATCATTAATGCGCATGCATAAAGTCATGGCATTTCACATCAACATGCATGACAGGACTCCACATCCTATCCTAGTGGACATGATCTTTTCCTATTGTGCTTGACCTTCTATAACCTCTATGAGCCCGACACTCTAGGTCCGACCATATGAACCTAGGGCTCTGATACCATTCTGTAACGCCCCGAAAATCGGACCGCTACCGGCGCTAGGATCCGGGTCGACTTAAGGCCGCCGGGACCCGTAGCAAGCCTGACATAAAACCTGTAAACCTGTATAATCCCATACATGATCAACAACATGCATAAAAATTAAAACTTTTCTTTCTATAAACATCAACCAAACTCAACCTGTGCATAAATATGAACATAACTTTGATCCCTCTGTGGGATCTCATCTGTGCCCTCAAAGAGGTAACATAACCTGTGTTGAGCTGGTTTACATAAACATCATCAAAACCTCTAAGATCATGTATAAAAAGGGATACAACATTCTATGGTCAAGCACACACTAACATCCATAAAACTCATTACATAACTATACTATACTTTTACATTACAATTTGATCATGTCCATTGCTAGCTATTACAAAGGCATAACTTCTTTACTCTATCCGGACTCCCGTACTATATCCTGTACCTGTAAGCCTGGGGGAAAAGGGAGAGGGGTGAGCTAAAAGCCCAGTGAGTAGAGCTAGTAAAATACATTAACACTATGCTCAAATGGAATGCATCATAACACAAACAGTTCACATAAGGGTTGGGTGAACTTGTCACCAATTAGTCCAAGTTAACTCTGTGCCAGGCCGTAGCATGGGGTCCTGGTCTTCCTGTCATACATACATTACTTACCATTATCCCAGGGCCTCCTCTGGGCTCCTGGTCTTCGAGTCCACTATCGTGCCAGGCCGTAGAATGGGGTCCTGGTCTTTCCTTACTCTGTGCCAGGCCGTAGAATGGGGTCCTGGTCTTCCTGTCTTGGACTAAATGGGTCATCCAACATTCACCCACATCAACAACAATAGATGCAATGCGACATATTCGTGAAACTAATGCAATCATCCTATTGCATAATCATGATGCATGAAACATGATAAAACATTTAATTTTAAAAGATTAAGTTTAGTCCTACTCACCTCTGGCTGACTCTGACAATACCGAAGCAGCTGAACTCACTGCTGGGGTCCTCGGTTCCTCGGGTCCGAACCTACACAGGTGGACTCAAATGAGGGACCAAACATATCTGAACATAACTCTAAAATATTCCCCAAAAACCCCCTAAAACATCCTGAAAATATCACATAAAAACATGCAAGAAATGGCTGAACAGGGCACTTTCGGCGGCAGGTTCGGCGGCCGAAAGTCCCTCCAGAGCCGAAAGTCATGCAGGTTCGGCGGCACCTTCGGCGGCCGAAACTCCCAGACAGAGACGAAACTCATGCATGTTCGGCGGCACTTTCGGCGGCCGAAACTGCCCGACAGAGACGAAAGTCTCTCTTTCGGGGGCAACTTCGGCAGCCGAAGGGCTGCCTTCCCAGCCATGTTCGGCGGCCGAAAGTGCCTTCGGCTGCCGAACCTGGTTTCTGCCAAGGGCAGAAACTTGGCTCCCTTTGCACA
Source organism: Manihot esculenta (assembly GCF_001659605.2). NCBI lineage: Eukaryota > Viridiplantae > Streptophyta > Magnoliopsida > Malpighiales > Euphorbiaceae > Manihot > Manihot esculenta. The sequence goes on from NC_035172.2 coordinate 31,136,563, forward strand.
TTTCGCCTCCAAACCTTAAATCATGCATAACTTCGTTCTACAACATGCATACCACACATACATTACACCTAGGGGTCTCAAACTATCATATACCCCAACTACAACACTTCAAACACACAAAAATCAACATACATTGCTCAAATCATCAATATAACCCATAAACTCAACATATAACCTAACATGCATTTCTACCCATAGATCTTGCATAAAACTTATTTAAAACACATAAGGAGCTTAAGATCGGCCCTTACCTCTTGGAGATCGAGAGGGAGACGACCTAAACTTGGAGATCCTCGAAAATGAGCTCCTGAGTTCCCAAAGCTCCAAAACTTGTTTCAAAAGCTTAAATCTTCAAAACCAAGTGAAAATAAGTGAAAATCTTGAAAGATTTAGAGGAAGAACATCAAAAATGGGTGAGGGACGGCGGAAAGCTCACCTTGGCCGAAAATGGGAAAAAGCTCGCCCATTTTCGGCTAAGGGACCCTTTTATAGTGGCTGGCCAGACCACGTTCGGGGGCCGAATGTGCCTCCGCATGCATGCCATGTTCGGCGGCCGAACATGAGGTTCGGCGGCCGAACCTGAACTTCCCTCACTCATGCTTTCGGGGGCCTAACGTGCCTCCAAAACGCATGCATGTTCGGCGGCCGAACTTGACTTTCGGCGGCCGAACCTGGGTTTTCCTCCAACGCTATTTTCATGCAAAAACTCATTTTATTTAATACTTAAAACCATTAAAACATGAAAACATTTCATAAAATATGATTCTACCCTTCTAGAGGTCTCCGACATCCGAGATTCCACCGGACGATAGGAATTCCGATACCGGAGTCTAGCAGGGTATTACAGTTACTTACCTCTTTCCTTGTTTCCCTTTACTTACCATGGCTAGGATTGGTTTTCCTCAAGAGAGACCATGCACATTATATATTAAGACTTTTTCTAGCTTTTGGTGTGACTTGCCCTTACCTTGAAGTACTTTATTCAGGCTTTTGCACTTTAGATCTTGCTTGGAAAGGTCACCAACCTATTTTTGATGTACTTTTAGATCTTTCAGTGGGTCACCTATCCAAGTGGCTATTTAGCCTTGTTCATAGTCTTTTGACCATTGGAACAATTTTCTCCATTTTTTTTTATGCTTTTGAGGGCTTTGCCTTTGCTGAATTTTCTTTCTCTCAATGATTTGGGCAAATCAACACCTATTGCTAAATCAAGTCATGTTAAGTTCATTCACACAATTTCATTTTTGTCATCTTCAATCGAGGGTCATCAGTATATTTTTCACCATTGGTAAGCTCCAAGATTCAATTCAAAAAGCAATTCCCAAACATGAATACATCTTATTGCAATTGATTCAACATAGGGTTAAAGAGTCATCACATCAATGGGGTCATGGAAAGAAAGTTCATCAACATAGCTCATCAATTTGAGTAAAGCAAATCAGAAAGAAGAAGACCATGGTTGATCAAACACAAACTGAAAGGAAAACTGAAAAGAAAATGCAAACTGAAAGGAAAAATGTGTCTAAAGCAAAAAATTAAAAATTTCAGAGATCCGCACCTCCACACCTAAATCATGCATTGTCCTCAATGTATAGAAAACATAAAAGAACAAAGGAAACTGAGTACTCCCCTGGTGTGGTGTTGTATGGTGCGATCCACTTGGCAAGTTGCCTCAAGTAATTGGGGGAGGAAAAAGGGTCCCAACAGAATTAAGTGAATAGTGTAGCACGCCTTTTGATTTAGTCATAACCCATCTTATTTCTTTCATGTACTCGTGAAGTAACATGATCAGTTTCTCCTCTTTCAGATGAGGTGTGCCTCTAGCCCTTATGTTTGCATTTTTTAGCACTTCGAGCTTCAATTGATATTTCTCCATATGTAGCTGCAGTTTAGCATTGAGTTCGGGCAAAACAAATTCTACCTTATCTGGAGGCTTGGGCAAGCATAGATCTGCATGCTCCTTTGGTTTGGGTGCTTGGAATACCATTTGTTCCTTGTGAGCCTGGGCTGTTTGCATTGGAAGGCTGAAAGGAGTTTCAGATTCTTCTTTCTGCGCAGAACTTACCTGAAAGGGAGGCAGAAGACCACTGATCTGCGATTGAAGCTGAAAGGACACAACTGAAAGGCTTTCAGGTACTCCTTCTTGCGCAAGGTTGGTCTGCAATGGGAGGCTGGAAGGAGTTTCATGCGATGGAAGCTGAAGAAGTGTGACTGGAAGTGTTGCAGGAATGTCCTGCGCAAGGTTGATCTGCGCACCAAGCTGAAGTGGTGCGATCTGCTTCTGTTCATTCTGCGCATGGCTGCAGTCCACCTGTTGGATGCAACAGTCAGTTTCTTTCAGTTCTGGCTCTTTCTGGCTCTCTTTCCTGCAAGGATCATCATTTAGCATATCATTTTGATTTACATAAAAAACATCTTGGCTCATAAAATCAATGATATCTAAAGCAACAAGTTCTGTTTGATCAGTTGGATTGGACAAACTATCTTCTGGTTGGGTTTCTTCAGCAACTTGTTCTTGTACTTGCCATCTTTCATCATCAGCTTGACGCTCTTCCTCTTTTCTTACCATGTCTTCTCTCCATTTGGCGGCTACTCGATCCACTTCCTGTTGGAAATTGTGCAAAGTCTCCAACATCTTATAAAGATTAGTTCTGGTATCTTCAGGTATTGCATATCTCGGCTGTCCATAGAATCTTTCACATGCATGTACTTGTTAGAGTTGTTGTTCTTCAAAAGCTTGTTCAGCTTGGTCTATAACAAAACTTCTCATAGCAGCGATTTGTTCATAAAGTTCCACAAGGCGGAAAGGTGTACTTACCGCGTCTTGTTCTATGGTTAAATCTTTCAATAAAGATGTTAGAAAAGAAAGATCAGATCTACTTACCTCATTCATGATTCAGATGTGCAATTGAGATGTTTCAGAAGATGGTTCTGCGCAGAGTACTATTTTTTTTTTTTTTTTTTTATGTTCAGATCTGGTCCTGAAAGAAAAACAAATGAGTTAAATCAATTCCCCGGCAACGGCGCCAATTTTGACAGAGCGGTTGTCGAGGCCGGTCAAAAATAATACAATTCAGCTACCAACAATTTTACAACTGTAGATAGTGGTGAAAGGATCGAATCCACAGGGAATTGATACTTACCTATTTTCCTTATCAAGACCAAATAAACAAACAGAAAATAAATAGACAATGAAAATAAATTGCAAGTAAAGTAAAAAGGGGGGTTTTGAGATTGATGGGATTAAACTAATGATGAAAGCAATAAAAATAAAGCGAATAATAAAATAAAGAGAAAATAAATATGATAAAAGCTCTAGTTGAAGAATTAGATCCACTTTAGTTGATGGGATTGTTCATTGACACATATGTTCCTTTGTTGATTCAATAAATTGGCCATGGAGATTGAAGAAGCTTCTCACATCCATTATCTCTCTTTTAGATTAAATCAATTAGGGAAAGTCCTCAAATTAATTACTAATTAACAATTGCCAAAGAACGTCTTTGAGCCACAGGCCTTATACAATAGTCAATCGCATAAAGAAATAGAGAGAACCAATTCTAGTCACCCATATGCATTGAGACAACACTAGATCATGCAATTTCCTTGGTTGTGCACCAAGTGTTCTTATGGTTGAACAAATCAAGCAATTACGGACTTAAAATCATTCAAACCAACAATATATCACTTTGCAACAAAAAATCAATGGAGACCTTAAATAACAAAGCAATAATGTCCTTAAGCATGAAATCACAAGAATATTGAATAACAAAAGATAAACAATGTAGTCCAAGTCTCTCAATCCACAATACAACTAAAGCTTCACTTGTTCTTCAACTAGAAAAAAAGATTTCAGCCTCTCATGGCTGAAACAAAAAATAAAAATTAAAAAAAAAAAGAAATGTAGAAGAAGAGATGTGAATTTCGTAGGTGTCTCCCAAGGGGAGCTTAAAGACCCTGTAGAGGCTTCTTATGTGGCTTTTTATAGTTGAAAAGTGTTGCCCTAGGTCATACTTACTGCCCAAGAGGTATTTTCTGCCCAAGATGTGTCTGAAAAGGAAAGAATCGCGCTTTTCGGCTTTAGAAGGAAGGCTGCGCGAAAATGCACTGCGGAAGGAAGTTGGTGCGCTCGGTTTGGTCTCAGAAAGGGAAGGAGGCGCAGATTGTGCTTCCTAAATAAGTTTAGATGCTGACCTTACTTCCTAATTAGTGTAGAGGTTGCCCAAGGTGCTGCCCATGTGCAACTTGCTGCCCAAGTTGTTGCAAAAGAGGAAAGAATCGGACTGCAAGGCTTCAGAAGGAAGTTGGCGCGCAGATTGCCTTCAGAATAGGAAAGGAGCGTACCTTGTGCTTGGAAAGGAAGGAAGAGCGATCCAAGGCTGCCAATAGAGGAAGAAAAGTCGTGGCTTGATGTTCATAAGGAAATATGCACGTACTAAGGCTTTCAGAAGAGGAAGGACGCGCGGATCATGCTTCCAGAAGAGGTGGCGCGCGCATGGATTGCAAAAGAGGCAGGAGAATGCAGTCATTAATGTGCAGAATTGGAAAGATATCTGTCCAGTCTTTCCTTTTTAGGTGGAGCCTTCATTTGAATTTTAAACGCTGAACGCAGAAGAGGCAAGTGTGCCTTGATGAGACCTTGCTGCCTAAATTGGAAGATTTGACTGCTGCAGTACGTGCACATCTTTGAATAAGGAAAGAAAGATCTGCGATTCGAAATTCAAATAATTTCCTGACTGAGCTTTCCTTGTTTACTTTTGCTTCTGCACTTTCCTCATTTGAAGACTTTCCTTTTCTGAAAACTTGCCTTATTTGAAAACCTTCCTTTCCTGGCCCATGTTCTAATTAAGGCAGGAAAGATTCTGCAGTTCGAATTTCGGACAGTTTGTTGACTGTGCTTTCTGACTCTTTCCTTATTTGGCACTTTCCATATATGAACACTTTCCTTATTTGGAACTTTCCATATATGAAAACTTTTCTTATTTGGAACTTTCCATATTTGGCACTTTTTGGCAGTTTTAAGAGCATTTTCTCCATATTGTCTTTTCACACCTAGTTTCTGCAAAACATGAACAAAACCACAAAATTAGGTAGAAAAGGTGTAAATAAACATCAAGATTATCATGATAAAGTGGGCTAAATTATGCTCTGTCACTCCTTAGTAGAGCTGGCTAAAAGACCAGTGAGAGCAAGCAAGCATGGATCCGAAGCCTCCAAGACGCCACCAAACATCCGTTCCTTGACAATCTCAGCAACCACGCTCGCTGGGGACTGATGGGTGATATCCTCTGCATTCAGAATATCGTTATCAGGAGCGGACATCAGTGGTATCACAAGGGCTTCTTTCTCTTTTCCAATAGGAGGGAGAGCTGGAGCTGATCCCTTGGAAGCTTTGGATTTTTTCTAAGCTGGAGCTGGGGAGGGCACTTCGAGGGAGGCAGGACGTTTGTCCCCTACCTTCTCTATGACATCCTTGTCCTTGGCAAGGTCCGACCCCACCTCTTCAAGGGCATCCCTGGTAGAAGCCTCCGGGACACTATCCTCAACAAGAATGATCTCCAGCCCTGTCCCGGGAGCCTCCTCTTCAATAACAGGGGATTCAAACCTTCCCTTTGGTGCCTCCTCAAAAGGAAGAGCAGGATCCGCCCTCACCTGTTCGATGTCCCCAGCCTGCTTCACAACAACTAGGGGAGCTCCCTCCGCATCCTCCGTAGAACCCTGACCAGACTCTGACTCCTGAACAGGTTTTAGTGCAGGAGCCGACCTGCCACGGCCAGACGGCCGAGAGGACTTGGCACCGTGGGAGCTCGACTTAGGAGCTTTAGAGGAAGCTCTGGCAGGAGGTCGCCTAACCTTCTTGGCAGAAACAACCTGAGCCACCTCTGCAGCGACCTCAGACACGCGGCGCCCAGCCAGAAGGGCATCTAAGGCGGCGTGCATACTCTTCCGGGACAGAACTAAGTTCTTCGGGGGCTTGATCTTATCTATTTTAACGTTAGAAGCTGCCAAAAAATACAAAACCAGAAAGAGTTAGCGTACTTTCTAATATCACTTACGAGGAAAAAGCGTAGTTGCTAAACAAGGCATTATACCCGTGTCCCGGATATCCCTAAGGTTAGACACGAGCATACACCTCTCTACGTCATACTTCTTGTCAACAGAAGTCAGTTGAAGATACCCCACCTGCTCGGTGAGGCTTAGTTGGGGCAGGTCGTTGATGCCCGTGGGGACATCCTTCCAGTCTAGCCCCACTCCCCACGACAAGTCGGTCTCTTTTCTCAGCTCCGCCACAAGGAAATTCTCTACCCATCCCTTTATTGAGTCCTTGTAGCCCGTGAAAAGAGACAATCCACCACGGGGGGAGAAATAGTAAAAATTCTGAGTCGCTCTAACAAGGCGAAAGAAAGTGACAAATAGACACGCTGTGGGTGTAAAACCCTAACTCAAGCAAATGGATTCAAAACAAGCCATGAACAAAATGGAGTTTGGGGACAACATCCGGGGGGTTATCCCAAAGTACCGGAAAACCTCGATGAAGAAAGGGGTAAAAGGGAAAGTCAGACCGAAATCCCTCTGCTTAAGGAAGAAGATTATGCAACGACCCCTTTGGGGATCTACCAAGCCAGGAGGGAAAGGGTTTGGAAGAACTATCCTTTCATTTCGGAGAGGAGCTCGAATAAGGTATAGTGGAGTGTCTAAGTAACTCTGAGAAATATACTTAGTTATGGAAGAAGGAGTAATGTGCGACTCGAGATTAGCAACATCGGGAAGCTTAGGACCCTCCATGGAAGAGTAAGGGAGCGTACCTGAAACGCAACGAGGTCGAAAAAGCAGACAAGAACAAGTTTCTTCAGAAGATAGAAAGAATTCAAAATGAAAGGCAATAATGAGACGAAGCGTTGCTCTGCACAATTTTGTCTTGGAGCGGCGCAGTCATTAACTACTCTCGAAGTTTACCCCCTCATCAGTTAGACAATAACTGATGAGAAGGTAAAGGGGCAATGATGACCGCTGGATTCTCCTCACCCAGTCTAGGGCCAAGCCCATGGCAATAGCTTGTCACCCGAAGGCGCACAGGCTATCTACATAAAACAAACCCAACTTGCTCAAACATTAAGATCGGGCTCCACTTGGACCTCTCACTCAGTAATAAAGACCAAGCCTGCTCATCACCTAAAAAGATAAGGAGCTCGGCTCACAGGTTAAAAACAGAGCTCACGGTTACGACTAGTCCAGCATGGAAAAAGATAAGCCTGCTCATCACCTAAAAAGATCAGGAGCTCGGCTCACAGGTTAAAAATAGAGCTCACAGTTACGACTAGTCCAGCTCGGAAAAAGATAAATAAAAAGTTCAAAGATGCAAGCAGATGGAAGCATGATAAAGACCAAACCTGCTCATTACCTAAGAAGGTCAAGAGCTTGGCTCACAGGTTAAAAACAGAGCCCACGAGTACGACTAGTCCAGCTCGGAAAAAGTAAGTCAAAAGCTTAGTTGGCTAAATGAACTCTAGTTCTGAATGACTAAGGGGGCGAGAGGGAAAAAGCAATACAGCAGATCCCTCAGAAAAAGTTACGGAGCAAGCAATCTAAGTACTTCATTTATAACAAGGAAAGAACAGCTCGAGTATGAACGCAAAACAAAAATTTCATTAAAAGAAAAACACATTACAGCATGTCACAAATACCAACACTACGGGATAAAAGGCTATCCTCAAAGGATTTACATGCCCAGATACATCATCATCTACGTTTACATCACTGTCGCCTACCCCACTATCCTAGCTTTCGATTCAGACGAATTCTCATAGTTCGGAAGATGAGCTTTGCAGGCCAGCTAAGCTCTGTCTCGTTATTATAGGGGAATTGAACAGGCCGATCCCCATAAGCACCCTTCACTGTTCCGTCATAGATAGGCGTTCTGAAGAGCAATGGAACAAGTGAATGTTGCAAACCTACACCGAAATGTGATGCACGATACACTCGTGCACACCCAAGAAAACCAGCGAAACATTCTGAAGAGCAATGGAACAAGTTAAACTTTCAATATCTTGAAACATATGTGGAAAGACATCATCAGGAGGTGGGGCAGGCTTTGTTCCTGTCGACCTAAAGTCCTCGATTGATCTCAAAGTCCAAGAGGACCTGAGAGTTCGAACAATTAGAGCAGCTGAGACTGACTTGACGCTGACGTACAGCCTTGAAGATTCGAAACCTCGAGAGCTCGGCATGGAAGCCCGAGCTGGAGCAAGGGAAAGGCAAACCATACCCCTTCCGCACAACAAAGAAAACTAAACCCGCATCTTTCGGGAGATTGGTTGAACAAGAGGAAGAAAGATCGAAAAGAGAAATCTCGCTGTTTCGTTAAGGATCCCAAGGATGAGAAGGAAATGTTAGTAATATATAGTCAGAGGCTGAGCTTTTAATGTGAAACAGGGCGACTTTATACTCTAGGCTAACAGCATCAGAATCCTTAAAGGCTATTCACCAGAAAGGAAAGAAAGTGTACCGGGAAGATAAAAGTAAGAAAGCGAGGAAAACAGCGCGCACAAAGAGCAGAGGAAAGCTAAAAATAGAAAAAAGACAGAGAAGATTTAAAGCTACAAGTGACAATAAGATGAAAGGGCAAGCCAAATTCAAACAGACGCAGTCATAATGATCCTAGGGGTTTACCCCCTCGACAGTTGGGGCAATAACTGCCGAGAAGGTAAAGGGGCAATTGATGACTTCTGAGTTCACCTCACCCCAGTCTAGGGCCAGGCCCAAGAAAATAGCCCATTACTTAGAGACCCTCAAGCCACTCGCGCCAATTGGGTCCAGTCCGCTCAGCCTCACGATCGGGCTTCATCTGGCTTTCTCCACCAGGCCGGCCTTGTCTTCACTATACCTCGGGCCTATCCCATTTGGGCCCTGCTTTATTCCTATTCTTCGGTCCAGTCCGGAACCCGAAGGAGGATTCATCCACTCGCCTTGCAGACTCGCCTACCCGCGCACAGAGAGAATCAGAGACCGTTGCGCATGGGGCAGAGATCTGATTCCCTCGTACGTCCGTATCAGCGTAGCAGGGACAGGTGGTCTAATGATACTCGTTCTGTTGGCACGTCACTAGCAGACAAAAGGAAACCTATAAAAGGAGAAATACTCGCCTCTAGGTTTAAGCTTTTTCTAAGTTTTACAGAGTCCATTGTAAAAACCCTATTTCTCTGAATCTCAGATCATCACATACTATTATTAGAATCATGCGCATGATCATAAATGCACATGTAACGATTTGGAATTGTCTTTATCAAAATATTTGTATAATCATTGTAGATAAATCTAAAATATCACAATATCTAGGAATAAGTTTAAAAGGTAAGTGTGAGTTTTTTAAATTAGCCTTTCTTTTTTTCTATATCTTCTGATATTTTAAATATTTAAAAAATTTAATCAGAGAAAAATAATTTATTACTTAAAAAAATAAAAAAATTTTTTAAAAAATCTCTTTTGAAATAATACTTAATAAGATCTCTCTATATAAATTTATTAATAAATTTTATTTTTTAAATTAAAATTAAACAATAAAAAAAATAAATTATATCGTTAAAAAATATTTTTTAAAAAACTATTTTTATAAAAAATATTTTCTATAAAAAAATTTTTTTACCTAATATTAATAACTATGTATACAATGCTAATAACTAAACTTTTTTTCTTTTCTCCATCCTTTGGCAAAGAATCCTTAACTCCACTTTGCTTGCATCTTCAGGAAGAATATGTCTTTGTACTTAGAAACAAGTTAAATGATACAGCAAAAGAGTAACTAATCAATACTCCTTGAGTTGTGGTTTTTCTACATCATCCATATACAGCTGAGAGATATATACATATAGAAAATAAATTAAAAAAGACAAAGTCTTTATTTATAGTATTAGCATACAGCGCAACCATTCGGTTTTCAAATGGAACCGAATCGAATAAATTAAAAATTGAAATTTTAGTATTTATAATAGTTAAATCGAATCGATTTTAGTCAAAAATCAAATCAAATTAAATTAGTCTGATTTAATTTAATTTAATTGGTTTGAATTTTTAATAAAATTTTTATTTTTTATATTTTAATTTTAGTATTTTAAAATTTAATTAAAATATTTTATTTTAATATGATATAATCTCTTGAAAATAATATACTATTATCATTAATCGGTTCAATTCAAATTTTTCAATTTTTTTTGATTAAAATCGAACCAAACTGAAATAATCAAAATTTTAAAATTAAAAATCAAATCAAATTAAAATGAATAAAAAATTAAACTGAATTTTTAAATTAATTTGATTCGATATTTTTTTCGATTTGAATCGAATACAACTTACCTAATTATATAAATAAAATTCATAATAAATTAAGATACAATATTTATTATAAGATTTATATATACAATAGGTAAAATTTACGTATATATTTTTCGTTAAGTATATAGAGTATCCATAAAAATTATCTTATTTGAAGTCATTGCCTAACAAAGACAGCCTAAGAATCAGAAAATATGGTTCCTAATCTAAATTTAAAATTTTCAACACACTGAATTATAAAAAAAAAAGTATTTCAAGTAATGAATTAATTTTTTTTAATATATTCATGCATTGGATATTTATAATGGATTTGTACTGGAATTATCTGTAATGGTAAAAAAGGAAAAAAATGCTGGTGAAAACTGGAAACGGGTGATTAACCAATGGAAATTAAGCTTGTCTACACGTGTAATCGCACGTGCAACCCCCTCCATCACGCTCGATTTCTCCACCACCCCTCCTGGTCCACCTCTCCTTTCCACCCCATTTCTCCCGTTCACTCACCTCCATCGACTCCGTTTTCTGTTTTTCCTTTCTTTCCCCCATCCTCTATCATTTCATATTTTCGTAGCTGAAACCGTCGAGACCAGAGAAAGGAAGATAAAACCGAAATCGGTATAAGCTACTTTGTGATTTAATTGAGTGTTCATGGCCTCGGAGATCTCCGAGCGAGTCGAGCTTGCTAAGCTATGTGGCTCCAGAGATTGGTCCAAGGCGATTCGAGTTCTCGATTCGCTCCTTGCTAAGTCCTGCACTATTCAAGACATTTGGTCTGTATTTTTTGTTTCATTTAACTGTTTTAGCTTCTTTGATCTTCATTTTCATGGCGGATAGATTGATTTTTGCTAATGTGAGCTTCTTTATCTTGTTTTTGATTGATTGTTGCAGCAATAGAGCCTTTTGTTACAGTCAATTGGAGCTTCACAAGCATGTAATTAAGGACTGTGACAGGGCGCTTCAGCTCGACCCTACTCTTCTCCAAGCTTATATCATCAAAGGTATTTCGCTTTATTCACCCTTTTTTTTAATTATATCTCTGTGAAACTTGAGCTTTAACTGCAGTCATTGGACTTCAAAATAATGAGCTTGAGGCAATTCAGTTGTGTGCTTTGTTCCAGTTTGGACAATTAGTCTGTACTGAACACTGTGATGCTGATTAAACTCTGAAACGAGGTGTTAGACTTGCATAAGTAGCCATTTCTGAGACATCTGTATGATACACTGCTCTTGCAATGACCCTAATAGTTACGTGATGGATCAGTTGTATTATATGATAGAAATATTAGCGAGTAACAATTTGGGTGTATGCAACATCCTTTTTCCTGTAATTGGGAACAGAAAACTGCATGTCGTTTTTCCTCAGTCAAAATGCACTTCTGTGTTTTGTTTTTCCCCCTCTTCTTTTTTCTGTATGTATTTCTGGATTCATCACGTTGACAACTTATATTTCTTTCTTGATCTCTTGTAGGGTCAAGTTTGCTATTGTTGTCTTGCTTATTGCCTGTATTTAGGTGACCTTATATTTGAAGTATTAACACAGAATGAAGAAACTGAAAATGGTTGAAGCTGCTGTTTTATAGCATCTGTGGCGTGTATTTATTTCTGTTGCTACTTGCTAGTTTGTTAGTAATTTGATAAGGTTTGTTAGGAAGACAATTATTCTGTTGTAACTTCTCTCAATCATGCTGCCAACTTTCAATTCTTGTATATAAAGGCTTCTCTGCTGAATGGAGAAAAGCAAGTTACAGTTTCATTTTGTTGCCTCAGTAGTCATTTCTAATAGATACTACGGCATTAGTATTATGTAGGAGAAAATTGAATACTTCAGAGGCTCATTTGAATGCACCACCAGATTAGATAATGCAATAGCTAAAATTCTGAAAGTTGAGGGGGATCTTAAACTGATTCAGTTTTCAATTTGCTGTTTAGTTTATCCAATAATATGTTGGTTTCAATTAAATTAGGACTTAATATCACCAAACTAAATAATCGAGGGATTGAGTATCAAAAACCTGAAAAATTTAGGAGCTTATTTCTGGGTTTTGCCCATTTTCCTATCCATCTTAAACATTGAAAGTTGAATTAGTACTTTTTGCATGTGGTCACAAACTTTCTTACAAGTTTCAACAAGAAAGTTGGTTACATGTTTCAACAAGAAAACTATATTATTATCTATGTTTGTTGCCCATGAAATCAAATAATAGCCATTATGTAACATAACAGCCGGTGCGTAACGGGATTTTGAGGGGCTGTTACCTGGTTCACAATTATTTATAGGTCTCTCGTGATTTGCAAGTGTAACGGCCATTTCATAACGGCAAGCCGTTACGGACCATTATGTAACTGTAATGGCTATTACAAATAATTCACCCTTTCAAAATTTTTTATTATCTACATGATTATTTTAGCTATTAATTAATTAATGATAATAATATTTAACAATGATATTGTAGTCTTTATTTGACATGTTATGCTTATCATATAGTTGTATATCTTAATTCCACTTGTATCTACTAAGATTTATTCATTTTATAAACTTTGCAAATTTTAAAAAATATTTGCATAGTTCCAGGCCATTACCTTATATTATAGCTGTTATAGGCATTTTTCTGTTACCTGCAATCATGATTGCGAATGTGGCTGCGACCGCGATTTAAAACCATATTCCCAACAGCTGATAATAAAGTTAGATTGTCTTGCCATTTGCTCTTAAATGTACATTGCTATATTGAGGATAAAAATTGCTCTTGTTTAGGTCAAAGTGAGATGCAGAATGAATGGGTCTCAGATTTGGGGCTTGAGGGTTTTCTCCTGACCTTGGCTCTCTGATTTTTGTCATCTAGGTCGTGCATTTTCATCTTTGGGAAGGAAAGATGATGCTCTTCTGGTGTGGGAACAAGGTTATGAACATGCTTTGCATCAGTCTGCTGATCTGAAACAATTGTTGGAACTCGAAGAGCTTATTAAGCTTGCAAAGCAAGACAAAAATAATAGCCGTGAAAACCATGTAACAGAATCTAGATCATCTAAAAATCTATCAGAATCTGGACATAATAACAATAGCAAATCAAGTGAAACCTCTAAGAAACAGATCAGTGAGCCTGAGGATGCATCTGATATCTGCAGCAAGTTTGGAAATAATGCTGAACGACTCAATGGGATAAGTGACAAAACTGGAGGGAAGTCACCAATGCCTGTAGCTGAATCGGAACCTTGTATGAATGGAAAATCATATGAAAGTTATATGAATAACCACAAATTAGGTGATACCCCCAAATTACGTACCGAGTCAAGAGATGCATCTGACATCTGCTGCAAGTCTTGGGATAATTTTGGCATGCAAAATGACTTGAGTGAAAAAGCTGAAGGGTGCAAAAAGGATGATAGAGCGATGGGTGGAGCTCATAAACATGATAAACTAAGTTATGATTCTGACTTTTGTAATAACTTGATCAAAACATCAGATCTGTCAAGTAATTTACCTATGCTATCTAGTAGCTCTGGTGATACAAGTGAAGTTCGCAGTAAATCCAGCAATAAAACTGAGATACCTAATGAAGGAGGTGATGAAGCCAAGAGAAATAAAAAGTTCTGTGTAACTAGGATTTCAAAGACCAAGTCCATAACTGTAGATTTTCGACTGTCAAGGGGTATAGCACAGGTGTGGATTGCCTTGTTAGATTTTGCTAAGAAGTCTACTCTTGCTTGTTATAGCATCAATTTTTTAAGTCTTGCATTCTGTTTCAGACCACAAACTGCCCTTTTGCAGGTTAATGAAGGGAAATATGCTTCTGCCATATCTATCTTTGATCAGGTAAATTGCTGTCATTCTAACATTGTGGCATTTTGACGGTTTTCTATCTTGTGGGTATGTGTCTATACCTTCCTGTTATGTTTTATTTGGTGCATTTTTTTGAGTCTTTTACACAAAAGTTAGGGGTTGGGCATCTTGTTCCAGGTTTTTTTCTGAAAGTCCAGGTTTATTTGTTAAACTTGGTTTATTTTTATTTTTTATTTTTAAAATTTTTTTCTTATGCAGATATTAAGGGAAGATCCGACATATCCTGAGGCATTAATAGGTAGAGGAACAGCATTTGCCTTCCAAAGAGAACTAGAATCTGCTATTGCTGATTTTTCCAAGGTATTTATATTTTCAATGCCATAAAAAGTAGGTAAATAAGAAATGATATCGGTTTCTACTTATAAGTGCTTTACATGATTGATATCTTAGGCTATTGAATCAAATCCATTAGCTGGTGAGGCGTGGAAGCGAAGGGGGCAGGCCCGAGCTGCCTTAGGGGAATCTGTAGGGGTGAGAATCTTGAAATATTCATTAAAGATTGGAGTCTTTATTACCCAAACGAAGAAATTGTAATTTAATTACATTGCCTATCATAGAGAAATGTGCTTTCTTTTCTTCCTGTTTGTTTCACCTTTCTTTTCATATATAAAAACTGATGTTTGGTCAATTTTATATTTTATGGGGAAAGAAGAATGCATTAAACATTCTGCAAAGCATATCTCACATGGATCTGTGCCTGTGTTCATGAATATACAATTGAATGTTTTAGTATTTTTCTTACCTTTTTCTTTCAGTTTTGTCCTTTTATTTCTTTTTCATTTAATTGACTGACTGCAAGTTCTTAGTTCTCATGATTCCACCAATACTTTTGCTTTTGTCATAACTTGTGTTTCCTCTTCATAGCAGGCCATTCAAGATTTGACTAAGGCATTGGAATTTGAACCAAATTCAGCAGATATATTGCATGAAAGGGGTAACTCTTAAATCTAGATTCTAGTCTTTTCATTTTATTTAAATATTTAATCAACTTCACTGATCTGATATGAATGCCATTCATTTCCGCTTCATCTGTCCCTTAATCGGTTTAACTGCCCATCTTGTCAGAAATACTTCTATCTGGGGAATGGGGATTATATTGGAAATCCTGTTGATGGTTATATGCATCTTTGTAGTATTTTGGTGTGAAAAGTAGTGGAACTGTTCTTGTTAAAAGTGACATTGTAGTATCCTACCACAGCTTGGAGATGTGATCCAATCAATGTACTCATGGCAACAATAAAATTTTGTTATGCACTGAAATAATGCAACGACTGCTCTTTGGCAACGGCAAACAAGTGATCTATATAATTTTTAATTATGCAGGAATTGTTAATTTCAAGTTTAAGGATTTTGATGCTGCAGTTGAAGATTTATCAGCATGCGTGAAGCTTGATGAGGATAACAAATCTGCCTACACATATTTAGTCAGTCCTGAATGTCCAATACTCTACTCATTTTATTTTATTTTTTTAAATTTTGCATTTTAGTTTGCCTTTGATGTTTGTACAATTATGCTTGGACTGAATATATATATTGAATTAATAGGGTCTGGCATTATCTTCAATCGGTGAGTATAAAAAGGCTGAGGAGGCACATTTGAAATCTATCGAACTTGATCGGAGTTTCCTTGAGGGATGGGCTCATCTAACCCAGGTAACTTTTCAAACAGTTCAACTGATCTCTTCAAGGGAAAACCATGATTTATTCATATTATTGTTATAATCCTATTCATATCAATAGATTAAATTTATAATGAATAATGTATCATAAAGATTTCCTTCTCTCAAAAGTTGGAAAATTGTTGAAGATTCATGTTGCTTCATTCCTCAATCTAGCTGGATAAAACATAGAATGGGTAGGTTAACCTTTTACCTTGTATTTCAAGTTGTAGGGTAACAGCCATATATGATGTTTGAACACTTGATGCCTTAACAAGCTTCCCTTCATAACAGTTAAATGCACATTGTTTTGTCAGTATGCCTAATTTCTTCTATCAAGAAGTATTTACTTACTGTAGCTGTAATGCTTGTACTGTTGGCAGTTCTACCAAGATTTAGCAATCTCGACAAAAGCTTTGGAATGTCTTCAAAAGGTTCTCCAAATTGACATGAGGTAGTAGGTGTCAGTCTGCACAATTTTTCAGTCTTGTTTGGAATATGTAATATTGAATTTGTGGCATCTGATTGCAATTGTGTTATACAACCGTGCCACATGAATTAGTATTCTTATGCGTTTAATAGGTTTGCAAAAGCTTATCATTTGCGTGGGCTACTGCTTCATGGGATGGGAGAGCATAGGTATGTTCTGTCAAATTATTTATTTTCTATAAATGGTTTATTTTGGGTGACTATTGTGTACCCTTGCTGATTTTGCCATCATTTTATGTAAGTCCATTTCTCTATTTTCATTGATTTTGCTGTCATTTTATGTAAGTCCATTTCTCTGTTTTCATCAATTGTTCAATTCTTCTTCCTTTACCATTTTGTGCTTTTTAATTTCATTGTCATAGGATATTTGTGGTGTTGGGAAAATCCAGGAAGAATGATTAATGGAAAATCATACTTACTGTGTATTTGTATTTTAAAAGGGTTAATTTGAGATTATGGAACATAGAAAATTGTAGTTAGAATTGACCTTATGTCCAAATTACATGGGTTTTGATTAGACAATATATGCCATTAAATGGACAAAAGGTCAATTTACCTCTCGTCTTGGCAATAAGGTTCAATTAAAATGCAAAAGTTGCGGCAATTAATTAGAATCTGAAAATGGCAAATTGGCAACTTGCCCCAAATTCTCGCATGTGCAATGCAGGAAGGACAAATATGATTGACATTTTACAATTTCCTCAAAATTTATGAAAAAATAATAATTGTTCTCTCTCTCTCTCTCTCTGTGCTCTATATTCTCTCTCCTCTTTCTTACCCATTCAATCTATTTGAATTCCCTCCAGAAAATAAGATAAAAGTTCATCAATTAATTTCTCTCTCCCAATCAGTCAATCTCACCTTGAATTAAAGATCAAAATAATAAATCTAACAAATATTCAACATTCCATAACAACACACACACGCACACACACTTATATAACTTTTTGAAAATATCTTCCTTGGAATTTTTTTAATGAAATTCTAGAAAAGAGATGAGAATTTATTACTTTCATAAAACATTAGGACTAAATAGTAATTTATTTGTGGCTTATAGTGTAATTTCTCTTTCAATTTTTTGGGCCTAATGCACCTGCTATGCATTTTGTGGCAAATTGACTTAATTTTGCAATTTCAGGATCTAATGACCCAACTTTTGTGTTTTCTCTTAAATTGGAGTTTGCTGCCTGTATGAGAGGGAAAATTAGATCTTATTCTGCCATTCAACTATTATGCCATGGATGCATATAGTTTTGCCAAACAATTGAATTTTCATCTTGAAACCAAATATCTGCAGCTTAAATCGCTAAACTTAATTATTCTGCATAGTGCTGGATTTTTTTACTTAACTTTATTAAAGTCTATCATCTAAATTGGCAAAATGCCTTGAATCCTTAAGGCCTAGTCATATGAGCTTAGGCCTTTAAATTTGACCTATTTGGCATAGCATGTATCTCAAATTTTACTTCGGAGAAATATCTAATTATTTTATTTCTTCTAATGGATTATGTATGAGTTGGAATACGGCTTGTGGGTACCACATCTGTGCACAAGAAAATCAAAGGGTATACAAGTTAAATGCAAACCAAAACAAAACAGGGAGTCTAGTCGCAAGCCCAATTCAATGTTGAGGCATGTTTATTTGTTGATCCACACTCTTTGGTACATATTTCTCAACATGGTATTGGTGTTATAGCTGTTGGGCCCAGTGGTTGGAGGTTTGGGACTTGAAAGCATGTAGGTTGAGCCTCAAGGAGCTAGACCTGTTAGTTGAGCTAGACTGAGGTGGATCCATGGGCCCGCCAGAATGAGCTAGACCTTAGTTACCACATATTGCCAATTGACAACTGGGCCTTTGAAGCTTGAGTGAAAACTTGTTGTACTTGAGGGGAAGTGTTGGAACATGGCTTATTGGAACAAGTCCTGCATCCATGATGTACAACTACAAGATAATTAAAGGCTATACAAGTTCATGGCAAACCAAACAAATTGGCTTAGGCCATTTTGGTGATGGGGAGCCCAGTTTCTCCCCCAATTCAACATGGAGGCTTGCTTGTTTGTTTATCCACACTCATGGCTTTGACTCTCAGCAATATGAATATGCTAACATATGCCCCACTCATTTTTGTGGCTATGGATCAACTTTGAATGAAGAAAAAGAAATATAATGTTTGGGAAGATCAATACAATCCTGAAGAAAAAGAAATATAATGTTTGGAGAAGATCAATCCTGAGTTATAAAGACACAACAAATGGATGGCAAAATGTATAAGTTGCAGAATGGGGGCAAAAATAAAGGACAGATTTACCCACATGAAGCATATGGGTGCTAGAGTGGTTCTTAGTTGTGCAGTTTTTTATGTCACTGTTATTAATTTCTGCCTCTTTTTCCAATTAAAGGGGCAAGTGCATGGGCAGAAATGTCTTCTCTTTTTTGGAATATGCTTGCGATAAATTTCCCAATATGCTATTACTAGGTTCCATTGAAATTAAAGTGATTTTTGTGCAATAATTTCTGTGTAAGAAAATTTTGAATTTTACTCTCCAATTTTTCATTTTTGATTGTTACTTCTTCTTCAGCATGTCATTTCCTAACTAGCTGGTTTGACATATCTAAGTAACTGGTCAACTACTTGCTATTGCAGGAAGGCTATCAAGGATTTATCAATTGGCTTGAGTATTGAAAACTCAAACATTGAATGCTTGTATTTACGAGCTTCCTGCTATCATGCTATTGGAGAATATGGAGAGGCGGTAACAAGTTATTCTTGAAAATCATTTTTTTTATTAGTTGCACCTTCATCCACAATTGTATTTCTATTTTCATTACTTGTATGTGATGGTCACAGGTGAAAGATTATGATGCAACACTAGATATGGAACTAGACTCGATGGAGAAGTTTGTGCTTCAATGCTTAGCCTTTTATCAGGTTTGGTTTGACCCAGAATATTTTAACTTTTTGAAGATTTATCACATTTTTCTTGTTTTCCCAAATATACATCTTATCTAGATGTTCAAGTACACAGGAGTTAGAAATCTGTATGTTGATGGATATATAAAATTTTGACAGAATCTATATGTGGAAACAGTATATAAACTTTTAACATGCATTTAGATATTTCTGCTTGTGTTGTGCTTTACTGTTGGTAACTTTGTTGGATATTATAAGATAGGCCTGATTGCATAAAGTATAAGAAGTTCCTTGATTGAATTGAAAAAAAAAAAAGAAGTTTCTGATAGAATTTTAGAAGAATGCCAAAATTCTGAGATTTTTATGCAAGCCAATAGGATACAGCTATCCAACCTTTTTTGTAATATAATAGTTAACTTAGCAATTTATAGATTTACAGTGCTGTAGACAAATGAGAAAACAGTCCTTATTTGAGCTTAAGGACTGAGCTGGCTATTATAGATAGGTATCTAAGATTATTTGTATCTTTTTCAGAAGGAGCTTGCTTTGTATACAGCTTCTAAAATTGGCAGTGAGTTTTGCTGGTTTGATATTGATGGAGATATTGATCCTCTCTTCAAGGTAAGTTAATAAGGCATTTATTAAAAAAAAAAATACACCAATTCCACTCGTGCATTGGGAATTATTCAATGTCCAGCTTGAAATTCTTAAACATCTTTTTATATTTGCAAGAGCTGAACTATGACCTTAAACAGGCTTCTCTTTCATAAATAATCACATGATTAAATATGAAATCATTTATTGTATGAGATAGTCGAAGAATGATGCTCGAGGAACTTATTTTCAGTTGCATGTTTCACTTGCATTATTATGATGCATGCATCATAATGGAATTTGCAGGAGTACTGGTGCAAAAGATTGCATCCCAAAAATGTGTGTGAAAAGGTTTTCCGACAACCTCCTCTTCGTGATTCTCTGAAAAGGGGCAGGCTGAGGAAGCAGGATTTTGCCATCAGTAAGCAGAAGACTGCTCTTCTAGTTGCTGCTGATTCAATTGGCAAGAAGATTCAATATGATTGTCCTGGCTTTTTACCCAACAGGCGTCAGGTAATTGATTTTGAGGGAAAAAACCTAGTCTTCGTGCTCCTCCCTGTATCTTGTACTCTTTTTTCATGTTTTCAGTTAAAATTTTGCTTTTCTCAATTCAAGGGTTATTTTTATGTCTTGTTTTCAAATGGAATCTGACCAATGCTATCTTGCGTATCTGCTTCCATCTTCTAAATGCCTCATGTGGATTCTGAACAGAAAACTGATGCTGTTTTGATTATTTAGTCACTTCAAACAAAGGATAAGTTGGCCTCTGGTAAAATTTACTATGACAATGAGTATTTATATTGGTATGGAGAAGGCAATTCCTGTTCCCTACCCTAACAAGGCAATTCCTGTTCCCTACCCTAACTTAACCTTTATTGGTCTTTAAACAACAGAGGAAATTCCCAGGAATATTTAAGCTAGTGTTCTTACTGTCTAGTCTACGTCATATGCGCAATTCAACAGATAAGGAAACAGTTCACTCATTCAGCAGATCTTTTGCGAAAGAAGCATCTAGTGACCATGATTTTCCCAATCTTAGGCAGTTTCAGTTTTCATGTTCCTCCAGTTGCTTCCCTGGCAGAAAATGCCCTTCATGAGCATAGCCCAGCAAAAGATTTAATATCTCCTACTTAAAATCCATTTAAGATTTTAAAAAATAGAAACACCTTATTGTAATGCAAGTATTGTCATCTATATTATTAGTACAATGTTAGAAGCAAGAACATTCTAACCAACTGATCCTTGTGTCTGCAATGAACTGACCTGGGATTTATATTATTGGTGGATATTCTGCTGGGTTGGTTAAAGTCCCACCTGATTTTGCTTCATAAACTGTGTGTAAGTGGACTTAATTTTGCTCTAACATTACAGTTTGTATATATTAACACCGATACTCCTCTGTTATGCTTCAGCATCGTATGGCAGGATTAGCTGCTTTTGAAATTGCACAAAAGGTTTCAAAAGCATGGCGTTCTTTGCAAGCTGAATGGAAACATTCTAATAAAAGCACGGCAAAATATGGCAAGAGAACTCGGAGAAGAATTAACATGCCCAGTCAGAATAGAGGTGGTGCTGGTTGTAGTTCAAGCGGTTTCTCAGATTCATCAACTTCTTATGGAATTGCTGAAGATAAAACATCTGGTCGCTATATGATGTCATGGCAAGATGTTTACTCTGTGGCTGTCAGATGGAGACAAATTTCTGAACCTTGTGACCCAGTTGTGTGGGTTAACAAGTTAAGGTATGCAACTTCATGCTATTAACTCTTGCCCATCGAATGATAAATCATGTTAGCGGTATGTTACATGCAATATTCATACATATTTGCAGTATATATAGTTTAAAGTATGTTCCTATTATTTGCTTTAAAATGTCTCAAATTGTAATTTCTGAACCCCTTAATCCAGTTGTTGTGTGGATTAAGTGTTTAACAAGGTATTCCAACCTCATGCTATTAACTCTTTCTCATCAAAATGAATAGAACATGTTAGCATTGAAATATGCCATATGCAACATTCATACATGATCATGATTTGAATAGTTTCACTATGTTCTTATTATTTGCTTTAGAGTTGTCTCAAATTCTGTGGTTTAGTTACCTTAGTTCTTTTCATTTTGTTGATAATGTAACATCAAGGATGCATTTTTTCTTCTCTTGTTAAATCACCAAGTCATTCTTGGAATATTTATGATACTTCTACTACCAGTTAAAATCAATCAGTTCAGCTAACACTCTCTCCAGTAATTGCATACTGAGCAGTCTAGGCCTGGATTTGACCTATCAAATTCTGGATATTGTTTAACCTTGCAATTCTAAGCCCCAATCTAGCCTCTAGAATGTCTGACTGGCGGTGTTTGGATGAATTTGTATGAATTCAGTGGTTTCTGATGAATGATCTATAACTGACTCATTTCCTTTATCCAATTTTTCCTTCTTGCATGAATTTGGCGCCTTTATGATTCAGTGAAGAGTTCAACTCTGGATTTGGGTCTCACACACCATTGATTCTTGGACAAGCAAAAGTTGTTCGCTACTATCCGAATTATGAAAGGTGACAACCTTGTTTGATTCTGTTCTACAATCAGTGTTTTAAAATGTTCATCAGTTGTTAATTCTGCAGAACATTAAATGCTGCGAAGACCATCATGAAAGAAAAAATGTTTGTGCAAAACAAAGCTGATGAAAGTATTGATATATCCAAAGATGAGAAATTACAAGATGTGAGTGCATAAATTCTCTGTTCTGATTTGTATCTTCCTCTATAAATTCTCTGTTTTGATTTAGAGAGTCTGTTGCTCTGCTATGATCTCTGAGATTGGAGAATCTTTTATTTTTTGCAATGTGGTATGTGGATGCGTAAGTCAAATCAATAATGAAGAGATCGGCATGTTGCTTAACAGTGTTGTTGTGGTTCATGGTTGGCCCCATGTGAGTGTTACATACTATAGAAAAAGGTATAGAAATAAGAAGGCAGTTGAGAGTTGGTTTGGAAGTGGCGGGAAAGGTTGTTATAGGCAGTTATTCTTTTGTAACAGTAACAGTAGCTCTAAACTGCTATATGATTTGAGAAGAGCCTTGTGTGAGATTTCATCAAAATAATATCTCACTCTCTCAATTCTCTCTTTCTTGATCCCTATCTCTCTTCTCTCTCCCTATTCTCTCTCTATCTTCTCTTCTCATCTATTCTTCTCATTTCTCTGTTAGGGTAACTAGAACCCTGGCAATGAGGCATTTTGTTCTTTTTTTTCTTTTTAAGTATTATAATAATAAATTAATAATTTTTGTGGTCTATTAAATAAATATGATCCATATTCTATTAATATGCTATTATTCCTTTTAGATAATGATCAAATTTTGCCCAACTTATCATTTTTTTAAACTTCTGATTTCTAATTAAAAAAGGTTCAATTATATGGCTAAATTTTGATAATGGGACATACAGATAATGGATGCAAAAACCTGTTCTGATCTTTACAAAGTGGTTGGTGAGGACTTCTGGTTGGCTACATGGTGCAACAGTACTGCAATCGAGGGGTAATTTTCCTTTCAATTTTAAAAATAAAATGGAGTGATATTCTATATGAAGTTTCTCATGATAACATCATTCCTGGTTGTTTACATTCCTTTCAGGAAGCGGCTTGAAGGTACAAGGATTACCCTAGTGAAGATGTAAGTTTGCTTTCCCTAATTGTTTTTAAATTTTATTTTCCCCTTATTCTTTATTTTATTTCTTTATTATATGCATTCTTGTGCAACTCTCTTTCTGGCTGGCTAAATAATTGATTGTTTCAGGGGTGAGCATGGATATGACTTTGCCATTAGAACACCATGCACGCCTTCTAGATGGGATGAGTATGATGCAGAATTGGCAATGGCATGGGAAGTAAGTTGGTGAAGTTCTCAACTTTTGAAATTATCCAATATCTGTTAGCCAAACTTCATCTCAATTTGCTAATTGAGTTGAAAGTTCATTTCAGTTTGGTTCTATATTTATCTTAGACATAATATTTTTTGCTGTGTTTAAAATCAGACAAAACACCAACAGAAATCACCATTCATAAAGGAGAAAAAGCTGCTCTGTGTGCGTTTCCATTGAGATGTTGGTCTGTTTTTGTTAGTATCTTTTTAGAACTTTTTTCCACTCTTATCTGTTAAGCCAAGTGAATAATTTTCCACTTCAAATGTGATAACTTAAAGTGTCATGGTATAGAGACACCCAGGTACTGTACTAAAAGTTTCTTAGATAATCCATATAGGTTCGACTTTATCTCTTACCAATTAACATGATATCCAATAATAAAATTTGATAGAGGTTGTGTTATGGAAGCGTTCGTGGGTAAGCACTACAACAAGTGCTCCAAACAGAATTAGAAGTCCATCAGCAGTAGAAGTTTATCTTTTTAGATTAAGAGATCTATCTCTATCTGAATTTATTAAGTAGTTAGATTAGATTTTATCTTTATCTTATTAGCCAGACAAGTAACCAAGTTCAAATTAAACTCTGCTTGTATCTGATTAGCTATCTGCATTGTAAGCCTCACTATAAAAGGGGATTATTACTAATGAATAAAATAAATAAGCAGAAAGTATTTACCAAATTCTTCCAAGATCTGGAGCTCTCTAAGGTATCCGAGCTCCCTCCATTGAGTTTGTTAAATTTGGGCCAGACTTAACTCACACCAAAAGCTAGCTCAATGAGAGGAGTGTCTATGGCTCATATAAGAAGCATATTATCCCTTTCCACAATCAATGTGGGATTCAACACCCCCTCACGCCCAGAATTTTACTGGTGCATGAAATATTTCTAGGAGGCTCAACATTGGATGGAGAGCCTCTGATACCATGTTAAATTTGGGTCATGCCTAATTCACTCCAAAAGCTAGCTTATGGGGAGGAGTGCCTATGGTCCATATACGGGGTACATTACCCCTTTTCCACAATCGATGTGGGATTCAACAAAGCTCTCATACTCCATCATAGGTTCCACTCGAAGAGAAGGGAATCGTAATAAAGGCAAGATCACAACCGAAGGCAGTTCTCTTACCCGTAAGCCCGTGACGCGATCCTTAATTAGAGAATTTAACAAATTGGTATCAGAGCCAGTTGTCATGGGAGACCAAAGAGAGGAGCTACGATCAATGCTACAGGAATCCCAAGCTTTGAATGAAGCCAGATTCGCTCAGATGGAAGCCCAGTTGAACTTGTCCAAACAACTGCAAGAATTATTGGCAGTATCTAATAGGAGCCGAGGCAAGAAGCCAATAACCAGCAGCAGTAGTCAACCGACTTCTGTTAACAAACCTGACATAAGGATTTGTAGGTACAAGGGCAGGGGTGATTCCCAAATATACAAAGCTCGATTTTTCTCAATATGATGGAAGCGGTGATCCACTGATTTGGTTACATAGATATTATCAGTTTTTCTTAAATCAATATCTTTCTTAAATCAAAACACACCTGAAGAAGATAAGGTCAAGTTGGCAGTTTTCCACATGTTAGGGGAAGCACAATTATGGGTGTACATGCTAGAACAGGAATATCCAGCTCTGTCTTGGAATGATTTCAAGGAGCTTTGCAACATGCGTTTCAGCCCTCTCCTTCGAAACAATCTGTTAGGGGAATTAGTCAACTTAAAGCAATTTGGATCCATGGAGGATTACCAACAACAATTTCAAAACTTGTTGGCCGGAGCAAAAATGGTGAGAATGGACCAGCAAGTAGATTTATTTATTGCTGGCTTAACTAAAAGTATTTGCCTTGAGGTGGAAATGCAATGCCCTTAAAACTTAGCTACAACCATGAATTGGGTCCGGACATTTGAGAAAAAACAACAATTGAGCAAAGCAAGATCTTACCAACCTTGTTATTGGGTCAGTCCGAAACCCCCCGCCATAGCGACATCTTCATCAGTTAAACAACTTTCAATTCCTAGTAACTCTATGCAATAGTCTAGCACAAGCGGTGTCACACCACCTTTCATAAAAAAATTAAGTAGAGTAGAGATGGCAGAGAAGGGTAAAAGAGCTTTGTTATAATTGTGATGAAACATACTCCTTTGGACACTAATGCAAGAAGCTGTTTTGAGTTGAGCTGGAAGAGGATGCAGCAGAGTAGTCTCTAGAATTGGTATCGGATGAGCCTGCAATTTCCTTACATGCTATTTCTGGATTAAAAAAATTCACAAACTATGCAGTTAATAGCTGAGATTAGGGGCTGTCCAATTACAATACTAGTCGACTCGATAGCACACATTATTTCATAAGTCAGGTTGCTGCCCAACGACTTAAGTTGTTGATTCAACCTCATGCTGGATTGCAGGTAGCGGTAGCCAATGTAGAGAAGGTTCCAAATACTGGGTTGTGTGTTGAACAGTGAACAATTTCCATTAGATGGTTTGTTCACCTTCCATTAGATGGTTTTGATGTGGTTCTTGGAGTACAATGGCTCAAAACTTTGGGATCTATTGTATGGGATTTCGAGGCTTTAACCATGGATTTTCTTAGAGAAGGAAAGCGGGTTACACTAGATGGCCGGCAACAAGAGCTCAAGCCACAGGTCCATTCTGTAAGAGATACAGGCGACTCCTAAAGTCAGTGTTGGCAAAATTTTCTTATTTATTTCATGAGCCGAATGGGTTGCCGCTCATAAGATTGTGTGATCATCGAATCTGTTTGTCCTCGCCTGTAATAGTAGTGCGATCATATGGCTATCCATATATGCAAAAGGATGAAATTGAAAAATAATGTGCATCTATGCTTCAACAAGGTATAATCCGTTCAATGCGCTCTCCTTTCTCATTTCCTATGTTACTTGTTAAAAAACAGGATGGTTCGTGGAGATTTTGTATGGATTATAGGGAATTAAATGCTAAGACTGTTAAAGACAAATTCTCAATTGCTGTAGTCGATGAATTGCTTGATGAGTTGTACGGTGCCCAATATTTTACCAAACTAGATTTGTGCTCCTGCTACCACCAAATTCGAATGGATACTGGGGATGTGGGAAAAACAACTTTTTGCACACAATATGGCCATTTTGAATTCTTAGTTATGCCATTTAGCCTTACTAACGCGCCTTCTACTTTTCAGGCACTTATGAATGATGTGTTTTCTCCTCATTTGAGAGTTTATACTCGTCTTTTTTTATAACATTCTAACCTACAACAAATCATGGGATGAACATATAAGCCACATTCGGGAGGTTTTCACTTTGTTACGTTCACATCATTTATTCGTAAAGCACTCTAAATGCTCTTTTGGTGCTAAATAGGTATCTTATTTAGATCATGTCATAAGTGGCGCAGATCATGTCATAAGTGGCGCAGGGACGACAGCAGATGCGAGCAAAATTTCAGTAGTAACTAAATGGGTAGAACCTCATTCTATTAAAACCCTTTGCAGTTTTCTTGGCACAGGCTACTATCGAAAGTTTATTAAAGACCGGTAATATCGCAAGTCTTCTTACAAACTTTTTGAAGAAAAATAATTTTCAACGGTATGCTGCAGCTAGAGAGGCCTTTCAACAATTAAAGGCAGCCCTTGCAAACTCTCCGGTTTTTCAATTGCCAAATTTTGATTTTGAAGAATTTTAGGAAAATTTTGAATATTCTTGTATTTCACTCTTAATTTTTACAATTGGTCTACATGACTATTTATACACAAAGAATCATATCTAAACAGGAAGCAAATAATCAAATAATAATTACAGAGATAATTAAGGATTCTAATCAAATCACATCATATCCCTAGAATCAGCTAGGGATTAGCAAATAAGTCAACACTCCTCCTCAAGATGGTGCAAAGATGCCGCACATGCCCAACTTGCAAATCAGATTATGGTAGATTTTGTTGTTAAGCCCTTTAGTAAACACATCCGCAAGTTATCCAGTAGAAGTCACATGAACTAGGCTCAAGACATCGTCTGTTAATTTTTCTTTAATGAAGTGCCGATCAATTTCAATGTACTTCGTCCGATCATGTTGGACTGGATTTTGTGCTATACTTATAGCAGCTTTATTGTCGCAATACAAAGTTATCTTGTCTCTCTTGGGCAATCTCAACTCTTTCAATAACTTCTACAACTATAAGAGTTCACACACACTTTGGGCCATTGTTCTGTATTCTGCTTCAGCATTTGACCGAGCAACAATACTTTGTTTTTTGCTCCTCCAGGTGACAAGGTTTCCTTCCACAACTGTGCAGTAGCCAGAGATGGATCTTCTGTCATCGAGAGATCCTGCTCAATCTGCATCTATAAAAGCTTCAATTCGAAGGTGACCATGTTTGGAGTAAAGAAGCCCTTTCCCTGGCCTAGATTTTAGGTATCTCAAGGTGCGAAGTACAGCCTGCATATGAGTCTTGCGAGGGTCATGTTTGAATTGGCTGGCTAAACTGATAGCATAGGCTATATCCGGTCGAGTGTGTGAGAGATAAATCAACCTTCCTACCAATCTCTGATATCTTTCAATATCCATGGACTCACTAGTTCCTACTTCCAACTTGTGATTACTTTCAATGGGAGATTTTGCTGGTTTACACCCCATCATACCGGTTTCTTCCAAAAGATTCATAATGTACTTTTTTTAGGAGATGAAGATTTCTTTTTCTGATCTAACCACCTCAATATCTAGGAAATATTGCATTTTTCCTAGATTTTTGATTTCAAATTCCTGAGCCAACGACCTTTTAATTGAGCCATTTCCTCTTTGTCATCACCTGTCACCACTATATCATCAACATACACAATAAGAAGGGTGATCTTACCCTTATGATGTTTGATAAACATAGTGTGATCAGCATTGCTTTGTTGGTAACCAAAGGACATCATGGCTCTACTAAACGTGTCAAACCAAGCTCTTGGAGATTGTTTTAGCCCATATAAAACCTTTTTTAACCTGGACACCTTTATTTGTGTCTTCTCATCAGCGAATCTAAGAGAAATTTCCGTGAACACTTCTTCCTCTAAATCTTTATGGAGGAAAGCATTCTTCACATCAAACTGTTGCAAGTCCCAGTCCAAGTTGGCTGCGCAAGATAACAGAACTCTGATTGAGTTCATTTTTGCAACTGGGGCAAATGTGTAATGGTTAGCTGCCTGCTTCCGGTGCGAAAGCCGTCCCACATCAGAAGATGATGGAAAATTGGAATTGTATATAATAGCTAGCACGAAACTACTAAATAGCTTGGGTTAACCATTTTGGGCCAAGTGGAAAGTGGGCCCAAAAGTTATTTGAGCCAGTTTGGGTTCGGTTGTTTCAATTGGTATCAGAGCTAGGTTGGGTCAGACAAATTGTGCAGAGCTAGTGGGCCTGCGAGGAAAGGGCTACCCGTGAGAGACAAGGTGGAGCCGCCCGAGGTATTAGCGAACCACAATACCCAAGGGTCCGATCCTGGTTAGCAATTATAATCGATATAGTTACGACGAGGACGTCGCAAATTTAGCGGGACCGAGTGTAATGGTCAGCTGTTCGCTTCCGGTGCGGAAGCCGTCCCACATCGGAAGATGATGGAAAATTGGAATTGTATATAATAGCTAGCACGAAACTACTAAATAACTGGGGTTAACCATTTTGAGCCAAGTGGAAAGTGGGCTCAAATGTTATTTGGGCCCGATTGTTTCAAAATGTCTCTTGGTAATCCACTCCATAGATTTGTGTGAATTCTTTAGCAACCAATTTGGCCTTAAATCGTTTAATTGTACCATCAGCTCTGTGTTTCACTGTGAACACCCACTTATAGCAAACAAGCTTCTTCCCAGTTGGAAGAGTGACAAGCTCCCAAGTCTCAGTTTTAGCCAATGCTTTCATCTCTTCAATCATTGCTTCCTTCCATTTAGGTTTTGCAAGAGCTTTCTTCCAATATTGTGGAATATACACAAAGGAAATAGACAAGGCAAAGGTTCTATAGGAAGGAGACAAGGATTCATAAGAAACAAAGTTAGAAATAGGATGTTTAGTACAAGATCTGACCATTTTTCTTTGTGCAAGAGGTTTATCTAAGTCATTGGAGCATTCAAGAGTCGTGGGTAACTTACCAGAAGAAGATTCTTGACTGGGTAACTCACCAGAAGAAGATTCTTGACTTTGAGTAGACTGCATAATGGCTTCTTATGCCTTGTCTCTCCTTGAATACCTTCTCAAATCTGGTTTGTCCAATAGACCAATTCTTTCTCCCTGATTGGACATCTCCCCTGTCTACTAGAACTCAAACTCTCTAGTTGAACCATATTATCCAGAATCACAGAATTCGGGATCACCTCTTGTTCATTATTCTCCCTGAAGAGGTGAGTGGGTGGTACTGAAGTAGGATTCAGTTTCTCGGAAGGTAACATCCATACTGACT
The DNA here is from genome assembly GCF_001659605.2 of Manihot esculenta. Lineage (NCBI taxonomy): Eukaryota > Viridiplantae > Streptophyta > Magnoliopsida > Malpighiales > Euphorbiaceae > Manihot > Manihot esculenta. Next base: position 31,166,727 of record NC_035172.2, read on the forward strand.
AAGTTTTTTCCTAGAGGGAGGGTGATAACACTTGTATCCCTTCTATGTCGGAGAATACCCAACAAACACACATTTAAGGGTTTTGGGGTCCAATTTCCCTGCCATCCTAGTATGGACAAAACAAACACACCCAAATACTTTTGGTGGAATAAAGTATGAATTCTTTCCTTATCGAACCGCCAAAGGACTTATAAAGTCAAGGGTCTTGAGAGGCATTCTATTTATAAGGTAAGTAGATACAAGGATTGCATCTCCCCAATATGCTTTGGGTAGATTCATGGTGAACATAAGAGATCGAGCTACCTCCAATAGATGCCTATTTTTTCTCTCAGCAATTCCATTTTAAGCACTAGTATAAGGACAACTAGTCTGGTGTACTATCCCATTACTCTCCAAATAAGCAGAAAAACTACTATCCATGTATTCTCTTCCATTGTCAGTTTTCAAAATTTTCACCTTAGCATCAAATTAAGTACAAACCATCTTATGAAAGGATTGAAAACAAGAAAATACATCACTTTTGTCTTTAATCAGATAGACCCAAGTCCTTCGAGTGCAACAATCAATAAAGGTGACAAACTATCGATTACCAGATAAGGAGACAGTTTGAGTAGGCCCCCAAACATCAGAATGAATAGTTGTAAAAGGAATTTGACTTTTATTATGACTCAAAGGATAGGATGTTCTAGTGTGTTTAGTATAGTCACAAGCATCACAAAATAAAAAGCCAAACTGAGTTTTAGCAAACAAATTAGAATAAAGTTTTTCTAAGACAAAAAATAATGTATGCCCTAACCGTCTGTGCTACTGTATTATTTCCTGATTGACATCCTTATTTTCTTCAAAACAGGTTTGAGATATTGAAGAATTTGGATCACCCTCCAACATGTATAAGCCATCATGCAGCCTACCATTGCTAATCCTCTTCCCTGTGCGAAGATCCTAAATAACATAATGATCAGGAAAGAATTCAATTTTACAGTTAAGTGCATTGGTGATAGCATTGACAGATAAAAGGTTGACAGGAAAGTGGGGAACATGAAGGGCAGATGATAATTTAATGTTAGATGTGCAAATAACAGAACCTGTTCCGGATATGGGAGTAAAAAAGCCATCAGCAATTCTGACACTATTTTTGGTTAGAGAAAGAGAATAATTGAGAAAGCCTTTAGAAGAGTCTGTCATATGTCTATTCGCACTAGAATCGATAATCCATGGAGCATTATTAAAAGGGGAAGCATTACCTGACTTTACAAAGTTAGATGTGGCAGGATGAAGAGGTGTCAATATGAGACAAGAGGCGCTTGAGACTCTGAAGTTCATTAGGGGAAAGGAACTCAGTCGTTGTTATCTCCTTAAAGGACTCCTCCACAGTTTCTGCTAAATTAGCTTGATTTCTGGAGGTACCTCGTTTTCCTCTACAGCCTCTAGTGGGACGATCATGTAACTTCCAACAAGTCTCTTTGGTATGCCTCGGTTTCCCACAATACAGTGTAAGTGATCTTTCTCAGAAGTAGGAGGCCGTGGTATGCTCAAACTAACAGTCAACCCAGCCTTTTCAACTGGTGCAATATAGAGCATAGCATGTCGACGACTTTTCTCTTGTTGAACATGGGCGTGGGCCTCTTCTAGAGAAGAGAAAGGATTTCTTCCCAACACTTGGACCCGAATTGGATCATATTTGTTATTCAATCCTACAAGAAAATCATAGTCCCACTCCTTTTTAATCATTCTCCGAAATTTGACTGTATCTCCGGTGTAGTCTGCCTGGAAGTCTTGATAGTAATTAAGTTCCTGCCATAAGCCACATAACTCAAAATAAAATTGGGGAATAGTCATTTCTCCTTGCTTATTACTATGAATCTTATTCCGAATATCATAAATTTGGGCATCATTCCCAATCTTAGAATAAGTTAAGGACAAAGCCTTCCATATTTTTGCAGCAGTAGCAATTAACATATAGGACTTAGAGATATGAGGTTGCATAGAGTTAAGTAATCATGTCATAACAAGACAATTATCCGAGTCCATTGAGGAAAATCTGGATCACTATCATCCGGTTGCTTTTTATTACCAATGACATAGCCTTGCAGTCTTCTAACCTTGATAAACAACAAACAAGACCTTGACCAAGCAAGATAATTGGTTCCATCAAGTTTTATGGGACTAATTTGCAAAGAAGGATTATCAGAGTTTGGAATCGAGACCCTTTTACCCTCTGCCATGGTAAAGATTTATGAATCGTGAAAGAATAGGAGGTATCCAAGGTTGTACACACAAGAGAGCCCAATCGATTCACCAAAAGATCGGGTAATGGCACGGGAAGGCCGGAAAGATGGTTGGAATCGTTGCAGGAGTGATCGAAGCGGCGAAGCAGCGACAGGCGATGGGTCATGAGCTGGGAAGGGGAGGCGCGTGAGCCTCACGCGCGGGCTTTTCCGGCGTCGAAGCTGATCGATCGACCGCCGACTGTCCGGCGGTTCTCCTGGTGCCGGCGGTCAGAGGAGGGGAGGCTCCTAGATGGGTTAGTATCGAAAAAGGTAGATCTAGGGTTTTAAAATCCTAAAGAGGAAAAATTGAATTTGGACCAAAAAATCAGGAAAAGGCTTTGATACCATGAAGAATTTTGGGAAAATTTTGAATATTCTTATATTTCACTCTTAATCTTTACAATTGGTCTACATGACTATTTATACATAAAGAATCATTTATAAACAGGAAGCAAATAATCAAATAATAATTACAAAGATAAGTAAGGATCGTAATTAGATCAAATCATATCCCTATAATCAGTTAGGGATCAGCAAATAAGTCAACAGATTTTGAATTTGTGGTTGAATGCAATGCATCTGGGGGAGGTATAGGGGCTGTTTTTCAACAGCATGGTCATCCAATTGCCTTTTTTCAGTCTGAAATTGGTTGCAAGACACTTCAAACTAGCGGCGTGTGATAGCGAGCTCATTGGGCTGGCTAAAGCAGTCCAACACTGGTGTCCTTATTTATGGGGGAGGAAATTCCTTATCCATACTGACCATTATGGCCTCAAATATTTGCTTGAACAATGTCTGGCCACTTCTCAACAACATTGGATCAGTAAGTTGTGTTTTGATTTTCGGGTGGAATACAAGACATGTTCTTTAAACAAAGTGGCCGATACTCTTTCTCGTAGAGATGTACAAGATGACCATGATGGTACTCTATTTGCCATTTTGCAACCAACACCTCTGTTATTTGTGGCCGATACTCTTTCTCATAGAGATGTACAAGATGACCATGATGGTACTCTATTTGCCATTTTGCAACCAACACCTCTGTTATTTGTTGACGTGAAGGCAGAAAATGAAAACACACCAGCATTGTTACAATTGCGGGACAAGATACTCAATGGTGAATTGGATGATAGCTGAGCATTTCCAGATGGGCTAATTTATTTTCGGAACAAGGTTTACTTATTGCCTACTTCTCTAATTCATGTTATTGTAGCAGCAATTCATGATTCCACACATGAGGGGATTCAAAAGACCCTTCAACGGGTGCGGACAGATTTCTACTGGCAAGGGATGTGTTCCACAATTCGAGATTTTGAGACCTCATGTACTGTTTGCCAATGACACAACTGAAAATTTACACCTGCCCGACTGTTAGAATCTTTGCAGCTTCCATCACGGGTCTGGTCTGATATTTCAATGGATTTCATTGAGGGTCTTTTCAAAGTTAATGGCAAATCTATGTTGTTTGTGGTGGTTGATCGATTTTTCAAATTTGCTCATTTTATCACTTTATCTCATCCCTATACAGCTATTATTGTGGCACAGGCTTTTTTCTCTACTGTTTTTCGTTTGCATGGCATTCCGGAGTCCATTGTTAGTAATTCGTTTTGACTAGCAATTTTTGGAAGGAATTATTTCGACTTTGTGGCACCAAACTATCATTTTCCTCCGCTTATCACCCTCAATCTGATGGGCAAACAGAGGTGGTCAATCACACTATTGAGATATATCTCAGGTGCTTTGTTGGCGATAAATAAAAAAATTGGGTGCAATGGATGCTGTGATCGGAGTACTGTTATAATACTTCCTTGAATACCTCTCTTAAGACCTCTCTATTCAAAGTTGTTTTCGGGCTCCACCAGAGTAGACACTTTGGATCAAGCATTACAAGAAAGAGATCTAGTAGCTGAAATTCAGTCCCGGCTCCAGGAAGCTCAAGCTCGCATGAAAGAAACATACGACAAAAGTTATTGGGAGGTTCTATTTGACAAAGGTGCTTGGGTTTGGCTACGTCTCTATCCCTACAGACGTCTTTTTGTTACCAAATAACATCATCATAAATTGGCTCCTAAATTTTCGGTCCCTTCCAAGTACTAGAAAGGATTGGAGAAGTTGCCTGTAAACTAGCAGCGGACAGCAAAATTCATAACGTGTTCCACGTTTCCCTACTCAAGCCATCTAAAAGAGAACTTCCGATTGACATTCCTCCCTTGCCTCCCACACTAAATAGCTGAATCTAATCCAACTCCAGCTCGCATCATCCAATCTTGGCGGAATCATGGTTCATAGGAAATCTTAGTTGCTTGGATTGGCTGTTCCGACACTAATGCCACCTGGGAATCCTTCTCTCATTTCCAATTCGCTTATCCTTCCTTTCCACTTGAGGACAAGCTATTTCCCTAGGCAGGAGTGATGTTATGGATGCATTGTAAGCACTACAACAAGCGCTCCAAACAGAATTAGAAGTCCACCAGCAGTAGAAGTTTATCGAGATCTATCTCTATCTGAATTTATTAAGTAGTTAGATTAGATTTTATCTTTATCTTATCAGCTAGATAAGTGACCAAGTTCAAATTAAACTCTGCTTGTATCTAGTTATTTGCATTGTAAGCCTCACTATAAAAAGGGATTATTAGTAATGAATAAAATAAGTAGAAACTATTTGTCAAATTCTTCCAAGTTCTGGAGCTCTCTTCTAATGAGCTCTGAGATACCCGAGCTCCCTCCATTGAGCTCTCATACTCCATCATAGGTTCCACCCGAAGAGGAAGGAATCGTAATGAAGGCAAGGTCACTGAAGGCAGTTCTCCTACCTGCAGACCCCGTGACATGATCCTTAACAAGGGAGCTTAACAGGTTGACTATTGTATTACCATTTTGTGGTTAATTAGGAATTCCTTATCCATGGATGCACAACAAAACTAGGAAATAGCAACCCCGTAATATATACCTCTATTACTTCTTTTATTTTTAGCACATGTACTTCTTCCTTTAATCCTTGCTGACCCCTGTAATGGTGAATTCTAAGATGAACTTAGGCTACATTTGGTATGATGTATAAAAAATGTAATATTAATCAGAATTACATTGCAAATTTAATTACCTTGTCTGGTGATAGAAAAAAAAAAGTAATGTATTGATAATTATATAATGTAATCAATCATTGCATACACAAATGGGTGTAATCACAAATACTTGTTTGGTTTCATTTATTATTAACTGCCACTACCACCATAACCATCCTGCCATTGCCACTGCCACTAGTATAACCATCTAGCTACTGCCATCATCAATTATTCGCTATAATTACCCCTAATTTTGTACCACCATAAATATATTTAATATTAAAATAAAAACTTTCATTCTATTACATTACTTATTTGTAACCAAATATAGTAATGTAATGACAATTGCATTACATTATGTTACATCATTTATTACATCATATGATTGATCACACTGAATTGTTATTACGTCTACCTGACATAACCTTGATTCTCAGTGGACTATAAAAACAAGAGGTGGGATTCAAATGTAGGTCTCGTTCATATTTATATTGTATTCATGAACTAAGTCTACGGAAGAATTTCTTTATATGATGTTGGACACTGTTGAGATACTTTCTATAAATAGCCTAGAATTATAGTGATTGTATGCATAATTAGAGATATAATTGTGTGATGTGATTAGAATATGATTAGGTTATAATTAGGGAATTAATTTATTCTTGTAAGTAGTATATATACCCCAATTGGTTTGAGGGCAATCATCAAGCATTTTTTTCTCAAATTTTCTACTTCCCTCGTCTTTGTCAACATCGTTTTCATGGTATCTGAGCCAAAAAATTTAGTTCAGCTGTGAGTGGCAGATTTGCCACCTTCCTCTGGAGACTTTCTGGAAATCAGTTGGTCTCACCACTTAGCCCACCATTCTTGTCACGTTCCAATTGGCAACCTGGTGAAGCGCTACCACCAGAATCAGCTCCACGCGCCTCCACGCCCCGGCCAACCTATCTGACTCTGGTACACGCTCCGGCGCATGAACTGTTCTCCAGCAATCTTTCCTTCGGCATTGTCCCACGTCAGCGACTCCAGCCCACTCGATCCGGTCACCTGCCCACCTCTTTTTCACACGTCCCTTGTGAACAGTAGCTTCAGATATACTGTTCACAGTCACAAATTCTCTTTTGTACAAATTTAGTCCCCGTAGCCCAATTAAATATTGCTCATTCTGCTAATTCTTTTGCTTATTTAACCAAGTCTTTACTCATTGGTTCATGGATCATCGACTTTGATGCTTCTAATTATATCTCTGGTAATCTCAATCTTTTCTCTACTATTGTTTCACCTTCTAAACCATCTAAAGCTACATTAGTTAATGGTTCACAAACTCAAGTTAAAGGGATCCATAACGTATATCTCCTTCCTTTTATCCCCTTGACTAATGTTTTATTTACTCCTAAATATCCATAAAACCTAATTTCTGTTAGCAAATTGATTAAAGATTTTCATTGTTCAGTCATCTTTACTGTTGAATCTATGGTTGTGCAGAACTGGAGTATTGGAAAGATGATTGAAACAGGATATGAGTCACAAGGATTATACTATTTTTCCACTTCTCACTCTCCAACTGCTTTTGTTTCTACCACTTCCACTGAACTCATTCATAATCGTTGGGGACATCCAAGTCTGAACAAGTTACAAAACCTGGTTTTTAGTCTCTCTTCCTTGCCTTTTTTAGAATGCGAGTCTTGTCAACTTGGGAAGCAAACTCGAGCTTCTTTTTCCAAGCGAGTCAATAATAGGGCCACTTCTATGTTTGACATTGTTTATTCAGATATTTGAGGTGCAAGTCGGGTTAGTACAACCCTGGGATTTTAATATTTTGTTACCTTTATTGATAACTATTCTTGTTACGCTTGGCTTTTTCTGATGAAGAATCGTTCTGAGTTCTCTATTTTTCAGAAATTTTATGCTGAAATTCATAATCAATTTGTTGTTTGCATTAAGATATTGCGAAATGACAATGCAAGAGAATATTTGTCTTCCTTATTCACTCATTTCTTCTATTCAGGGTATTGCTCACCAAACTTCTTATTCTCATACCCCACAACAAAATGAAGATGCCGAGCGAAAAAATCGGCATTTGACTAAAACAGTCTGCACCTTACTCCTACATCAAAACGTTCCATTGCATTTTTTAAGGGAATCTGTTCTTACTGCCTGTTACTTGATTAATTGAATGCCTTCTTCTGTCTTGCAGCATCAAAGTCTTCATTCTGTTCCATTTCCTAACTAGAATCTCACCCAGTTGTCTCTACCAGAATTCCATCCAATTGTCTTTGTGTGTTTTTGGATATATATGCTTTGTCCATGATCATGCTCCTGGAAGAGACAAACTTCAGCCAAAATCAGTTAAATATGTCTTTCTCGACTATTCACAGCTTCAAAAAGGTTACAAATGCTATAACCCTATTACTAACAGATATTTTGTGTCTGCAGATATCACATTTTCTGAAACCTCTCCTTACTTTTCTTCTAGTCCAGCATACTAAACCTTTATTCCTGGAACTTTGCCTATACCTCCAAATCTTATTTCTCCTTTGCCTCAAGTGTCCATCTCCCATTTCTATACCACCTTTTTAGGTCTTCACACGTCGGCCTCACCCATCTGCTAATAACAATGACATTTCTCTCCTTAATACAGGTACTTCTAATGACTCACCTCTCGTTCCATTATCACCTACTTTGGTCATGCCTTCAGCAATAACAGCTACTCTTACTCTTTGAAAATGTATTTGCTCTTCTCGAAATCCTCATCTCATTATAATTTTGTGAGTTACCATCATTTGTCTTCTTCCTATTATACATTTGTTTCTGCTTTGTTTGCTGTCTATATACCTAAGACAGTTAGAGAAGTATTGGATCATTCTGGTTGGTGTAATGCTATGGTTGAGGAAATGACTACTCTTCATAACAATAGAATGTGGGAATTGGTATCCTTACCACCTGATAAGTCTACTGTTGGTTGTCAATGGGTTTATACTGTTAAGGTGGGACCTGAAGGCAAAATTGATCTTCTTAAAGCTCGCCTTATAACTAAAGGTTTACACATAAATTTTTGGCTTTGATTATAGTGATACTTTCTCTCTAATAGCAAAAATAGCTTCTATTCGCCTCCTTATCGTATTGGCTGCAATTAATAACTAGATCATTTATCAACTGGACATTAAAAATGCCTTTCTTCATGGAGAGCTCGCCGAAGAAGTTTACATAGAGTAACCTCCAGGATTTGTTGCTCAGGGGGGAGTCAGGCTTAGTATGTTGTTTTCGGCGCTCTTTTTATGGTTTAAAACAGTCTCCAAGAATATGGTTTGAACGATTCAGCACTGTAGTTCAACAGTTTAGAATGTCTCGAAGTAATTCTAATCATTCTATATTTTTTGGTCATAGTGGTGATAGATGCATCTACTTGGTGGTCTATGTTGATGATATTGAGGAAATAATCATGATGGAATCTCTTAGCTTAAGCAACATTTGTTTAGTCAATTCCAAACTAAAGACATGGAGAAATTGATGTATATCTTGGGGATTGAAGTGGCACAGTCTAAAACAGGTATTGCAATTTCTCAACGGAAATATCTTTTGGATATATAGGAAGAAATAAGGATGTTAGACTGTAGACATGTGGGCACTCTCGTGGATCTAAATGTTAAACTTATTCCGGAACAGGGGAGCCACTTAAAGATCCTGTTAGATATAGAAAATTAATTGACAAGTTCAATTACTTCACTATCACGCGACAAGATATTTCCTTTACTGCAACTGGGGTTTGTCAATTTCTTCAAATCTCCTACAGTAGTCACTGGGCAGGTTCTCTTTCAGATAGACGATTTATTTCAGGATATTGTATTATGATTGAAGGGAATCTTATATTTGGAAAAGTAAAAAAATAAGGTGTGGTTGCAAGATCAAGTGTAGAAGTAGAATATCGAGTTATGGCTCTGGTAACATGCGAAATCATTTGGTTAAAACAACTTCTTTAGGAATTAAAATATGGCAATATTGGCCAAATGAAGTTGATATATGATAATCAAATTGCTTTCCATATTGCATCAAATCTAGTTTTTTATGAGAGAACAAAGCATATAGAGGTGAATTGCCATTTTATTAGGCAAAAGATTGAGTCAGGATGCATTTCTATTAGTTTTGTCAACTCAAATGATTAACTAGTTAATATTTTCATAAAATCTCTTCGGGGTTCACGAATTGAATATATTTGTAATAAGGTTGGAGCATATAACATGTACACTCTAGCTTGGGAGGGAGTGTTGAGATACTTCCTGTAAATAGCCTAGATTTATAGTGATTGTTTGTGTAATTATGGATATGATTGTGTGAAATGATTGGGATATGATTATGCTATAATTAGGGAATTAATTATTCTTGTAAGTAGTATATACACCTTCATTGGCTTGAGAGTATTTTTCTCTCAAAGTTTCTACTTTCCTCTTCTTTTTCATCACTGTTCTCAGACACCTAGCCCTTAATTCCCCTGCTAAATCTCACTAATCCTGTCAAATTCAGGACTTTGCTTTTTAATGGATTTTCTGTTCATGTTAATATTATTTTATTTTCTAGCTATTAGTAATCGTGTATTTATCGAATTTGGATTGACAGGCTGTGTGCAATGCTTATTGTGGTGAAACTTATGGGTCCACTGATCTGGATGTGCTTGAAAATGTCAGAGATGCAATTTTAAGGATGACATATTACTGGTATGACGCAATACTCTCAAATGCATGACGTGTTAGTTCTTAGAAAACTTATGTTTCTCTATATGAATAAATGGGATCAAATTTCAGGTACAATTTTATGCCACTGTCTAGAGGTTCTGCTGCTGTTGGGTTCATAGTTTTGCTTGGATTACTTCTTGCTGCTAATATGGAGTTTGACGGAAAAATCCCAAAAGGGGTACAAGTGGATTGGGAAGCCATTATGAACTTTGATTCAAGCAACTTTGTGGATTCCATTAAGAGTTGGTTGTATCCATCTCTCAAGGTCACAACATCTTGGAAAGATTATCCAGACGTGGCATCAACTTTTGCAACAACAGGATCTGTTGTAGCTGCTTTGAGCTCTTACGATGATTTTTAACCTTAAGTGGTGAGTTAGCTCCATTAGTATGCTGATGACCGATTGCCTGTGCGTGAAATGCTTGTCTCCTAGGCATTTGAAGACCAAAATCTTTTGTTTTCTAATTAACCGATAAATTTATTTTCCTTTTGTTTGGGAAAAAAGAAAAAGAACCAGTAAAAAACTAGAGATTCTGTCACTGAACATCACTAGAGAGGCCCTTCCTTTAAGGTTCTTTTCCTTTCTTCTTAATTGACATGGCATATGGTGATGCTGATGCATCATGCAAAAAATATGATGAGTCGGTTTCAATTGCTATTTAAACTTGTTTCTCATGCTGTGAGAAATTGATATAGCATGAGAGAATATTCACTTTTCAGAGCAAAAACAAATAATCCCAATAAATTTAACCAATTTCAATGCTTTTCTTTTTGTGGGATAAAAAAATGGATGCAGATTCAACCTTGATACAGCGTGGAAAGCAACATGTTTTTTAAGCAGTTGGTCTTTCTGCAGTGTTAAGCGTTTTGGTGGACCTGAAGAGAACCAGCTCAGTTCATCCAAGATGCCTTAAGGTCCACACTGACCGAAAAGTCTTGTAAGCAGGCATGTTTGTTGTATGATTATGTACAGGAGGTTTGAGAATAATATAGTTTCAAACTTTTTACCCCCTTCCAGTTCTCCATACATTGAAAATAAAACTCTCATCCCCTGTTTCGTTTTACCAGGGATATGTCATAATTGATTATAATTGTGCTCTGTTAGCTTGAATATGTACTTTACTCATTTGACAATGCAAATGCTAAGTGAATGCCAATCTATTTGCCATCTTCCTGTGGCGTGGCATGGTGGTGCATCTGGAACGATTCTCACGTTTGCTGGGATATGACCGAGCTCTTACAGCAAATTTTTTTTTTTTTTTTTTTTTTTTTTTTTATAAAAAAAAATCATTTGTAGTACTTTATATTCAAATTAGATTTACTTGAAGCATTAGCTTATATTTTGAAGAATGTGCATGTGCGTTTCTGGAGCGGCATCCAATATTATCAAAACATGGCTGGAAGTAGTGGAAGACATGGATATTTGAGGTTTCGTTTGCTTTCCACTTCCATTTCCAATACATAGCTTCTCTTCTGAGCTAGCTTTTACATTTTTAGGGGCAGACCGCTTGAATTGTCTCAGAAAAGCTTGGTGTAGATATGCCTAACATTCTAGAGGCACCACAATGAATAAAGCGCATATTATTTTATGGAAACGGTTGAATTTAATTAATAATATATTGTTTTTGTTTGTGTCCTCTTGACAGTGTGCAATTAGTGAGTTAGGTACGATTTGATACTTGTAAAATCTGGATTAGGTATAATTAAAAGATTTGGTTAATTTTTCTCGTCGTCATTAGATTACGGGTCGTAATCTGGAACAGTGGACATTGATGATGCCAGGTGAAAATTTTCAAGCTTGAGCTTTGTTACTACTAATGACCCGAGTCCCTCGAAAATTCGAAGGCTAGCAAGTAAACAGCTCGGCTAAATCAGCTTAGAGAGAAAAAAAAAAAAGAAGAAAAAAATCGTCGTCCTTGCTAATCTGTAGTCGACTAAGACTGCACGGTCGCAGCTTTTTAACCCTTCTCTCCATACCCAATCAGCAGCGATTACCGCAGTTCCCTCCTACATCTTCCCTATCTGGCTTGCTTCTTCCATCTCTTTTCAGCGGACGATTACTCTAGAATAGTGCGCATTCCTGGCAAAAACAAATAGAAACTTTCATTATCTAAAATCAACCACTAACCTAATGAAACATCTAGTGCTTCTCTAAATAGACAACTACATATTAAACAGAAACAAAAATGCTGGTTTTAAATATGTGTAGACCAACCAAGAACACCTCTTTGATCCCCAGCATCATCCCTATTGGATTTATTTGCCTTTTCTTCAAGTTTGCTCTTTGACTTCACACCTGCGAAAATCCACGTGCAATTCATTTGCTTGTTGATCATGTGAGCCGCGTAGTATGGGATCTTAACATTCTTGGTCTGTTCAGATTTAATGCGGCCATTGACGAACATTAAACAGTCCATTAAGCTCTCTTTAGCCATCCCTTTCATGTCATAAGCCTGTGATCTTCTCCACAGGCTCTTTCTGTGAGGTCTCTCAGAACTGGATAGGCTTAAAGCTCTAGTGGTGTCCCTAATGGCTGCTTCTGATTTTCTAAGCAACAAATGACACTGAGCTCTGTTACTATAAAGAACTGTCCTTTCTTTTCTCATCTTTAATGGGCACAAATCCAAAGCTTTTGTGTACTTGGTGACAGCTTGTTCAAAGTACCCAGCCCAGAACTTCTTGTTTCCCTCTTGTTTTAATATGCGGGCCAAGTCTTTCCTCTCTTTCAGTTCCTGATCAGAAATCAGCTCCTCTCTCTTTCTCCTCTCCACCTTCAATTCCCATATCTCCCTTAATGCTTCCTCTGCACTTTGGCTCTTCAAACTCAAGCCCCCATATTTGATCTTGTTGTAATCTTGTAAAAGCGTCTGTGTGATTGCTTCTCCAATTTCGGTTCTTTCATTTAAGCTTCTTAGCTCGACCAAGTCGGCCAGAAACGGAGCTGCTATGTCTATGACGCTATATCTCGTATGTCTGTCTTTGAGAAGTAAGAGAAGAGAATCTATAGCCATGTACTGCCAATAATCAGAAGAACTTGAGGTTGTGCAGAGACTCAATATCACTGGTTCCAAATTTGCTATGCTTTCTCTTCCAATCTTAGTGTTGCATAAACTTCTTATGAGTCCAATCCCACCAGGTGACGTGCGGTTCCCTAAGCCACCCCACATGCTACACAGATCCTTCAAGAAGTGTTTCTTGCAGACGAGACTAAGAGATCTTCCTTTACATGCAAAGCAGTTTAAGAGATACAGAGACCAGCACTGTAACTGGCGAGCCCATTCCTCTGCCCTTGTATTCTCTATCTCTCTCTCTCCAAGCCCTCTTGTGAGCAGGTCGCAGTGGTACTTCAATCTCTTGCTATCTTTTACCCTAATAAACTTTGTGTAGATTGTTTTAAGGCAATTGCTAGCTAAGTCCATAGCCAGCTCCATGATCTCCTCTTCACGCTCAGCAATGACTTCAAAGGTTCTCTCATGGCTAGCCAAGTGACCTAGTGCTCGGACTGCAACTCTTTGCTCTACCCATGTGATCTTCCCTCTAAGAAGCTCCATTAAAGGCAAAACCACTCCTGAGATAACTGCATTCTCTGCAAATTCAGCCTTGTACATGGTGTAGGAACCAATGATATGAGCAGCGTAGTACGGGATATAGATGTTTTGGCCTCTAAGCAGCCATGCTTTATCTTTGATCCCTCTGTCTATAAGTTTCCCCATGCATTCAAAGATGCCAAGAGATGGGAATTCAGGATCGTCAGGTTGAGTCATGGCAATGTTCCAGAGCCTACTTAAGACCAACACATGTTCTTGGTCATCTCTGAGAGTCATTTCTTTGAAACACTGGACCATTTTGGCTCTTCTAAGAGATAGGTCTGGTTCATCCATGGTGCAAAAGAAACAATAAGGATCTGTGCATGTTGGGTCTGAGAGCATCTGTGATGAAGAGCAGCTGATTGAATTATTTTGGTCCATTCAAGGTTCCAAAAATGGAGTTGCCACTCTAACTAAGGTCTTAGGATGAGAAATGAGCTACAGAAGATGAGTAATAGTCACGCCTCGAAAGAGAGTATAAGATATCCATTTATTTATTTATTTTCATTTATAAGAGATTAGGTGAGTTAAAAAATAATTGGTGAATTAGCACAGTGAGATGTAATTTTTATCCCAAACAAATTAAATTTACTGTTTAATCTGAGTGTTTGATAACTAATTATTAATTAAAATATATAAAAATTAAATAACATGAATATTTAAGACGATAAACCGTTTATTTAACAGAAAAATTAAAAAGTGATTTTATAAAATACATAAATATTTTAAAATAAAGAATGATTTCTTAAAAAAATCCAAGAAGGTAGTAGTAATTATTTTTAAAGCTACTTTTTTCAGTTTGTTAATTTCTAAACGAAAAAGTCTAGTAATCCTAAATTATATTAAAATTTTCTAAGTACAAAATGTGTTGGTCTCAAGAAAGTACGGCCACCATTCATGCAATTTACATAATTATATTAAAAACAAAGCATGATTTTCCCTATTTTTAATTAAACTATGAACAGTGTCAGTTTCACATCTTCACATGGGTACATCACAAACAATCACCGTATTTCTTTTCAGAGATGTATATACATATATATTTATAACCGTAGGATTTTATCCCATCAAATCCTATTTAAATTGACCAATTCAACATTTAATTCCTAATAGGATTTAAATTGACCAATCCAACATTTAATTTCTAATCTGAACACACGGGACAGATCCACCGCAAGTTCAGATCAAACGGAAAGTAATCCAGCCCAGTGATGTGAAGTGAGAAAAAATAATTGGTTCAGTCACTTCGCAGTCCTGCTCGCATGCACATTGGAGGAATTAAATGGCCGCCTGACGTGGATAGAGACTCTAACACGTCTGTATGCACGAATCTAAATAACAGATGGCACTGTAATAGAGAATCAATTAAGCGTCATTAACTGATAAAAGAAAAATAAATATATTTTTCACCATCTAAACTTACACATACCGTAAATTTTAATTTCTAAATATTTAAACATAAATATATATATATATTTATACTATAGGATGAAATGTAATTTTCTCATAAAATTAAATTTAAAATCTCATTTATTTTTTATATTTTAAAATAAAATAAAAATCAATTAAATTATCTCTTAATATATGGATATATTTAAATATTAATTAATAATATAATTATTAATTATTTATCGAGATGTAAATAGATAGAATATCTGTGAAAATTAAAATATTTAAACACGAATCCAATTAAATAAGTAGATTAAGTTATAAGCATGTGCAATAAGTATAACTAATGTGCAACAAAAAGAAGAAACAGCAGCTAGGTTGAAATTTTCTTTTTGGGTTAGACAAGAGAAGAAGAAGAAGAAGAAAAGCCAGACAAAGGGCAAGCAGAAGCCCTATTCTATTTGAGCCACTAAGATTAAACTGGGCCCCAAATCACAAGTTTATTTTAACCAGCAGATTATATAGTTCATTTTTACATGTTCTGTTTACATAAGATAATATATTTTTAGTAAGTAAATTATTAATTAATCTCAATAAAATTAATTATTTTGTACTTTTATAACATTAATTATTTCATTTTTAATTACAAAATAATTAAAATTAAAGAAATCTTAATTATTTTACAATTTATATTAAGTTTTAAATTTTCATATTCTCAATCTAATTAAGAGGGATTAAATAGTTACGTACACTTTTGGAAAAACAATAATTAATTTATACATTTTTTGAAAATTTAGAACAGTTAATTTTCACTAAATGGCAGAATTTTCTATTTTTAAAATAATTTAAAATTACTATTATTCAGAGATAAATAATTGCTTCAAAATTAATATATTAAATTTATTATTAATATTTTTTTACAATATTTAAAATAATATAATTTTTTAAAATTAATATAAATAAATTAGTAAAATTTTTCATAATATGGAATCTAATTATTTTAAGAAAAAAAAACTAATAAAAAGTTAAAAATTTATATTAATATATGAATTTCATAATATTTTATATAAATTTTTTTCAATTTTTAATTACATATGAAATTTTTATTAGACATTTATGAAGAATTTCCCCATTCCCATCCTTATCTAGCTCAAGTGCTAATGCCACTATCATGCTGACTGGGTCTAATGTCGTTTAAGAAGAAGAAGTCTCCCATAACAGAGGAGGAGGGCCCTGTCTGTATAACTGTGAATGCCAGTGGTAAAGAGAGAGATAATTCTAAACATGTTTATCACTCTATTTCACCTTTTTTTTTTAATTATTGAAGAGCATGAAAATTATCTAGAATTAAAAGGAAACAGTTGGTTTAATATTTCTATAAATAAATTTATTAATATATTTTATTTTTAAATTAAAATTAAATTATAAAAAATAAGTTATTCAAAAATATAAATTAATTTTCACAAACAAAAGAACTTTATACAATATTATAGATTTATATCTCTCAAATTCTTTTGAATTTGATGACAATTTTAATTCTTTTGTTTACATCCTCAAATAATGGGGAAAAAAATATAAATAAAAAAATTTCAATAACTAAAAGTAAATAAAGAATAATTATAAAGAAAAAAAAAAAAAAAAAAAAGCTGAAGAATTGATGCTGATGTCAAATCGAAAAAGCATCTATTACAGGTAAGCAAATACTGGATGGGCACCTATCTTTTATAAAATTTGCTACCGATAAGCAGGATTTCCATTCTCAGTAACATAAAAATCGATAATGTAATGAAAGGTCTGATATGTGAATATATATATATATATAAATGAATAAATAATTATTTTCTTTATTTTAAAATTATTATTTATTTTTTTAATATATATAAAAAAATAAAATAAATAAAAATTATGAGATAAAAAAATATTTTTTATTTTATATATATCTATATAATAATATAATATATTAAAATAAAAAGTAAGAAGGGAATATTAGTAATACTAAAACTACCCCTTTACATATAAGAATTATACATTTATTTTTATATTCTTATTTAAACATTTTTAATTTAATTAAATAATTATATTACTATTTTATTTAAATTAAATTTGTTAAAAACTTATATTAATATTTAATAAAAATTATTAACAAGTTATATTAACATTTAGTTCCATAAATTAATTTTTTTATATAATCTAAAATAACATTGAAAACATTAATTAAAATAAAAAAATCATAAAAACTTTATGTTTTTAAGGACGAAAATTTTAAATCATCATTAATAATAAAATTAGTGATGATGCAATTATTTTTAAATAATTTATTGATCGCTAAAATATGTCTCTAAAACTTTCTAACTTAGGTTATTGATGGTACACGATAATTATTTAAAGTAGACAAAGAGATGTCATCTAACTTAGATTATTGATGGTACAAAATAATCGTTTAAAGTAGACAAAGAGATGTCATCATAAGATAAGTGCACGTGATAAAAATCTGATAAATTAATTCGCAGTTTCATTTGTAAAAAGAAAAGTATGGACGACCATGGTACCCAAAACCGATAGAAAAGAAGATCTGATCTCAAGACAAGTCGGCCTCAGTTCGAATAGACTTGCTCTCTCAATTTCAGGGCGAGACTCCATAAATAAATTATTGTTAACCACTACAATCCAGCAAATCCCCTTTACGCCTGCCATCATGGGATTTTCGACCAATTAGCCAGTGAAAATCCCTTACCAACGAATCGACTGCATTATTGCCAAATTATCAAGAAATACTATATCTATTCTCACCTTCTTACAATATAAATGGAAACAATTATAGAGGCAACTACAAAAAAACAGTAATTTAGCGACCAAAATTTTGGTCGCTAAAAGGCAGAATTTGGTCGTTATTATGAAATAGCGACCATTTAGCGACCAAAATGAAATGGTCGGTGTTTGGCCAGTCGCTAAATTTTTGGCGACAATCTGAAAATTGGTCGCTAAAATAGCGACCAATCAGCGACCATTTTTTGGTCGCTAATTTGGTGTCATGCAAATTAAATATTACAAAATAGCGACCAATCAGCGACCATTTTTTTGGTCGCTAATTTAGTGTCATGGCAAATTAAATATTACACAATAGCGACCAATTAGCGACCATTTTTTTGGTCGCTAATTTGGTGTCATGGTAAATTAAATATTACAAAATAGCGACCAATCAGGGACCATTTTTTGATCGCTAAATTTTGATCGCGAAATAATTGTTGTTTTGATCGCTATTTCATTGTTATTTGATTGCCTCATAAAAAAACATTTGGTCATTATTTCATTGCAAATTAATAATAAAATCAAAAAAATATTTGTTATTTAATTTGCTTTTGTGGCTGATTTATCATTAATATTGACCCAAAAAATTTCACAGCTTTGACTTTTTTTTTTTTTGTCGAATTCACAGTTGACTAAATTCCACAACAATAAGATAGTTAATAAAACAGTACAAATGGACCTTAATCAGTTCTCTGAGAGGGCCAATAAAAAAAATCCTAACTCTATTGCTTAATGTTGACTAGATCCTAAGGTATCATCATGTCCTGAACCAACCAATCAAATCCCTCAAGCAGCCCCTCCCCTGTGTATGCGCTACAGCCCACGATTTTCCAATGCCTGGTTTTGTCCATATTCTCCAGGTTTAGTACCTGCAGAAGTTTTGTAAACTCCATTTTAGAATTTCAAAAGACGAAAGCAAGGCTATAAATCACACATAATAACTTTGGAAGAAAAGAAAAGGGAAACTAAAAGAACAAACCTAACTTGTGAAGAAAATCACCAAGAGAGAGCGAGTCAAACAAAGAACAAAGGCAAATTAAGGAAATTGCATTATTTTCTTTAATTGTCATAATCTAAAACTGCTAAATAGCAGAAAATTTGCCCTATTTATAGAGCTTAAGGACCTAATCAAATTAGGAATAGAATTACATCTAATTATAAATATTAAATAAATTAAAATTAGGAAATAAAAATAATAAATAAATAAAAGTTAAAAATAAGACAGGCTGCTAAATTTCAAAATTAATCTCAGCAACTCAGTGTCTTCAACACACTAAATGCTGACCAACTGGCAGTAGACTTCTATGCCCCACATGATAGGAAACAAATAAAGCAATTGCATCGTCATTGACTATTTTGCAGGAAGAAACCATAAAGATGTAATAGGATAAACGAATAAATAAAAGAGTGATCAATAAATAAAAGATTGATCTCATGTAATAAATAAATTACAAGTCATTTGGGTTTTAATGCACATTGCAGGAACTTCATACATAGAGGTAAACTAATCTTTTGATTTTATGATAATAGGTTTTGAACCAATTCCTTCCTTAGCAAGTTTGACTAAAATTCAAACTACTATTAGATTGACTAAAATTCAAGAAACATGATATTTTTATAACTGCTCGTATGCAATCTAACCATGAAACACAGGAAATAAATAAATGATAGATAAATCTATTTGATTTCCGATCAGGCCATCCCAATGATAATATAATAAAGAAAAAATGAAGCAAAGTAGGTAAAGAAAAAGCTAACCTCCCAAACAATCATGGCATCCTGATTGGTCCCTTTCTTGCCTTGTTGTGTAAACAGTGAAGCAATATTGCTGGACCCATTTAAGAACAATCTCCCAGGAATCAAACATTTAATGTAATGTACAGAGCTTATCATTCCTTGGGAAAAAGGGAAAAGAAAACGCATGAAGAAATTTAAAAAGTTAAAATTTCAACATTGACTCCTCATTTGCAGGCTACTCAAAATCTAAATAAATTGCAGAAGAACAATGATCAGCACAGATGTACATTCCCAGTGAAGCACAATACATCAAGATCCCATCCCAAATGATTAGATCCAATACAATACACATCACAGATCCAACAAAAAGAGTGAAAAGAATTATCAAAATCCATTAGAAGGAAAGTATCACGAATGTGATTCGCAATAACATTCCCAGTTCTAGCTTCTTAAAAAAAAATAGATATAAGTAAAATTAAGCAAGAAATGTGAATTAATCAAAGCTAAATAGCTGAACACAACAAAAAATACTTCACATTAAGCAACAGATCTAAACAGAAACAACAAATAATGAGTTGGATCATAGACTAACAACAAAAAATTAAAACTGCAGCAGATCACGACAAAGAGAAAGAAGAATTGACTCACAAATCCAATTCAGGTCAAGGTGAAGCAAGCCCAGAGAAGGAATGCAAATTCTGGAGAGAGAGACTGAGACAATGAAAGAGAGAAGAAATCAGAGAGAAATAAATAGATCTCACAAACCTGCAGTGACCGAGGACGCGGCGAGGAGCAGCACCGGACAGCAAGACTGGAGCAGAGGAAGCGG
Source organism: Manihot esculenta (assembly GCF_001659605.2). Taxonomy (NCBI): domain Eukaryota; kingdom Viridiplantae; phylum Streptophyta; class Magnoliopsida; order Malpighiales; family Euphorbiaceae; genus Manihot; species Manihot esculenta. The sequence continues at coordinate 31,187,142 of NC_035172.2, forward strand.
CGGAGAAGAGCAGGAACCGAACGCAGAAACGACGTTGACAGCGTGGAGCACGATCGGCGGGAGGCGCACCAGATGAGTGACGTAGAGGCCGAATGGGGGAGGGGAGGGCGGCAGTAGACTTTGAGAGTTGAGAGAGATTTAGGGTTGGGTTTTATGGGTTATTTTGATTGCAGGTTTGTTTATTTATGTTTATTTTTTATCTTTCAATTAAGATTTTATTTTTATAGTTTATATTATTTAAAATGTTTTATATTATATTTTTATTAATTTTGCCTTTAATAGTACAATTAAGATTAGGGATTAATTAGATATTAGGAATTAGAGATTAGGATTAGAAATTAGATTAGAGTAGCTATGTAAACGGATCGGGTATTTTTGGGTATCCGATCCGACCGAACTCTAATAGGACGGATTTGGATAGTTATAATTGGGTTTGGGTTTTAAAAATAATACCCGTTGCGGGTTCGGATTGGATTCGGGTTTTATGTACAGGGTACCCACTACCCGAATCCATTTATATAAATAATTAATCTAATATAAAAAATATATTTTATAATAATATTTATAAATTTTTTTATATATTTTTATTTAAAAATTTAAATTTAAATATTCTTTAGAAATATTATATTTTTTAAATGAAAATTATTAATGAAAAATATTTTTTATATAAATTATTAATTAAAATATATAAGATTAAACGGGTTCGGGTTTTATTCGGATAATAATAATCGGGTTTGGGACGGATTCGGATAGTTTAAATTAATTTTTAATCGGGTTCGGGTTCGGGTAGTTTAATTTTCACGGGTACCCTACCCGTTTACATCCCTAGATTAGAGGATCCCTTAAATTGTCAAAGCGACGTCGTTTTATATACCGAATTGAAATTACTTAATTTAAAATTTTAAATAAAATAAAATTTAATTAAAAATTAAATTAAAATTTTAAAAATAAAATGGTCGCTGATTGATCGCTATTTTAGAGATTAAAATTAAGGATTAGGGTTAGGGATTATGAATTAGGGATCAGGACTTCGGGATTAGGAATTAGAAATTAGGGTTAATTTTATTATGAATTAGGGATTAATTAGGAATTAGGGTTAGAGATTACAAATTAGGAATTACGAATTAGGGTTAATTTTATTAGGGATTAGGGATTAATTAGATATTAGGGATTAGAGATTAGGATTAGGAATTAGGTTAGAGTAGGGATGTAAACGGATCGGGTATTTTCGGGTATCCGATCCGACCGAACCCTAATAGGACGGATTTGGGTAGTTATAATCGGGTTTGGGACGGGTTCGGGTTTTAAAAATAATATCCGTTGCAGGTTCGGATCAGATTCGGATTTTATGTACAGGGTACCCACTATCCGAATTCGTTTATATAAATAATTAAACGGGTTCAGATTTTATTCGGATAATAATAATCGGGTTTGGAACGGATTTGGATAGTTTAAATTAATTTTTAATTGGGTTCGGAACGGGTTCGGATATTACTAATATAAATTGGGTTTGGGTTCGGGTAGTTTAATTTTCACGGTACCCTATCCGTTTACATCCCTAAATTAGAGCATCCTTAAATTATCAAAACGACGTCGTTTTATATACCGAATTGAAATTACTTAATTTAAAATTTTAAATAAAATAAAATTTAATTAAAAATTAAATTAAAATTTTAAAAATAAAATGGTCGCTGATTGGTCGCTATTTAGCGACTAATTATTTTAGTCGCTAAATATGGTCGCTAAATATCCCCACCCAAAAAGTTGTCGCAATTTCGTCGCAAATATGGTCGCTAATAACTCGCGCCATTAATTCCCGCTAAATTAGCGACCATTTTATATTTGGTCGCTAAATAGCGACCAATTAACGACCAAAAATTGGTCGTTAAGCTTTTTGTTAAATAAAAATATTATTTCATTCATTCAGTCGCAGAATGGTCGCTGATTGGTAGCTATATAGCGACAAAAAAATTTGGTTGCTGATTGGTAGCTATATATACAATTCTCTAGTAAAGAGAGAGATAATTCTAAACATGTTTATCACTCTATTTCACCTTTTTTTTTAATTATTGAAGAGCATGAAAATTTTCTAGAATTTAAAGGAAACAGTTGGTTTAATATTTCTATAAATAAATTTATTAATATATTTTATTTTTAAATTAAAATTAAATTATAAAAAATAAGTTATTCAAAAATATAAATTAATTTTCACAAACAAAAGAACTTTATACAATATTATAGATTTATATCTCTCAAATTCTTTTGAATTTGATGACAATTTTAATTCTTTTGTTTACATCCTCAAATAATGGGGAAAAAAATATAAATAAAAAAATTTCAATAACTAAAAGTAAATAAAGAATAATTATAAAGAAAAAAAAAAAAAAAAAAAAGCTGAAGAATTGATGCTGATGTCAAATCGAAAAAGCATCTATTACAGGTAAGCAAATACTGGATGGGCACCTATCTTTTATAAAATTTGCTACCGATAAGCAGGATTTCCATTCTCAGTAACATAAAAATCGATAATGTAATGAAAGGTCTGATATGTGAATATATATATATATAAATGAATAAATAATTATTTTCTTTATTTTAAAATTATTATTTATTTTTTAATATATATAAAAAATAAAATAAATAAAAATTATGAGATAAAAAAATATTTTTTATTTTATATATATCTATATAATAATATAATATATTAAAATAAAAAGTAAGAAGGGAATATTAGTAATACTAAAACTACCCCTTTACATATAAGAATTATACATTTATTTTTATATTCTTATTTAAACATTTTTAATTTAATTAAATAATTATATTACTATTTTATTTAAATTAAATTTGTTAAAAACTTATATTAATATTTAATAAAAATTATTAACAAGTTATATTAACATTTAGTTCCATAAATTAATTTTTTTATATAATCTAAAATAACATTGAAAACATTAATTAAAATAAAAAAATCATAAAAACTTTATGTTTTTAAGGGCGAAAATTTTAAATCATCATTAATAATAAAATTAGTGACGACGCAATTATTTTTAAATAATTTATTGATCGCTAAAATATGTCTCTAAAACTTTTTAACTTAGGTTATTGATGGTACATGATAATTGTTTAAAGTAGACATAGAGATGTCATTTAACTTAGGTTATTGATGGTACAAGATAATAGTTTAAAGTAGACAAAGAGATGTCATCAGAAGATAGGTGCACGTGATAACAATAAGATAAATTAATACGCAGTTTCATTTGTAAAAATAAAAGCACGGACGACCATAGTACCCAAAATTGATAGAAAAGAAGATCTGATTTCAAAACAAGTCGGCCTCAGTTCGAACAAACTTGCTCACTCAATTTCAGGACGAGACTCCATAAATAAATTATTGTTAACCACTACAATCCAGCAAATCCCCTTTACGCCTGCCATCACGGGATTTTCGACCAATTAGCCAATAAAAATCCTTTACCAACGAATCGACTGCATTATTGTCAAATTATCAGGAAATACTATATCTATTCTCACCTTCTTACAATATAAATGAGAAACAATTATAGGGGCAAAGGTATGCAATTCTTTGGCACAAATACTCTCAAGTTCTTCATTCACCCTATTCTCCAGAGTACTAACTTGAGCGTCGGAGTGGCTGCCATAAGCACCCGCCACCTCACATTCTCTCTCTTGCAGGTCTAGCCAATCACATCACAGCTCCACTCCGGGCACATCATCATTTTGGTTTCAACAATATCATTTGGTTCTGCTGCCGAAAAATCTATTGAATCCTTTCTGTTCATCTACATTAAAGCTCGATCTCTTATTCTTTTTCTCTTAGAAAGAAATCTCTCTCTTCACTCTCTTTGAATGACCGGTAGTTCACAAGCTGCTGCTAAGGTTGTTGTCAATGAGGACGCCATCATTTATTTCACTCCTGACAGTAGACAAAATACATCTCCTATGGCCAACGAAACAGATTTCAACAATCTGAGCATTGAGCAAATATTACAGTATGTTAGAAGGTTGCATGTTATTTTCGAGTAATATAAAACTCGAAAGAAGACGTCACTCATAGCTCCCAGAAAAAGGGAGGAAACCTCTATTGATACATTAAGAACTCGGACAAAGGTAATCCAAATGCTGTCCAAAGACAAGTTCAAGGAAGGAGAACCATCAGATGATGTTTCGAAGGACGTCAGCTGGAAGTTGGTACGGGCTGCTTAAAGGTGCTAGGAAGGAAGGAAGAGGACAAAAGTACGGGCCAAAAGCAAGGCCAAAATCCAGAGAAGTATGGATATAAGAGAGACCATAAAAGTTGCCTGGTCTTCCGAGGAAGGAACGACTAAGGTAAGTATAAGAAATATATTCTATTGAACAACTCACGAACGCATATTTTAATGTGGATTAGGAAAATAACAAGAAGATCAGATGACCTCTCAAACTCAACCCTAAAAAAGCCAAAAAAAATGAGGCAGGACCAAGTACTGCTATTTTTATGAAGATCACGGACATGTAACAAAGGAGTGCCGAAAATTGAAAAACGAAATCAAGAGATTAATAAGGAACGGCACCCTTCCAAAAGTTCATCAAAAAGAGTAGAAAATGTTGATGGATCATTCCAAAATGAATAACAAAAAGAAAAGGCCAGCTAATTTGGTACCAGCTAATAGGAAAATAAGAAATGATAATATACAAAGAAAAAAAAGAGAGAAGGTCGGCATCTCAGTACAGGTCTGCTTAGGTCAGCCTCTTCGCATAGGTCTGCTTAGGTTAGTCTCTCTGTGCAAGTCTGCTTAGGTAAGCCTCTCTGCACCATTTCATTATCAAAACGTTGTCGTCTTGCTTCTATTTAAGATTTTTCAAGGCTCAAACTCGAGGTAACAATTTCCGAAACCACCCCTGACAATGAACTTATAGGGGTTATTCATAAAATTGCAGGAGGACCAAGTGTTAATAGGGATGGCAATAAGGAGAATGTCATAAATGTTCAGCTCCTGGATCAAACTCCGCGTTTTGAAATCGGTCCAGTCAGACGATCGAGTCTTTTACTTTACAAAAATGTTTGTGATTTATGAAAATGTTAGGATGCATTCTTAAAACTTTTTTTTTACAGGAAAGTTAGAAATGTTGGATGGATGAAAGCATGGAGATAAGAACCAAGGCTACAAGGCAAGAATCCACCAAGCCATCCGGGCATAGGTTCTACATAACAAGGCCACAAGGCCATTCGGGCATGAGTCCTGTATAATAAGGCTGCAAGGCCATCCGGGCGCCGGTCCCACATAACAAGACCACAAAGCCATCCGGGCATGAGTCTCTCATAACAAGGCCACAATGCCATAATCCAGGCGTTGGATAGCGGAAATAGAAATAAACAAAGGCCATAAGGCAATTGTCAGGCCATAATCCGGATGTTAGACTGTATAAATAGAGGCAAATGAAAGCCATAAGTCGGAAATCCGTTAGGTTAGAAGACCGGGTGTTAGTCCTACTGAAACAAGGCCATAATTCAAAAAACCATCAGACTAGAAGACTAGACGTTGAACCCACTAATCAAGGCATCTCATATCAGGCCGTAAGGAAACTTACGCTAGGCCAACTAATCGGGTAGTAGTCCTGCTTCACAAAAAGATTTTAAGGCATTTGATTCTTGAAAGCTCATTAGGACTAGAGAAAGCCCGAAAGCACGTCAGGGCTAGAGAATACTCGAAAGTTCATTAGGGTTAGAGAAAGCCCGAAAGCACGCTAGAGCTGAAAAAATGCCTATAAGCTTGTTAGGGTTAGAGAAAGCCTGAAAACTCGATAGAGCTAGAGAAAGCTCGGAAGCACGTTAGGGCTAGAGAATGCCCGAAAGCTCGTCAAGGCTAGAAAATGAGCTCACAAGAAAGTCCGAAAGCATGTCAGGGCTAGAAAATGCCCATGAGCTTGTCAAGGCTAGAGAATACCCGAAAACTCGTCAGGGCTAAAAAAAGCCCAGAAGCTCGTCAGGGCTAGTCGGGACAAGAAAATACTTGAAAGTATGCTAGAGTTGAAAAATGCCCGAAAGCTCGATAAGACTGGAAAAGGCCAAGGAGCTCGTAAGGGCTAGAAGATGCTCGGATGATTCCACGGCTGGTTGGCATTAGAAAGAGCCCGAAAACTCATCAATACTATATCACTCGAATCAATTTCTGCTAGACAAGATCTTAGACCTAATTGGTCGATAGGGCAAGTAAGAAAGCAAAGACATCATGTGCTTAGTCCGGACAAACAAGCCACATACCCTAGATCATAAAGATAATTGTCACCTTCAAATCTAAATAATCAAAGACCAACGGAAGAGACCTCTATTGTTACATAATAATCGTCCAAAGTAGGCAGTGAGCTGTCACCATAAGACAGGGCCACGTGGTAAGAATCTGATAAACTAATACGCGGTCCCACCCATAGAAAGGAAGGGCCAGACAACCATGGTTTTCGAAACCGAAAGAAAAAAAGACCCGACCTCAGGTTGAACAGAATCACCCTCTCAACTTCAGTGTGAGACTCCATAAGAAAGTTACATTAACAGTTACAATCCAGTAGATTCCCTTTATGCCTGCGATCATGGGATTTCCGACCAATTAGCCGGTGAAGATCCCTTATCAACGAGCTGGTTGTATCATTATCGGATTATTAGAAAATATTATATTTATCCCCACATTCTTACAGTATAAATGGAGAACGGTCATAGAGGTAAAGATATGCAATTTTCTAGCATAAATACTCTCAAGTTTTTCATTCACCCTATTCTCCAGAATACTAACTTGAGGCTTGGAATGGTTGTCGTGGGAACGCATCACCTTATATTCTCTCTCTTGCAGATCTAACCAATCATAGTATAATTCCACTTCGATCGCATCATCATTTTGAGCAACATCAGCGATATTTTAAAATTTTTAAGTATAAAATTATTATCATTAATAATTATTAGTGGCAAATATCTTATTTGATAAATTAAATTTATAAAGATTTATTTTTTAATATTATTATTTAATTATGTTAAAATAATTTTAAAATATTAATTTTTATTTATTATAATTAAAATTTAAATACTATTAAAAATATTAAAATAAAAGAATAAAAATTTCACAAATAATGATTATAAATAAAATAATTGATATTTATTTTATCTATAATATATTTTATAATTATACTATAATAATTTTTGAAAGAAATTAATAACTTTATCATACAATAAGTATTATTATATAAATAAAAGTTTTATATTTTACTACGACATTTATAATGATAAATTAATTAACGTAAACATATCTTATAAATTTTATATCATAACAATTTTTAAATAAATTTTAATTAGATTTAGTTTTACAGATTTATTATTACAATAATAGAATACCAAAATTAATTATTTTTATAAATGGCTAAGCTTTAAAATTAATAATTTTATGTAAAATAAAAATTATTAATTTGTATAGGTTGAAGGATTCATAGAGTTGAAATTAAAAGCGAACTTAATTTATTGAAAAATAATTTTAATTAGTTAAAATTAATTTTATTTTAATTAAATTATTAAGTATTTATTAAATTGAAATCCTAAACAAACTAATTTTATTTATTTCTATGCCTAAATAAATACACTCACATTTATCAATTAATTTTATTTTTTATATTCAATAAATTTAGCTATTCATAATATTTATATTTATTATATATAATATAAAAAATAAGAAAGAGGATAATAGCACTATCTAATAGGTATATGATTGTGTATATATTATTAATTTGTTTTTATTCATTGATAAAAATTATTTTGTAATTATTTAATTTTAAAACCTAATTTATCTCTATAACTAACCATAATCTATTGTTATATCAAAACTCTATTATCTTTTTCTGTATATAATTTATTAAAATAATATAATCTTCATGGATTGTGATAATAATCATATTATAATATTATTAGAACTTATGTAAATTTAGTTAAAATTTAGCTTTTAATTCCTTAGATATAAATCCAAGTTATGGAAATACATTAATATTTACTTATATAAAAATTAAATAGTTATATTTTAAAATAATAAAAAATATTTTAATTAGTATAAAAATTATAAAAATTAATTAATTAATTTTATTAAAATTTAAAGATTTTATATTAATGTTTTCTATATAAAATTTACATCATTGCTGATGGAGATTACCAAATTATCTTAATTCTAAATTCTATTTCAAATAGTTAACATCCCATGAAATATTTTAAAATTTTAAAATAACACAAAATTAATTTTTCTAGTAAAATTAAGAAGTCCAAATATATGTTCTACATTTTTTTTATTCTATGCAATAAATTTAATGCAATTCTTTTTGTCTGTCCTTGTTTTTCCTTTGCCATTTTATAATATTTTTATTTATAAATTCATACAATTTTAATTAAATTATTCATTAAAGTAATTTATATATCTAAAATAGTAAATCCTTCAACTAATTTTCTATATATAGAATACATATGCAGATAATTTAGATATGAGTTCCGCGTTATAATACGTTGCGTAGAAATATAAACGATTTTTAATCTAAAAACACAAACTGCGTTTTTAGTAGTTATTTTAGAAGATGCATTTTTTGGATTATTTAACATGAACTGGTTATATTTAGAAACAGGCGAAGCTGGCTCGTTGTTGTCAATGGAACAACCCAAAATTAAAACCACATTTAACTTGGATTTATATCAAAATATTAAAAAATTATTATTTAATGTTTATATTACTATAAAACTATTGAGTCGGTTTTTATATTTTAAAAGGTGGATTATATATTTTTTCTAAAAAAATTTAACTAAAAGGCCTTTAATTTTGAGATTTCAACTAAAAAATAAATTTTGTTGAAAATTGAAATATGAAATCAAAAGTTTAATAATGACGACACCCTTTGAAAATTTATCAGAAAGTAGAAAAGGTTGATGATCATTCTAAAATGAATAACAAAAAGAAAAGGTCAGCTAATAGGAAAATAAGAAATGATAATATACAAAGGAAAAAATAAAAAAGAGAGAGGAGGTCAGCCTTTTAGCACAGGTCTGCTTAGATCGACCTCTTCTCACATGTCTGCTTAGGTTGGTCTCTCTATGTAGGTATGCTTAGGTCAGCCTCTCCGCATCGTTTCATTTTCAAAATGCTGATGTCTTGCTTCTAATTAAGATTTTTCAAGGTTCGAACTCGAGGTAACAATTTCTGAAATCACCCCTGACAGTGAACTTGTGGGGATTACTCATGCAATTGCAGGAGGACCAAGTGTTAATAGAGATGGCAATAAGGAGAATTTCACAGATGTTTAGCTTCTAGATCAAACTCTGAGTTTTGAAATCGGTCAAATCAGACGATCGAGTCTTTTACTTTACAAAAATGTTTGTGATTTATGAAAATGTTAGCATGCATTCTTCAAACTTTTCTTTTTGATAATAAAGTTAGAAACGTTGGATGGATGAAAGCGTGGAGATAAGAACGCCAAGCCATCCGAGAATGGGTCCGCATATCAGGGCCACAAGGCCATCCAGACGTCGGTCTCGCATAATAAGGCCATAAGGCCATCCGAACATGGGTCCCATATAATAAGGCTCCAAGGCTATCCGGGGGCCGGTCTCGTATAACAAGACTACAAAGCCATCCGGACATGGGTCCCTCATAACAAGGCCACAAGGGCATAATCTGGATGTTGGACCATGGAAACATAAATAAACAAAGGCCATAAGGCAATTGTCAGGCCATAATCTAGGTGTTAGAATGTATAAATAGAGGCAAATGAAAGCCACAAGTCGGGAATCCGTCAAGCCAGAAGACTAGGTGTTAGTCCTACTGAAATGAGGCCATAATTCAGGAAACCATGAAACTAGAAGACCGGGCATTGGACTCACTAATCAAGGCATCTCATACCAGGCCGTAAGGCAACTTATGCCAGACCAACTAATCGGGTAGTTGTAATACCCGGCTAGACCCCGACACCGGAATTTCTACCTTCCAGCAGAATCTCCGTTGGAATCCGGAATTCTCGGATGTCGGAGCCTTCTAGAAGGGTAAAATAAAGGTTTTCTAAAATGTTTTTACATGATTTTATGGTTTTATTGAAGAAAGAAAATTGAGTTTTGAAAGAAAAAGACCAAGGAGGAAAACCCAGGTTCGGCTGCCGAACTTCAAGTTCGGCCGCCGAACATAGGGGGTTTGCGGAGGCACCTTTGGCCCCCGAAGGTGGTCTGACCAGCCACCTATAAAAGGCCTCTTGTCCGAAAATGAGCGAGTTTTCTTTCTTAATTTTCGAGCATAGGTGAGATTTCGCCCTCCTTGGGTTGATTTTATGTTTTCCTTCAAATCTTTCAAGTTTTTGACAAGCTTTCATCTTGTTTTGAAGTTTTTAAGCTAAGATCAAGTTTTTGAAACTTGGAGACCCTCGGAGCTCGATTTCTCCCAATCTCCAAGTTTGGATCACTTCTCCTCTCAATCTTTAAGAGGTAAGCATAGATCCTCATCTTCTTTTATGTTTTAAGTAAGTTTTGAGGGGTTTTAAAGGTTGTAATGCATGTTTAGAGTAGATGTAAAATGTTAGGGTTTATGTTAGTTAATTGATAAATGTATGCTTGATGTGATGTTTGTTGGGGTATAGGCTAGTTTTATGCCCCTATATGCTTGAATAAGTGTTTATGCATGTTTTAGAATAGTTGAATGCATGTTGGGAAGTTGAGATGGCTGAATGTGGGATGGCAGAATCAGGTTCTGCCACTCAGAAGGATCCAGGTTCGGCCGCTGAAGCAAGGTTCGGCCGCCGAACCTGCCAGGGAAGGCAGTTTAGGCCGCCTAAACTCGCCCCCGAAAGTTTAGACTTTCGGCTCTGGAGGGGAGTTTCGGCCGCCGAACCTGCCCCCGAAAGTGGGTGACTTTCGGCTCTGTAGGGACCTTCGGCCGCCGAACCTGCCACCGAAAGTCCCCTGTCCAGCCTTCCTTTGCATGTTTTCTATGCATGTTTTGGTGATGTTTTAGAGGGTTTTTGGGGAGTTGTTTAGAGTCATGTTAGAGTTTGTTTGGTCCCTCATTTGAGTCCATCTGTATAGGATCGGACCCGAGGAACCGAGGAGGCCAGCAGTGTTAGCTGTTTCAGAGTCAGCCAGAGGTGAGTAGAACACAACTCTTTTTTTTGCAAGCAAATAAACTTTTAAGCATGATCATGCATCATACATGCCATGTATGAAATATGTTATTTTGTATTAGAATTCACGAATATGATGCATTGCATAATATGATGTTGATGTGGATGGATGTTGGATGACCCATTGGCCCTTGATATGATATGATATGATATGGTATGGAAGTCTAGGTCAAGGCCCATTCTATGCCCCTGGCACATTGGATATGTTATGTTATGATATATTAAGCGAAAGTCCTGAGGAGCTCCTGTTGTGGGCAGGGCACATTGGATTATGTAGAGGGTCATCGGTGACAAGTCCATCCTTGATGAGATTTGTTTGTGATGTGATGCATTTCATGATGGCATATGTTTAATGAACTATTTTTACTGTTCTGCTCACTGGCCTTTAGTAGCTCACCCCGTTCCCCTAACCTCCAGGCTTACAGGTTTAGGATAGACCGGGAAGTCGTCAAGGTTGAAGGCTATGTTAAGTGTATTAGATTAGTAGTGGACATGTAATGTAAAATGATGTAAAGTAATGCTTTATGGTTTAGTGTTGTGCTTGGCCCTAATAGTAGTGTTAATCCCTTTTTGTACATGACCTATATGAAATGTTTTAATGATGAGTTATGTTGAACCAGGCTTGAGATATGATATGTTGCCCCACTAGAGCATTTGATGAGGGCTCTAGTGTGGGGTTTTATATTTACAGTTATGGTGCATGCACAGGTCAAGCTTGGTATGTGAAAAGTTTAAATTTTTTATGCAAAAGTATGATCATGTATGGGATTTTATCAGATGTACAGGATGTATGTAGGCTTGCTATGGGTCTCGGCGACCTTAAGTCGATCTGGATCCTAGCGCCGGTAACAGTCCGATTTTCGGGTCGTTACAAAGTGGTATCAGAGCCCTAGGTTCATATGGTCGGACCTAGAGTATTAGGCTCATAGATGTTATAGAAGGGCAAGCACAATAGGAAAAATCATGTCCACTAGGATAAGATATAGAGTCCTATCTTGATGATGATGTGAAATGTCATGATTTTATGCATGAGCATTAATGTTATGCTATGTATGATGTGGGTTCATGTGTTTCCACATGAACCATATGATGTTAATATTTATGTGTATATGTTTGTAACGACCCGAAAATTCGGACCGCTACCGGCGATAGGATCTAGGTCGGCATAAGGCCGCCGGGACCCGTAGCAAGCCTAACATTTATCCTGTAAACCTGTTTAATCCCATACATGATCAACACATACTTAATAATTTTGAACTTTTCCTTATCATTCATTCATTCTTTCATTTATTCACCAAACTCAACCTGTGCATGCACTATACATAAACATAGTCATAAACATTAACTCCTCTTTGGAGTCTCATCATTGCCCCAATGGGGTGACATAACATGTATTGAGTTTGGTTTACAATAATCATCATTAAACATTAAGATCATGCATTAGAAAGGGATTAACATAATACTATGGTCAAGCACAACTCTAAACCTTCATAAGCATTATTACATGACATTCTATATCATACTTTTACGTGACTGTACTCGACATAACATAACAACATTTATCATGTCCACACTAGCTATTACACGACCATGACTTCATTACTCTTGCTGACCTCCTGGTCTATCCTGTACCTGCAAACCTGGGGGTTAAGGGAGAGGGGTGAGCTACTAGAGCCCAGTGAGCAGAATAATAGAACATAGCATTTAAAACATATGATATCATGGAATGCATCACAGCACAAACATTTCACATCAAGGATGAACTTGTCACCAGTCAGCCCCCTATAAAGTCTAAACATGCCAGGGGCGTAGAGCAGGCACGCCTGGACTTCCATAGCATAACATACATATCCAATCATGCCGGGGGCGTAGTGCAGGCCACACCCGGACTTTCTCTTACATTGTGCCAGGGGTGTAGAGCAGGCACGCCTGGACTTCCATATCATATCATCATATCATAACATATGAGGGCTAATGGATCATTCAACATTCATCCACATCAACAACATAATATGCAATGCAACATATTCGTGGATTCTAATGCAAGCACCCTAGTATATCTCATGGCATTCATGATGCGTGAATCATGCTAAAACATTTATTATTTACTTTGAAAACATAGAGAGTTATTCCACTCACCTCTGGCTAGCTCTGACAAGACTCAAAAGCAGCTATCTCACTGTTGGGGTCCTCGGTTCCTCGGGTCCGAACCTACACAGGTGGACTCAAATGAGGGACCAAACATCCAAGAACATAACTCTAAAATACTTCCCAAAAACCCCCTAAAACACCTTAAAACAATCATGGAAATCATGCAAAGGAGGGCTGAACAGGGCACTTTCGGCGGCAGGTTCGGCGGCCGAAAGGCCCTCCAGAGACGAAACTCATGCATGTTCAGTGGCACCTTCGGCGGCCGAAACTCCCTTCCAGAGCCGAAAGTCCACTTTCTGGGGCAGGGTTCGGCAGCCGATACATGCTACCAGAGGCAGGTTCGGCGGCCGAAAGAGCCTTCGGCGGCCGAAAGAGCCTTTGGCTGCCGAACCTGAGTTTCTTCCCAAGGGCAGAAACTCAGCTCAACATGCATAAACGCCACCCAACTCATTCAATCATGCATTTCCCTATTCTACAACATGCATACTCAATCATACAAGCTCATTGGGGCTCCAAACTATCCTAAACCCCATCTACAACACATCAAACATGCATATCCAACATACATTGTTCATAAACGCACAGTAAACCCATAAACTCCACATAAACCTACACATGCATTTCTACCCCAAGAAACTTCATAAAACTTACTTAAAACGTTAAAGGAACTATGGATCTACTCTTACCTCTTGAAGAACGAGAGGAGAGACGATCCAACTTGGAGATGGGGAGAAATCCGCTCCTTGGTCTCCAAGTTTTCAAAACTTGCTCTTTTTGTTCAAATATCTTCAAATCAACATAAAGCTTGTTAAAACATGAGAGATCGAAGGAAAAACATCTAAAAGGAACCATGGGAGAGCAAGAACTCACCGTGGACGAAAATGGGGAGAAAACTCGCCCGTTTCGGCCATGGAGCTCTTATATAGGGGCTGGCAGACCACCTTTCGGCAGCCTAAAGTGCCTCCAAAACTCATGCAAGTTCGGCGGCCGAACAAGAGGTTCGGCGGCCGAACAAGAGGTTCGGCGACCGAACCTTTGAAACTTTTGGAAGCCTAACTTGCCCCCCTAAACCATCCCACGTTCGGCGGCCGAACTTGAGGTTCGGCGGCCGAACTTGGAAATGTCTCCTTGGTCTTTTTCATTTAAAACTCAATTTCCTTTTTGCTTAAAACCATAAAATACATTAAAACATTTATGAAAATATGCTTTTACCCTTCTAGAGGTTTCCGACATCCGAGATTCCATCGGACGGTAGGAATTCCGACACCGGAGTCTAGCCGGGTATTACAATGTTGTTTTTCAGAAGCAGGATGAGAGGCTCACGTCGATCCGCTAGATTGACAGGAGCTCCACTGGAAAATGAGGGCATGGATGCCCGTCCCCCTACTTTGCCAAGGGCAATGTCTTGTAAATCAAGTAGAGAGGGAACGTCAAGGGACCCTAGAAGGTCTTTTGATGTAAGCAGAAGGGGAACAGTTCAGGGTGGTATGTCAGCTGATGTGAGGGGATCAGAGGAGGATGAACAGAGAAGAGATGGTAGCTTGGGCATGAGCATGTCAGAAGAGGGCATGGGAGAATCTCAAAGAGGCGCTCAGGCCTCGGGGTTTGGTTATCCACCCCAATATCAACCCTTTCCACAGGGCCCAGGGTATCCGATGGGGAGTACATCGGATTACTCCAGCTTTAACCCATATCCCTCCTACATGCCTTACCCTCCTTTTTACCCACCATATCCCCAGTACCCTATGTATCCACCCTCACCCTTCTATCCAAATCCAGCAAACCCTAACCCAGGGAATGCTACACCTCCTCCACCACCAGCAGAACCTATAGCCCTTGAAATCCAAAAATCAAAACTTGGCTCATCTGTGGGGAGCAAGGTAAAGATGACAGATTACCTGAAGCTGGATGCTCCCAAGTTCAAGACAGGTGATGATCCGTTTGAGTATCTCAAAACGGTAAAAATGATAACAGATGAGTTGGGAGCAAATGATAATAGAGCCATTCAGATGGCAGGATTCACGTTGAAATGCAAGAAAGCAAGAGAATGGTTCAAAAACTATGTGGACCCGAGGTTGGAGAGCTTATCCTGTGAGCAGTTTGCAAATGAGTTTGCTGGATGGGTGTTTTCAAACAGTTCTAGAGAGCTAAAAGTTATTGAGTTTGAGCAGCTAAGGCAGACAGAGGAGAGGAGTGTCGACGAGTACACAGACAAGTTTCTGGAGTTGCTGCAATATGTGGGCCAGGCATATGACTCAGATCAAAAGAAAGCTAAGAGGTATACCATGAGGCTCCACCCTAGGTATTCCTCTCTGATCCTAGCAGTGGAGAGAGAGGACTTTCACACCATAGTGGATGCAGCACGAAAGATGGAGGCTAGTACCATTATACAGGGGTCAGTTAAGCAGACAGTGGCACAGTCTTCGGGTTCCAAGACCCCAGGCGGGGGAAAGTTAGATCCCTATTCTCTGAGTGCAGCAGCTTCAGGCAGTAAAAAGT
This sequence comes from Manihot esculenta, assembly GCF_001659605.2. NCBI lineage: Eukaryota > Viridiplantae > Streptophyta > Magnoliopsida > Malpighiales > Euphorbiaceae > Manihot > Manihot esculenta. Next base: position 31,202,967 of record NC_035172.2, read on the forward strand.
GGGGTAAAGCCAAACCCAAGAAGAATAAGTTCTGGAATCGGTTGAAGTCCGGTCTGGGTTTAGGTGGTGGCTCGAGCTCAGGTTCAGATGTATAATACCCGGCTAGACCCCGGCATCGAAATTCTTGCTTTCCGGCGGAATCTCGGATGTCGGAACCCTCTAGAAGGGTAAAATCATGTTTTTATAAAATATTTTTACGTGTTTTATGCTTTGAATGAAGAAATTGAGTTTTGAAAGAAAAGATTAAAGGCTGGAAAAGCTAGGTTCGACCGCCGAACCCCATGTTCGGCCGCCGAACGTTGGTGACTTGCGGGAGCTCTTTTGGCCTCCGAAGGTGGTCTGGCCAGCCACCTATAAAAGGCCCCTTGTCCGAAAATAGACGAGTTTTCTCTCTCTATTTTCGGGCAAAGGTGAGATTTCACCCTCCTTTGGTTGATTTTGAGTTTTTCCTCAAATCCTTCAAGTTTTAACAAATTTTAACTTGGTTTTGAAGATTTTTGAGCTAAGAACGAAGTTTTGAAGCTTGGAGATCCCAGAGCTCGATTTTCCCTATCTCCGAGTTTGGATCGCCTCCCCGCTCGATTTTTAAAAGGTAAGAGTAGATCCTACCCTTCTTTTATATTTTTAGTAAGTTTTGAGGGATTTGAAGGGTGTTGGATGCATGATTAGAGTAATTGTAAATTTTAGGGTTTATGTGAGTTAAATGATGAAATGTGTGTTTAATGTATGTTAAATGTTGTTGTTGTTGGGGTATAGGTTAGTTTTAAGCCCCTAAATGCTTAAGAATGTGTTTATGCATGAGTTGGTTTGAGTTGAGAGGTTTGGAATGGCTAAATGCCGCCGAAAGTGCCCTGTCCAGCCTTCCTTTGCATGTTTTCTATGAATGTTTTATGATGTTTTAGGGGGTTTTTGGGGAGATGTTTAGAGTTATATTAGAGTTTGTTTGGTCTCTCATTTGAGTCCACCTGTGTAGATTCGGACCCGAGGAACCGAGGACCCTATCAGTGAGATAGCTGCTTTAGAGTCTTTTCAGAGTCAGCCTAAGGTGAGTAGAATGGATAATTATGTTTCAAAGCAAATAAATTTCGAGCATGTTCATGCATCACGAATACCATGATATATACTAGGTTGTTTGCATTAGAATTCACGAATATGTTGCATTGCATACTATGATGTTTGTAATACCCGGCTAGATCTTGGCATCAGAATCCCGACTTTTCGGCAGAATCTCCGTCGAAATCTGGACTTCAAGGATGCTGGAGCCTTCTAGAAGGGTAAAATAAAAGTTTTCTAAAATGTTTTTAAGTGTTTTAAGGTATTGAATGAGAAAGAAATTAAGTTTTGAAAAGAAAAGACTATGGAGGCAGAACCCAGGTTCGGCCGCCGAACATGGGATAGTTTAGGGGGCACGTTAGGCTGCCGAAGGTGGTGGAGCTGTGGAGACAGCTTAGGCCACCGAAGGTGGTTGACCGGCCACCTATAAAAGGCCCTCAGACCAAAAATGGGCGAGTTTTCTCCCCATTTTGGAGCTAAGGTGAGTTCATGTCCTCCTTTGGTTGCTTTCATGTTCTTTCTTCAAATCTTTCAAGTTTTAACAAGTTTTAGCTTGGGTTTTGAAGTTGTGAGCTTAAGATCAAGTTTTGGGAGCTTGGAGACCCAAGGAGTTGTTTCCTCCTATCTCCAAGTTAGGGATCGCACCAACCCTCGATCTTCAAGAGGTAAGTGTGGATCTTTGCCTTCCTTTATGTTTTAATGAAGTTTTATGAAGTTTTGATGCTTGTGTGTGGGTAGATGTGCATGTTAAGGTTTATGTGGGTTTTATGCTCAATGTATGTTTATGTGATGTTATGTTGAGAGGTTTAAGCTAGTTTATGCCCTATATGCATGTGGGAGTGTGTATGCATATTTGGGAGAGAGCATGTGAGGTTTTGGGTTGTTTTGGAAGGTTTGGAAGGCTATTTGTGCATGAGGAAGCTGAGTTCTGCCATTCTGGAAGAACTGAGGTTCGGCAGCCGAAGGCCCTTTCGGCCGCCGAACTTGCCTGTGGTGGCTTGTTTTGGCTGCCGAACCCTGCCCCCGAAAGTTGGACTTTCGGCTCTGGAGGGGAGTTTCGGCCGCCGAAGGTGCCGCCGAACATGCATGAGTTTTGTCTCTGGAAGGGACTTTCGGCCACCGAAGGTGCCGCCGAAAGTGGCTGAGTTTCGGCTCTGGAGGGACTTTCGGCCGCCGAACCTGCCGCCGAAAGTGCCCTATCCAGCCTTCCTTTGCATGATTTCTATGATATTTTAGGGGGTTTTTGGGGAGTTGTTTAGAGTCTTGTTAGTGTGTGTTTGGTGCCTCATTTGAGTCCACCTGTGTAGGATCGGACCCAAGGAACCGAGGAGGCTAGCAGTGTTAGCTGTTGTAGAGTCAGTCCAGCGTTTGCCAGAGGTGAGTGGAACTAACTCAAATGTTTTAAGCATGTTCACGCATCATGAATACCATGTATATGTATTAGGCTATTGCATTAGATTTCACGAAGATGTTGCATTGCATAATTTGCTAATGATGTGGATGGACCAAGGCGACCCCAATAGCCCTAGATATGATATGTTAATGAAGTCTTGAGGAGCCCCACCGAGGGCCGGGCACTAATGAAGTCTTGAGGAGCCCCTTCGAGGGCCGGGCACCATGATATGTTACAGACGTCCTGAGGAGCTCCTTCGAGGGCCGGGCATAGACAGAGGGAGTTTTGGAGGTCATGTCCATCCATGATGTGAAATGTTTGTGCTGTGACGCATTCCATAAAAGCATGTTTTATTATAATGTTTATTGTTCTGCTCACTGGGCTTTTTAGCTCACCCCTTTCCCCTAATCCCCAGGCTTGCAGGTCAGAGGTAGTCCAGGAAGACACCCAGGGTAAAGGTTATGGCTTTGTAATAGATTAGCATGTTAGCGTGAACATGTAATGTAAATTGATATAATGCATTGTAAGATAATGTAATGTAAAGTAGAGTAAGGTTTTATGGTTTAGTATTGTGCTTGGCCCTAAGGTCTGGTTAATCCTTTTTTGTACATGATGTATGTTATGTTTTTATTGTTGAGAAGTGAACCAGGCTTAATGTATGTAATGTTGACCCAGCTAGAGCATTTGATGAGGGCTCTAGCATGGGGGTTTTTATGTTTACAGTTATGTAGCATACGAATCAAGCTTGGTATATGAAAGGTTTTAAAGTTTTTATATTTATGTCTGATCATGTATGGGATTATACCAGTTGTACAAGATGTATGTTAGGCTTGCTACGGGTCCCGGTGGCCTTAAGCCGATCTGGATCCTAGCGTCGGTAGCGGTCCGGTTTTCGGGTCGTTACAGATTGGTATCAGAGCCCTAGGTTCATATGGTCGGACCTAGAGTGTGTTGGGCTCATAGAGGTCATAGAAGGGCAAGCGCAATAGGCAAAATCATGTCCACTAGGATAAGATGTAGAGTCCTGTCTTGATTGATGATGTGAAATGCCATGATTTTATGCATGTGCATTAATGTTATGCTATGTATGTGATGCAGGTCCATGTGTTTCCACATGAACCGTATGATGCTAATGTTTGTATGATTGTGTGTTGTTCTTCAGAGGAGCTAGGATGCGTGGCACTCGTCAATCTGTGGAATCGATTGGAGTTCCGTCTGAGAGGGAAGGTATGGACACCTTTCCCTCTACTCTGCCAAGAGCACAGTCGTGTAGAGTCGGCAGATGGGGAACATCAAGGGACTTTGGAAGGTCTTTTGATATAAGCAGAGAAGGAATGGATCTAAGGAGAATGTCTGCAGATGCGAGAGAAGTAGAGATGGATGTTCAAAGGAGAGATGGAGGCTTGGATGTGAGTATGTTTGAAGAAGGAATGGGGGAGTCTCAAGAAGACGCTCAGACTCAGGATTCCAGAATCTCAGGTTCAGGAAGAATTGATCCCTCCACTCTGAGTACAGCCGCCACAAGAAGTAAAAAGTGGGGCAGAACCCTTAGAAAGTCGAAAAAGAACAAGTTTTGGAAAAGGTTGAAGTCCAGTCTGGGTTTTGGTAGTGGCTCAAGCTCTGGCTCAAGCAGTTCAAGATGCTTGAGATGTGTAAGGCCGCACAAGGGAGTCTGTCTGATTGGGACGACAGCATGTTTTAGATGCGGTCAGGAGGGGCACATGGTTCGTGAGTGTCCCATTGCGCCCTGGTTCAGCCAGCAGCTCTAGCCATGTTGCAGGTCAGTGGTCGAGGCAGAGGGAGAGGGTCAGCCTCTTCTTCAGTAGGTTCCCGCGGAGAAGGTCCGTCAGCTCCAGCTCGGATCTTCACCCAAGCTCAGCAGGAGGCAAACACATCGAACATGGTGGTGTCAGGTACGCTCACTTTTGAATGTTCTGATGTGTATGTTTTTGTGAACCCTGGTGTTTCTCTTTCTTTAGTTGCTCTAGGAGCTGTCGAGAGGTTGAGTTGATAACTTCTGGGCTAGAGTGTCCTCTTTGGGTCAGTGAACCCAAGTGTGATCCATCTGTGGCAGAGTCAGTCTGTCGGTCCAGTTCAGTGTTAGTTGAGGGTAGATGCCTTCCACCCGACCTTGAGGTCCTAGACTTGACTATCTGGACGTCATTCTAGGGATGGATTGGTTTTTCTACTCGTGGTGCTACCTTGGGCTGTAGAGACAAGGTAGTCAGGTTCAGAGGACAGGATGGGTCAGAGGTAGTCTGTTGAGGGGACATTGTAAGGATGCCTAGAGGTTTGATGTCAGCCTATCAGGCTCGTAGGGTGCGTAGGAGGGGTTGTCAGAGGGTTCTAGCTCTTGTTTGAGAGTTTAGCAGTCAGGTCAGGGAACCAGCCTCCGTGTCTGTTGTTGAGAGAGAGTTCTTAGATGTCTTCCCAGACGAGCTGTCAGGTTTACCACCTGCTAGGGAGATAAAGTTTGGACATAGAAGTGATGTCAAGAATCAAGTTCATCTCTATTCTTCTCTACAGGATGGCACCTGCAGAGTTGTAGAAGTTGAAGGAGCAGTTGCAAGAGCTTGGTAGACAAGGGTTTTATCCGGCCTAGTACCTCACTCTGGATTGCTCCAGTGTTGTTATGGGAAAAGCAGGATGGATCCTTGAGACCCTGTGTCGACTTCAGGCAGTTGAACCAGGTCGCTACCAAGAACAGGTATTCCCTACCTGTTGAGGGTTAGAGAAGAAGTCAGTTTAGTAGAGAAGAAAGGAGAAGAGAAAGGATCAGAGTAGCGCAGTGGAAGCGTGTTGAGTTCAGGAGGAGCGTGGGGTATTGCTATGGTGTCTCCAATAAAGAGGTGATCTGTTGTGGGTCGAAGGGTAAAGTAGCTCCAAGATACATCTGACCCTTTGAAGTCCTGCAAATGATTGGGGATGTATCTTATAAGCTAGATTTACCTACTTTAATGGAGAAAATCCATTCGGATTTCCATGTTCCTGTGTTATGGAAGTTTGTGTCAGATCCAAGTGAGGTTCTTAAAGAACCAGAGGTGGAGATCTTAGGAGATCTCACCTATGTTGAGCAGCTAGTGCGGATCATAGACACACAAGTCAGAAAGCGGAGGAACAAGGAAATCCCGATGGTGGTAGCCCTTTGGAATCACCACATAATAGAAAAGTATGCCTGAGAGACCCGGGAATTCATGCTCCAGCAGTACCCGTATCTCTTAGGAGAGGTTTTTAGGCTTTGCTTGCTTGATTGCTTGCTTATTTGTTTGTTGTTTGAACATTCGAGGATAAATGTTCTTAAAGGGGGGAAGAATGTAATACCCGGCTAGATCCTGGCATCGGAATCCCGACTTTTCGGCGGAATCTCAGTTGGAATCTGGACTTCAAGGATGCCGGAGCCTTCTAGAAGGGTAAAATAAAAGTTTTCTAAAATGTTTTTAAGTGTTTTAAGGTATTGAATGAGAAAGAAATTGAGTTTTAAAAAGAAAAGACCATGGAGGCAGAACCCAGGTTCGGCCGCCGAACATGGGATAGTTTAGGGGGCACGTTAGGCTGCCGAAGGTGGTGGAGCTGTGGAGACAGCTTAGGCCGCCGAAGGTGGTTGACCGGCCACCTATAAAAGGCCCTCAGACCGAAAATGGGCGAGTTTTCTCCCCATTCTCAAGCTAAGGTGAGTTCATGTCCTCCTTTGGTTGCTTTCATGTTCTTTCTTCAAATCTTTCAAGTTTTAACAAGTTTTAGCTTGGGTTTTGAAGTTGTGAGCTTAAGATCAAGTTTTGGGAGCTTGGAGACCCAAGGAGTTGTTTCCTCCTATCTCCAAGTTAGGGATCGCACCAACCCTTGATCTTCAAGAGGTAAGTGTGGATCTTTGCCTTCCTTTATGTTTTAATGAAGTTTATGAAGTTTTGATGCTTGTGTGTGGGTAGATGTGCATGTTAAGGTTTATGTGGGTTTTATGCTCAATGTATGTTTATGTGATGTTATGTTGAGAGGTTTAAGCTAGTTTATGCCCTATATGCATGTGGGAGTGTGTATGCATGTTTGGGAGAGAGCATGTGAGGTTTTGGGTTGTTTTGGAAGGTTTGGAAGGCTGTTTGTGCATGAGGAAGCTGAGTTCTGCCATTCTGGAAGAACTCAGGTTCGGCAGCCGAAGGCCTTTTCGGCCGCCGAACCTGCCTGTGGTGGCTTGTTTTGCCTGCCGAACCCTGCCCCCGAAAGTTAGACTTTCGGCTCTGGAGGGGAGTTTCGGCCGCCGAAGGTGCCGCCGAACATGCATGAGTTTCTTCTTTGGAAGGGACTTTCGGCCGCTGAAGGTGCCGCCGAAAGTGGCTGAGTTTCGGCTCTGGAGGGACTTTCGGCCGCCGAACCTGCCGTCGAAAGTGCACTGTCCAGCCTTGCTTTGCATGATTTCTATGATGTTTTAGAGGGTTTTTGGGGAGTTGTTTAGAATCTTGTTAGAGTGTGTTTGGTGCCTCATTTGAGTCCACCTGTGTAGGATCGGACCCTAGGAACCGACGAGGCCAGCAGTGCTAGCTGTTGCAGAGTCAGTCCAGCGTCTGCCAGAGGTGAGTAGAACTAACTCAAATGTTTTAAGCATGTTCACGCATCATGAATACCATGCATATGTATTAGGCTGTTGCATTAGATTTCACGAAGATGTTGCATTGCATAATTTGCTGATGATGTGGATGGACCAAAGCGACCCCAATAGCCCTAGATATGATATGTTGATGAAGTCTTGAGGAGCCCCACCGAGGGCTGGGCACTAATGAAGTCCTGAAGAGCCCGTTCGAGGGCCGGGCACCATGATATGTTACAGAAGTCCTGAGGAGCTCCTTCGAGGGCCGGGCACAGACAGAGGGAGTTTTGGAGGTCATGTCCATCCGTGATGTGAAATGTTTGTGCTATGACGCATTCCATAAAAGCATGTTTTATTATAATGTTTATTGTTCTGCTCATTGGGCTTTTTAGCTCACCCCTTTCCCCTAACCTCCAGGCTTGCAGGTCAGAGGTAGTCCAGGAAGATGCCAATGGTAAAGGTTATGGCTTTGTAATAGATTAGCATGTTAGCGTGGACATGTAATGTAAATTGATATAATGCATTGTAAGATAATGTAATGTAATGTAATGTAATGAAATGTAAAGTAGAGTAAGGTTTTATGGTTTAGTATTGTGCTTGGCCCTAAGGTCTGGTTAATCCTTTTTTGTTTATGATGTATGTTATGTTTTTATTGTTGAGAAGTGAACCAGGCTTAATGTATGTAATGTTGACCCAGCTAGAGCATTTGATGAGGGCTCTAGCATGGGGGTTTTTATGTTTACCGTTATGTAGCATACGAATCAAGCTTGGTATATGAAAGGTTTTAAAGTTTTTATGTTTATGTCTGATCATGTATGGGATTATACCAGTTGTACAGGATGTATGTTAGGCTTGCTACGGGTCCCGGCGGCCTTAAGCCGATCTGGATCCTAGCGCCAGTATCGGTCCGGTTTCCGGGTCGTTACAATGTTGATATGGATTGGATGACCCATTAGCCCTCGATATGATATGATTACGATGATACGATACGGAAGTCCAGTGAGGCCCATTCTACGCCCCTGGCACAGATCAAGAGAAAGACCAGTGAGGCCCATTCTATGCCCCCGGCACATTGGAATGTTATGTTATGTTATGTTAAGAGAAAGACTAGTGAGGCCCATTCTACACCCCTGGCACAGTTGGATATGTAGAGGGCTATTGGTGACAACTCCATCCTTGATGTGATTTGTTTGTGATGTGATGCATTTCATGAAAGCATGTGTTTAATATATTGTTTTACTATTCTGCTCATTGGGCTCTAGTAGCTCACCCCTTTCCCTTAACCCCCAGGTTTGCAGGTTCGGGATAGACCAGGAAGTCAGCAAGAGTGAAAGTTTTATGTATGTAATAGTTTAGTGTGGACATGAAAGATAATGAAATGTAATGTGATGTAAAGTATTGTACATTAATGTTATGAGGTTTAGAATTGTGCTTGGCCCTAATGTAATGTTAAATCCCTTTTGTACATGATCTTATGTTAATGTTCTAATGATAATATGTCAAACCAATCTTGATATATGTAATGTTGACCCAACTAGAGCATTTGATGAGGGCTCTAGTATAGGGTTTGTTTGTTAATGTTATGGTGCATGCACAGATCAAGCTAGGTGGATGAAAAAGTTTAAAATTTTTATGTAAATGTATGATCATGTATGGGATTTATCAGGTATGATAGGTTGTATGTTAGGCTTGCTATGGGTCCCAGCGACCTTAAGTCGATCTGGATCCTAGCGCCGGTAGCGGTCCGGTTTCTGGGTTGTTACAGAGTGGTATCAGAGCCCTAGGTTCATATGGTCGGACCTAGAGAGTGTCGGGCTCATAGATGTTCTAGAAGGGCAAGCACAAAAGGAAAATCATGTCCACTAGGATAGGATGTAGAGTCCTGCCTTGAATGATGATGTGAAATGCCATGATGACATGCATGTGCATTAGTGATATGTGATGTATGTGATGCGGGTTCATGTGTTTCCACATGAACCATATGATGCTAATGTTTTATGTGATGTGTGCTATTTTTCAGAAGCAGAATGAGAGGTACTCGTCGATCTGCAAGATTGACTGGAGTCCCACCAGAAAGCGAGGGCATGGATGCCCGCCCCCCTGCATTGCCAAGGGCAATGTCCTGCAGGTCTAGTAGGGAGAGAGTGTCAAGGGACCCTAGAAGGTCTTTTGATGCAAGCAGAAGGGGAGCAGTTCAAGGAGGAGTGTCAGCTGAGGGGGATGAAATGGATGTTGACCAGAGAAGGGATGGAAGTCTGGGTGTGAGCATGTCTGAAGAGGGCATGGGAGAATCTCAAGGAGGCACTCAGGCCTCGGGGTTTGCTCAACTACCCCAATATCAACCCTTTCCACAGGGCCCCGGGTATTCGATGGGAGGTACATCGGATTACCCCAGCTTCAACCCTTATCCATCCTTCATGCTTTACCCACCTTTCTATCCACCATACCCCCAGTACCCCATGTATCCACCCTTACCTTTCTATCCAAATGTAGCAAACCCTAATCCAGGGAATGTTGCAACTCCTCCACCACCCCCTGAACCTGTAGCTCCTAAAGTCCAAGTACCCAAATCTAGCTCATCTGGGGGGAGCATAGTTAAGATGACTGATTATTTGAAGCTGGATGCTCCCAAGTTCAAGACGGGAGATGATCCATTTGAGTACCTGAAGACAGTAAAAATGATTACAGATGAGTTAGGGGCAGATGATTGTAGAGCCATTCAGATGGCGGGGTTCACACTTAAATGCAAAAAGGCCCGTGAGTGGTTTAAAAACTATGTGGACCCAAGATTGGACAGTTTAACCTGGGAGGAGTTTGCTAATGAATTTGCAAGATGGGCTTTCCCTGATAGCTCAAGGGAATTGAAGATAATTGAGTTTGAACAGTTAAGGCAGACTGAAGAGATGAGTGAGGATGAGTTTACGAATAAGTTCTTGGAGCTGTTGCCGTTTGTGAAGCAAACTTATGATACAGATCAGAAGAAAGCAAGGAGGTATACCATGAGGCTCCACTCTAGGTATTCCTCCCTAATTCTTGCAGCAGAGAGGGAGAGCATCCACACTATAGTGGATGCAGCACGGAAGATGGAGGCTAGTGCCATCATTCAGGGGACAGTTAAGCAATCTGTGGCACAGTCTTCAGGTTCAAAGACCCTATGTAATACCCGGCTAGACCCCGGCATCGGAATTCCTGCCTTTCAGCGGAATCTCGGATGTCCGAACTCTCTAGAAGGGTAGAATTATGTTTTTTCTAAAATGTTTTCATGTGTTTTAAGGTTTTAAGTAAGAAAGAAATTGAGTTTGTGAAAGAAAGGAAGGAAATTCAGGTTCGGCCGCCGAACCTCATGTTCGGCCGCCGAACATGGTGGAGTTTAAGGAGCACTTTTGGCCCCCGAAGGTGGTCTGACCAGCCACCTATAAAAGACCCCTTGTCTGAAAATGGGCGAGTTTCCTTCTCAATTTTCAGGCAGAGGTGAGTCCAAACCCTTCCATGGTTAGTTTTGATGTTTTCCTTCAAATCTTTTAAGCTTTTAACAAGCTTTCATCTTGTTTTGAAGTTTTTAAGCTCAAAATCCAAGCTGTGAAGCTTGGAGACCTCCGGAACCCGTTTTCCTCAAATCTCCAAGTTGGGTCGCGCCTTCTCTCGATCTTCAGGAGGTAAGCGTCTATCCTCACCGTCTTTGATGTTTTAAGCAAGTGTTATGAAGGGTTACGGGGTAAAGATGCATGATTAGGCTAGTTGTAAAAGTGGTAGGGTTTATGGTAGTTTGAGGATAAATGCATATTAAATGTGTTGCTATGTTAATGTTGTTGGGGTATAGGTTAGTTTTAGAATGTGTTTATGCATGTTTTTGCATGGTTTAGTTTGAGTTTAGAAGGTTTTGGGTGGTTGGATGCATGTTGGTGGCTTGGGTTCTGCCTACTGGAGGACCCAGGTTCGACTGCCGAAACCATGTTCGGCTGCCGAACCTGCTTGAGGAGGCAGTTCTAGCTGCCGAACCCTGCCCCCGAAAGTTTGGACTTTCAGCTCTGGAGGGGATTTTGGGCCGTTGAACCTGCCCCCGAAGGTTGGTGAGTTTCGGCTCTGGAACCACTTTTGGTCGCCGAACCTGTCGCCGAAAGTGGCTGAGTTTCGGCTTTGGAGGGACTTTCGGTCGCCGAACCTGCCGCAGAAAGTGCCCTGTTCAACCGTCCTTTGCATGTTTTCTATGCATATTTTATGATATTTTAGGGGGTTTTTGGGGGGATGTTTAGAGTTATGTTAGTGTATGTTAGGTCCCTCATTTGAGTCCACCTGTGTAGGTTCGGACCCGATGAATCGAGGACCCCAGCAGTGAGATAGCTGCTTCAGAGTCTTTTCAGAGTTAGCCTGAGGTGAGTAGAATGGATCATTATGTTTCAAAATAAATAAATTTCGAGCATGTTCATGCATCACGAATGCCATGATATATACTAGGTTGTTTGCATTAGAATTCACGAATATGTTGCATTGCATACTATGATGTTGATGTGGATGGATGTTGGATGATCCATTAGTCCTCGATATGATATGATATGATATGGTACGGAAGTCCAGGTCGAGGCCCATTCTACGCCCTTGGCACATTGGAATGTTATGTTATGTTATGTTAAGAGAAAGTTCAGGTCGAGGCCCATTCTACGCCCCTGGCACTATTGGATATGTAGAGGGCTATTGGTGACAAGTCCATCCTTGATGTGATTTGTTTGTGATGTGATGCATTTCATGAAAGCATGAATTTTAATATACTGTTTTACTATTCTGCTCACTAGGCTCTAGTGGCTCACCCCTTTTCCTTAACTCCCAGGTTTGCAGGTTCGGGATAGATCAGGAAGTCAGCAAGAGTAAAAGTTTTATGTATGTAATAGTTAGTTGTGGACATAAAAGATAATGTAATGTAATGTAGAGTATTGTATAGAATTGTAATGAGGATTAGTATTGTGCTTGACCCTAGAGTTTATGGTTAATCCCTTTTGATACATGATCTTTATGTAATGTTTTATTAATGTGATGTAAACCAAGCTTGATGTATGTAATGTCGACCCAACTAGAGCATTTGATGAGGGCTCTAGTGTGGGGTTTTTATGTATTCAGTTTCAGTGCATGCACAGGTCAAGCTTGGTAGATGGAAAGTTTAAATTTTTTTTATGAAAATGTATGATCATGTATGGGATTCATCAGGTATGACAGGTTATATGTAAGGCTTGCTACGGGTCCTGGCGACCTTAAGTTGATATGGATCCTAGCGCCGGTAGCGGTCCGATTTTGGGTCATTACACCCCAGGCAGGGGAAAGCTAGATCCCACTTCTATGAGTGCAACAGCTTCAGGCAGTAAGAGGTGGAGTAGCACCACCAAAAAGCCAAAGAAGAATAAGTTCTGGAATCGCTTGAAATCAGGTCTGGGACTCGGTGGTGGCTCGAGCTCGGGTTCAGATGGTGCAGAGTGTTTGAGGTGTGGTAAGCTACACAAGGGAGTGTGTCGGTTTGGGACTACAGCCTGCTTCAGATGTGGGCAGGAGGGACACATGGCACGGGAGTGTCCTAGGGCACCTTTTATGGCACCATCCCAATAGACAGCTTCTGGTAGTGTGGCTCATCCAGTAGCTCCAGCCGTGACTTAGGGCAGTGGCAGAGGCAGAGGGAGAGGGGCAGCCTATTCTTCAGCAGGTTCCCGAGGTGAAGGTCCATCAGCTCCAGCTCGGATCTTCACTATGACACAGCAGGAGGCGAACACATCCAACACCGTAGTGTCAGGTAATCTCATCATTGGTTGTTCCAATGTGTATGCTTTAATGGACCCTGGTGCATCTCATTCTTTTGTTGCTCCGAGAGCCGTTGAGAGGTTGGGTTTGATAGTCTCTGGGTTAGAGTGTCCCCTCTGGGTCAGTGGACCCAAGTGTGATCCATCAGTGGCAGAGTCAGTCTGCCGGTATAGTCCAGTGTTTGTTGAGAGTAGATGCCTTCCAACCGACCTTGTGGTTCTAGATTTGACGGATTTTGATCTCATTCTAGGGATGGATTGGCTATCTGCTCATGGTGCTACCTTGGACTGCAGAGACAAGGTAGTCAGGTTCAGAGATCAGGATGGGTCAGAGGTTGTCTTCAGAGGAGACGGGAGGGGTATGCCTAGAGGTCTGATATTAGCCCTACAAGCTCATAGGTTGCTCAAAAGAGGTTGTCAAGGGTTTCTAGCTCATGTGAGAGAGCTGGATAGTCAGGTTAGGGAGCCCGCCTCAGTGCCCGTGGTCAGAGAGTTTCCAGATATCTTCCCAAATGAGCTTTCAGGACTACCACCTGCTCGGAAGATAGAGTTTGAAATAGAATTGATGCCTGAAACCAGACCGATCTCTATCCCTCCCTACAGGATGGCACCAGCAGTGTTGAAGGAGCTAAAGGAGCAGTTGCAAGAGTTGGTAGACAAGGGTTCCATCCAACCAAGTACCTCACCTTGGGGTGCTCCAGTGCTATTTGTGAAGAAGAAGGATGGATCCTTGAGACTTTGTATCGACTACAGGCAGTTGAACAAAGTCACTACCAAGAATAAGTATCCGTTACCTAGGATCGATGATCTATTTGACCAGCTAGCAGGAGCAAGTTGTTTCTCCAAGATAGATCTGAGATCCGGGTACCACCAGCTGAGAATAAGAGAAGAAGATGTGCCGAAGACGGTGTTTAGGACCAGATATGGGCATTATGAGTTCCTAGTAATGCCGTTCGGGCTGACCAATGCCCCTGCAGCATTCATGGATCTCATGAACAGAGCTTTCAGTCAGTATCTGGATCACTTTGTTATTGTCTTCATTGATGATATCTTAGTGTATTCCAGAAATGCAGAGGAGCATGCCCATCATCTGAGGTTAGTTTTGCAGACCCTGAGGGAGCATGGCTTGTATGCCAAGTTCTCCAAGTGTGAATTCTGGTTGAGGAGCATCTCATTCTTGGGGCATGTTGTATTAGAAAACGGGATTGAAGTGGACCCCAAGAAGGTGGAAGCTGTAGCTAACTGGCCCAGACCCATTACAGTAACATAGATCAAGAGCTTTTTGGGTTTGGCAGGTTACTACAGGAGGTTCATTCAGGACTTCTCTAAAATTACCGCTCCTATGACCAGATTAACCAAGAATAATCAGAGGTTCGTGTGGTCTGAACAATGTGAAGAAAGCTTTGAAGAGCTAAAGAAAAGGTTAACATCAGCACCGGTGTTAGCTCTGCCTACCAGTAATGAAGACTTTACAGTGTTTTGTGATGCGTCCCGTGTGGGACTGGGTTGTGTGCTGATGCAAAATGAGAGGGTAATTGCTTATGCTTCTAGGCAGCTGAAGAAGCATGAGTTGAATTATCCTACACATGACCTAGAGATGGTAGCTGTGATCTTTGCACTCAAGATGTGGAGGCATTACCTGTATGGGGTTAAATGTGAGATCTTCACTGATCATAAAAGCTTGCAGTACATCTTGAGTCAGAGAGAGTTGAACCTGAGGCAGAAAAGATGGGTAGAACTACTTAGTGACTATGATTGCAAGATTCAGTACCATTCGGGTAAGGCAAATGTTGTGGCAAATGCCCTAAGCTGGAAATCACTTGGCAGTCTATCCCATATCGCAACAGAGAGGAGACCGGTGGTGAGGGAATTCTATAAGCTCATTAATGAAGGGTTGTAGTTGGAGTTGACTGGTACAGGTGCTTTGATAGCCCAGATGAGGGTGACACCCGTGTTTCTGGAGCAGGTGGCTCAGAAACAGCATGAGGACCCCGAGTTGGTGAAGATAGCAAGAGTAGTCCAAGCAAGCAAGAATGAAGAGTTCAGATTTGACAACAAGGGGATCCTCGGCTATGGGAGTAGATTATTTGTACCAGATGACGTGAGTCTGAAAGGTGACATTATGAGGGAAGCTTATAATGCTAGATACAGTGTTCACCCTGGAGCCACCAAGATGTATCAAGATCTGAAGAGAGTTTATTGGTGGCCAGCTATGAAGAGAGAAGTAGCACAGTTCGTGTCCGCCTGCGAAGTATGTCAGAGGGTGAAGTTGGAACATCAGAAGCTGGCTGGAATGCTTAACCCACTACCGATTCCAGAGTGGAAATGGGAGAAAATAGCTATGGATTCCATGGTGGGGTTAACGGCAACGTCCAACAGATTAGACTCCATATGGGTGATTGTGGACAGACTGACCAAATCTGCTCACTTCATCCCTGTCAAGAGCGGCTACTCTGTGGATAAATTGGCGCAAGTGTTTGTTGATGAAGTGGTCAGGCTGCATGGGGCTCCTGTTTCAATAGTGTCAGATAGGGGACCCCAGTTCACCTCCAGGTTTTGGCGGAGTCTGCAGAATGCTATGGGTACCAGGCTAGATTTTAGCACTGCTTTCCATCCACAGACTGACGGGCAGTCAGAGAGGACCATCCAGACAATTGAAGATATGCTCAGAATGTGTGTGCTAGATTTTGGCGGTTCTTGGAGGCAGCATCTACCTTTGGTGGAGTTTGCCTACAACAACAGCTATCATGCTAGCATAGGGATGGCTCCATATGAAGCTTTGTATGGAAGGAAGTGCAGGTCACCTTTCTGCTGGGAAGAAGTGGGAGAACGGTCCTTAGCAGGGCCTGAGCTAGTAGAGATCACTAACAGAGTAGTAACAATTATCAGAGAAAGGATCAGAACTGCTGTGAGCAGGCAAAAGAGTTATGCAGATGTCCGCAGGAAGCATGTAGAGTTTTAGGAGGGAGATTTGGTGTTGCTCAAGGTGTCTCCTATGAAAGGGGTGATTCATTTTGGGAAGAAAGGTAAGCTAGCTCCACGATACATCGGACCCTTTGAAATCTTGCAAAAGATTCGAAATTTATCGTACAAGCTGGACCTACCTGCCTCAATGGAGAGAATCCATCCGGTTTTCCATGTTTCCATGTTACGAAAGTTCGTGTCAGATCCAGGCAAGGTTCTTAGTGAGCTTGATGTGGAGATCCTAGGAGATCTCACATATGTTGAGCAGCCAATGCGGATCCTAGACACACAGGTCAGAAAGCTGAGGAACAAGGAAATCCCGATGGTGAAAGTCCTTTGGAATCACCATAATGTAGAAGAATGTACCTGGGAGACACGGGAGTCTATGCTCCAGCAATACCCTCATCTCTTTTAAGGTTAGTATCTATGTGTTGTTATGTGTTTATGTGTGTTATGCCATGTTATGCTTGTTTGGTGAACATTCAGGGACGAATGTTCTCAAGGGGGGGAGAATGTAATATCTGGCTAGACCCCGGCATCGGAATTCCTGCCTTCCGGCGGAATCTCGAATGTCGAAACTCTCTAGAAGGGTAGAATTATGTTTTTTCTAAAATTTTTTCATGTGTTTTAAGGTTTTAAGTAAGAAAGAAATTGAGTTTTTGAAAGAAAAGCACCAAGGAAGGAAATCAAGGTTCGGCCGCCGAAACTCATGTTCGGCCGCCGAACATGGTGGAGTTTAGGTAGCACCTTTGGCCCCCGAAGGTGGTCTGGCCAGCCACCTATAAAAGGCCCCATGTTCGAAAATGGCTGAGTTTCCTTCTCCATTTTCGGGCAGAGGTGAGTCCAAACCCTTTCATGGTTAGTTTTGATGTTTACCTTCAAATCTTTTAAGCTTTTAACAAGCTTTCATCTTGTTTTGAAGTTTTTAAGCTCAAAATCGAAGCTGTGAAGCTTGGAGACCTTCAGAACCTGTTTTCCCCAAATCTCCAAGTTGGGTCACGCCTTCTCTCGATCTTCAGGAGGTAAGCGTCGATCCTCACCGTCTTTGATGTTTTAAGCAAGTGTTATGAAGGGTTATGGGGTAAAGATGCATGATTAGGCTAGTTGTAAAAGTGGTAGGGTTTATGGTAGTTTGAGGATAAATGCATATTAAATGTGTTGCTATGTTAATGTTGTTGGGGTATAGGTTAGTTTTAGAATGTGTTTATGCATGTTTTTGCATGGTTAAGTTTGAGTTTAGAAGGTTTTGGGTGGCTGGATGCATGTTGGTGGCTTGGGTTCTGCCTATTGGAGGACCCAGGTTCGACTGCCGAAACCATGTTCGGCTGCCGAACCTGCTTGAGGAGGCAGTTCTAGCTGCCGAACCCTGCCCCTGAAAGTTTGGACTTTCGGCTCTGGAGGGGATTTTGGGCCGCCGAACCTGCCCCCGAAGGTTGGTGAGTTTCGGCTCTGGAACCACTTTTGGTCGCTGAACCTGTCGCCGAAAGTGGCTGAGTTTCGGCTTTGGAGGGACTTTCGATCGCCGAACCTGCCGCAGAAAGTGCCCTGTTCAACCGTCCTTTGCATGTTTTCTATGCATATTTTATGATATTTTAGGGGGTTTTTGGGGGGATGTTTAGAGTTATGTTAGTGTATGTTAGGTCCCTCATTTGAGTCCACCTGTGTAGGTTCGGACCCGATGAACCGAGGACCCCAGCAGTGAGATAGCTGCTTCAGAGTCTTTTCAGAGTTAGCCTGAGGTGAGTAGAATGGATCATTATGTTTCAAAATAAATAAATTTCGAGCATGTTCATGCATCACGAATGCCATGATATATACTAGGTTGTTTGCATTAGAATTCACGAATATGTTGCATTGCATACTATGATGTTGATGTGGATGGATGTTGGATGATCCATTAGTCCTCGATATGATATGATATGGTATGGTACGGAAGTCCAGGTCGAGGCCCATTCTACGCCCCTAGCACATTGGAATGTTATGTTATGTTATGTTAAGAGAAAGTTCAGGTCAAGGCCCATTCTACGCCCCTGGCACTATTGGATATGTAGAGGGCTATTGGTGACAAGTCCATCCTTGATGTGATTTGTTTGTGATGTGATGCATTTCATGAAAGCATGAATTTTAATATACTGTTTTACTATTCTGCTCACTAGGCTCTAGTGGCTCACCCCTTTTCCTTAACTCCCAGGTTTGCAGGTTCGGGATAGATCAGGAAGTCAGCAAGAGTAAAAGTTTTATGTATGTAATAGTTAGTTGTGGACATAAAAGATAATGTAATGTAGAGTATTGTATAGAATTGTATTGAGGATTAGTATTGTGCTTGACCCTAGAGTTTATGGTTAATCCCTTTTGATACATGATCTTTATGTAATGTTTTATTAATGTGATGTAAACCAAGCTTGATGTATGTAATGTCGACCCAACTAGAGCATTTGATGAGGGCTCTAGTGTGGGGTTTTTATGTATTCAGTTTCAGTGCATGCACAGGTCAAACTTGGTAGATGGAAAGTTTAAATTTTTTTTATGAAAATGTATGATCATGTATGGGATTCATCAGGTATGACAGGTTGTATGTAAGGCTTGCTACGGGTCCTGGCGACCTTAAGTTGATATGGATCCTAGCGCCGGTAGCGGTCCGATTTTGGGTCGTTACACCCCAGGCAGGGGAAAGCTAGATCCCACTTCTATGAGTGCAACAGCTTCAGGCAGTAAGAGGTGGAGTAGCACCACCAAAAAGCCAAAGAAGAATAAGTTCTGGAATCGCTTGAAATCAGGTCTGGGACTCGGTGGTGGCTCGAGCTCGGGTTCAGATGGTGCAGAGTGTTTGAGGTGTGGTAAGCTACACAAGGGAGTGTGTCGGTTTGGGACTACAGCCTGCTTCAGATGTGGGCAGGAGGGACACATGGCACGGGAGTGTCCTAGGGCACCTTTTATGGCACCATCCCAATAGACAGCTTCTGGTAGTGTGGCTCATCCAGTAGCTCCAGTCGTGACTTAGGGCAGTGGCAGAGGCAGAGGGAGAGGGGCAGCCTATTCTTCAGCAGGTTCCCGAGGTGAAGGTCCATCAGCTCCAGCTCGGATCTTCACTATGACACAGCAGGAGGCGAACACATCCAACACCGTAGTGTCAGGTAATCTCATCATTGGTTGTTCCAATGTGTATGCTTTAATGGACCCTGGTGCATCTCATTCTTTTGTTGCTCCGAGAGCCGTTGAGAGGTTGGATTTGATAGTCTCTGGGTTAGAGTGTCCCCTCTGGGTCAGTGGACCCAAGTGTGATCCATCAGTGGCAGAGTCAGTCTGCCGGTATAGTCCAGTGTTTGTTGAGAGTAGATGCCTTCCAACCGACCTTTTGGTTCTAGACTTGACGGATTTTGATGTCATTCTAGGGATGGATTGGCTATCTGCTCATGGTGCTACCTTGGACTGCAGAGACAAGGTAGTCAGGTTTAGAGATCAGGATGGGTCAGAGGTTGTCTTCAAAGGAGACAAGAGGGGTACGCCTAGAGGTCTGATATCAGCCCTACAGGCTCTTAGGTAACTCAGGAGAGGTTGTCAGGGGTTTCTAGCTCATGTGAGAGAGCTTGGTAGTCAGGTTAGGGAGCCCGCCTCAGTGCCCGTGGTCAGAGAGTTTCCAGATGTCTTTCCAGACGAGCTTCCAGAACTACCACCTGCTAGGGAGATAGAGTTTGAAATAGAATTGATGCTTGGAACTAGACCAATCTCTATCCCTCCCTACAGGATGGCACCAGCAGAGTTGAAGGAGCTAAAGGATCAGTTGCAAGAGCTGGTAGAAAAGGGATTCATTCGACCGAGTACCTCACCTTGGGGTGCTCCAGTGCTGTTTGTAAGGAAGAAGGATGGATCCTTGAGACTTTGTATCGACTACAGGCAGTTGAAAAAAGTCACTACCAAGAATAAGTATCTATTACCTAGGATCGACGATCTATTCGACCAGCTAGCAGGAGCAGGCTGTTTCTCCAAGATAGATCTGAGATCCGGGTACTACCAGCTAAGAATCAGAGAAGAAGATGTGCCGAAGACGGCGTTCAGGACCAGATATGGGCATTATGAGTTCCTAGTAATGCCGTTCGGGCTAACCAATGCCCCTACAACATTCATGGATCTCATGAACAGAGTGTTTAGCCAGTATCTGGATCACTTTGTTATTGTCTTCATTGATGATATCTTAGTGTATTCCAGGAATGCAGAGGAGGATGCCCATCATCTGAGGTTAGTTTTACAGACCCTGAGGGAGCACGGCTTGTATGCCAAGTTCTCCAAGTGTGAATTTTGGTTGAGGAGCATCTCATTCTTGGGGCATGTTGTATCAGAAAAAGGGATTGAAGCGGACCCTAAGAAGATAGAAGCTGTAGCTAACTGGCCCAGACCCACTACGGTAACAGAGATCAAAAGCTTTTTGGGTTTGGCAGGTTACTACAGGAGGTTCGTTTAGGACTTCTCTAAAGTTGCCGCTCCTATGACCAGATTAACCAAGAAGAATCAGAGGTTTGTGTGGTCTGATCAGTGCGAGGAAAGCTTCGAAGAGCTGAAGAAAAGATTGACGTCAGCACCGGTGTTAGCTCTGCCTACCAGTAAAGAAGACTTCACAGTGTTTTGTGATGCGTCCCATGTGGGACTGGGTTGTGTGTTGATGCAAAATGAGAGGGTAATTGCTTATGCTTCTAGCCAACTGAAGAAGCATGAGTTGAATTATCCTACACATGACCTAGAAATGGCGACTGTGATCTTTGCACTCAAGATTTGGAGGCATTACCTTTATGGGGTCAAATGTGAGATCTTCACAGATCATAAAAGCTTGCAGTACATATTGAGTCAGAGAGAGTTGAACCTGAGGCAGAGAATATGGGTAGAACTGCTCATTGACTATGATTGCAAGATTCAGTACCATCCGGGTAAGGCAAATGTTGTGGCAGATGCCCTAAGCCGGAAATCACTTGGCAGTCTATCCCATATTGCAGCAGAGAGGAGACCGGTGGTGAGGGAATTCTATAAGCTCATTAATGAAGGGCTGCAGTTGGAGTCGTCAAGTACAGGTGCTTTGATAGCTAAGATGAGAGTGACACCCGTGTTTCTGGAGCAGGTGGCTCAGAAATAGCATGAGGACCCAAAGTTAGTGAAAATTGCAAGGACTGTTCAGTCAGACAAGAATGAAGAGTTTAGATTTGACAGCAAAGGGATCCTTCGCTATGGGAATAGGTTATGTGTACCAGACGATGTGAGTGTAAAGGGAGACATTATGAGGGAAGCTCATAATGCCAGGTACAGTGTTCACCCTGGAGCCACCAAAATGTATCAAGATCTAAAGAAAGTTTATTCGTGGCCAGCTATGAAAAGAGAAGTGGCACAGTTCGTGTCCGCCTGCGAAGTATGTCAGAGGGTGAAGCTGGAACATCAGAAGTCGGCTGCAATGCTTAACCCACTGCCGATTCCAGAGTGAAAATGGGAGAATATAGCTATGGACTTTGTGGTGGGGTTACCGGTAACGTCCAACAGACTAGACTCCATATGGGTGATTGTGGACAAACTGACCAAATCTGCTCACTTCATCCCTGTCAGGAGTGGCTATTTTGTGGACAAATTTGCGCAGGTGTTTGTTGATGAAGTGGTTAGGCTGCATGGGGCTCCCGTTTCAATAGTGTCAGATAGGGGACCCCAGTTCATCTTTAGGTTCTGGCAGAGTCTGCAGAATGCTATGGGTACCAGGCTGGATTTTAGCACTGCTTTCCATCCACAGACTGACGGACAGTCAAAGAGGACCATTGTAATACCCGGCTAGATTCAGGCATCGGAATTCCTACCGTCTGGTGGAATCTCGGATGTCGGAGCCTTCTAGAAGGGTAAAACAAGGTTTTCTAAAATGTTTTTACATGTTTTGAGGGATTTGAGCAAGAGACAATTGAGTTTTGAAAAGAACAGACTAAGGAGGCATGTGCCAGGTTCGGCCGCCGAGAGTGAAGTTCGGCCGCCGAACATGGGATAGTTTAGGGGGCACGTTAGGCTTCCGAAAGTGGCTTTCTTTCGGCCGCCGAACCCCATGTTCGGCCGCCGAACGTGGTGAGGTTTTGGAAGCAGGTTTGGCCGCCGGAATGGTTGACCAGGCCACCTATAAAAGGCCCCTTGTCCAGAAAATGGGGGAGTTTTCTCTCCATTCTTGGGCTAAGGTGAGTTCATGCTCTCCTTTGGTTGTTTTTATGATGTTTCTTCAAATCTCTCAAGGTTTTCATGAGTTTTACCTTTTTTTTGAAGAGTTGTGAGCTTTGCTCATGGTTTTGGAGCTTGGAGACTTTTGGAGCTTGGATTCTCCAGATCTTTAAGTTTGGATCGCCTCTCCTCTCGTTCTTCAAGAGGTAAGTGTAGATCCTTAGCTTTTATGATGTTTTAAATGAGTTTTATGAAGGGAAAAGGGTTAGGAATGCATGAGTTGCATGGTTGTGCATGATAGGTTGTATGTACCCTTTATGCATATTTATGTGTATATGGTTGTTGGTAGGGGTTTAGACTAGTTTTTAAGCCCCTATATGCATGGTTAAGGGCATATGCATGTTTTGGAGAGGTTGGATGCATGTTTTGGGTGTTTGGAAGGTTTGGAAGGTTTGTGAGGCTTGTATGCATAAGAGGCTGAGTTCTGATGAACACAGGTTCGGCCGCCGAAGGCCGCCGAACTTGCCTGTGGATGCATGGTTTGGCCGCCTAACCTTGCCCCCGAAAGTTGAGTTTCAGATCTGGAGCAGACTTTCGGCCGCCGAAGGTGCCGCCGAAAGTGCCTGACTTTCGGATCTGGAGGGGGGGTTCGGCCGCCGAAGGTGCCCTGTCCAGCCTTCCTTTGCCCTTTTTCCATGCATGTTTATGATGTTTTAGGGGGGTTTTGGGGGAATGTTTAGAGTTATGTTAGAGTGGTTTGGTACCTCATTTGAGTCCTCCATTGTAGGATTGGACCTGAGGAACCGAGGAGCCCACAGAGTTAGCTGGTCCAGAGTTAGCCCAGCAGTTGCTAAAGGTGAGTGGAACTGAACTGTATTTTTTTAAATAAATGAATGTTTTAGCATGTTCCATGCATCACAAATTCCATGTTTATAGTAGGGTGTATTGCATTAGTGTTCACGAAGATGACGCATTGCATTGGTTATTGTACATGTGGATGGACAACAGGACGACTCATTAGCCCTCTAGTTTTATTGCATGTAACAGAAGTCCTGAGGAGCCCCTTGAGGGCCGGGCACAGAGCTATGTATGTAACAGAAGTCCTGAGGAGCTCCTTCGAGGGCCGGGCACAGAGTAGAGGGAGTTTTGAGTCAGTCCATCCTTTATGTGATTTACTGTGATGTGATGCATTCCATGATGGCATATGTTTTACAGTTTTTATAGTTCTGCTCACTGGGCTTTATAGCTCACCCCATTCCCTTAACCCCATGTTTTTAGGGCCAGAGAAGTCAGAGTCAGCAAGAGTATGAGCATGGCTATGGTTATGTTTATGTAATAGAAGTGTAGTGGACATGATGTAAAGTAAGGTTATGTAATGTAAAGCCATGTATTGTATATAGAGTTATAGTATTGTGCTTGGCCCTAGTGTATGGTTAATCCCTTTGTACATGGATCTTTTATATGTTTTATGATGAGATGTGTTGAACCAGGCTTAACATGTGATATGTTAACCCAACTGGAGCATTTGATGAGGGCTCCAGTAAGGGGTTTTTATGTTTACAGCTACAGAGTGGTACCAGAGCAAGTATCGCTTACAGAGTGGTTACAGAGCATGCTCAGGTTAAGCTTGGTATATAGAGAAAAGTTTTCAGTTTTTATGTTTATGTTTGATCATGTATGGGATTCTACCAGATGTACAGAGTGCATAGCAGGCTTGCTACGGGTCCCGGCAACCTTAAGTCGATCTGGATCCTAGCGCCGGTAGCGGTCCGGTTTCTGGACTATTACAACCATCCAGACAATAGAAGATATGCTCAGAATGTGTGTGCTAGATTTTGGCGGTTCTTGGAGGCAGCATCTACCCTTAGTGGAGTTTGCCTACAATAATAGCTATCATGCTAGCACAGGGATGGCTCCACATGAAGCTTTGTATGGGAGGAAGTGCAGGTCACCTGTCTGCTGGGAAGAAGTTGGAGAAAGGGCCTTGGCATGGCCTGAGCTAGTAGAGATCACCAGCAGAGTAGTGCCCATTATCAGAGAAAGGATCAGAACTGCTGTGAGCAGGCAAAAGAGTTATGCAGATGTCCGCAGGAAGCATATAGAGTTTCAGGAGGGAGATTTGGTGTTGCTCAAGGTGTCTCCTATGAAAGGGGTGATTCATTTTGGGAAGAAAGGTAAGCGAGCTCCACGGTACATCGGACCCTTTGAGATCTTGCAAAAGATTGGGAATGTATCGTACAAGTTGGACTTACTTGCTTCAATGGAAAGAATCCATCTGGTTTTCCATGTTTCCATGTTACGGAAGTTTGTGTTAGATCTAGGCAAGGTTCTTAGTGAGCCTGATGTGGAGATCCTAGGAGATCTCACCTATGTTGAGCAGCCAGTGCGGATCTTAGACACGCAGATCAGAAAGCTGAGGAATAAGGAAATCACGATGGTGAAAGTCCTTTGGAATCACCACAACATAGAAGAATGTACCTGGGAGACACGGGAGTCTATGCTCCAGTAATACCCTCATCTCTTTTAAGGTTAGTATCTATGTGTTTCTATGTGTTTTTATGTGTGTTATGCCATGTTATGCTTGTTTGGTGAACATTTGGGGACGAATGTTCTTAAGGGGGGAGAATGTAATACCCGGCTAGATCCCAGCATCGGAATTCCTGCTTTCCAGCGGAATCTCGGATGTCGAAACCCTCTAGAAGGGTAAAATCATGTTTTTATAAAATGTTTTTACGTATTTTATGCTTTGAATGAAGAAAGAAATTGAGTTTTGAAAGAAAAGATCAAAGGCTGGAAAAGCTTGGTTCGGCCGCGGAACCCCATGTTCAGCCGCCGAACGTTGGTGACTTGCGGGAGCTCTTTTGGCCTCCGAAGGTGGTCTGGCCAGCCACCTATAAAAGGCCCCTTGTCCGAAAATGGGCGAGTTTTCTCTCTCTATTTTCGGGCAAAGGTGAGATTTCGCCCTCCTTTGGTTGATTTTGAGTTTTTCCTCAAATCCTTCAAGTTTTAACAAGTTTTAACTTGGTTTTGAAGATTTTTGAGCTAAAAACAAAGTTTTGAAGCTTGGAGATCCCGGAGCTCGATTTTCCCCATCTCTGAGTTTGGATCGCCTCCCCTCTCGATTTTCAAGAGGTAAGAGTAGATCCTACCCTTCTTTTATGTTTTTAGTAAGTTTTGAGGGGTTTGAAGGGTGTTGGATGCATGATTAGAGTAGTTGTAAATGTTAGGGTTTATGTGAGTTAAATGATGAAAGTGTGTTTAATGTATGTTAAATGTTGTTGTTGTTGGCGTATAGGTTAGTTTTAAGCCCCTAAATGCTTAAGAATGTGTTTATGCATGAGTTGGTTTGAGTTGAGAGGTTTGGAATGGCTGGATGCATGTTTCTGGCTTGGGTTCTACCTTCTGGAGGACCCAGGTTCGGTTGCCGAAGCCATGTTCGGCCGCCGAACCTGCCTATGGAGGTGGTTTGGCCGCCTAAACTTGCCCCCGAAAGTTTGGACTTTCGGCTCTAGAAGGAAGTTTCGGCCGCCGAACCTGCCGCCGAAGGTTGGTGACTTTCGGCTCTGGACAGACTTTCGGCCGCCGAACCCTGCCCCCGAAAGTGCCTGACTTTCAGCTTTGGAGGGACTTTCGGCCGCCGAACCTGCCGCCGAAAGTGCCCTGTCCAACCTTCCTTTGCATGTTTTCTATGAATGTTTTATGATGTTTTAGGGGATTTTTGGGGATATGTTTAGAGTTATATTAGAGTTTGTTTGGTCCCTCATTTGAGTCCATCTGTGTAGGTTCCGACCCGAGGAACCGAGGACCCCAGCAGTGAGATAGCTGCTTCAGAGTCTTTTCAGAGTCAGCCTGAGGTGAGTAGAATGGATAATTATGTTTCAAAGCAAATAAATTTCGAGCATGTTCATGCATCGCGAATACCATGATATATAATAGGTTGTTTGCATTAGAATTCACGAATATGTTGCATTGCATATTATGATGTTGATGTGGATTGGATGACCCATTTGTAATACCCGACTAGATTCCGGCATCGGAATCCCTACCTCTCGGCCGAATCTCTGTTGGAATCTGGAATTTTGATGATGCCAGAGTCTTCTAGAGGGGTAAAATGTGGTTTCTAAAATGTTTTTACTGATTTCATGGTTTTAAATGAAAAAGAATTGAGTTTTGAAAAGAAAAGACCAAGGAGGCTTTTGCCAGGTTCGGCCGCCGAAAGTAAAGTTCGGCCGCCGAACATGGGAAGGTTTCGGGAGTGCTTTTGGCCTCCGAAAGCCTTGTTTGAACGAGCCAAGGTTCGGCCGCCGAACCTCAAGTTCGGCCGCCGAACATGCATGAGTTTAGGGGGCACGTTAGACTGCCGAAGGTGGTTCAGCAGGCCACCTATAAAGAGCCCTCAGATCGGAAATGGGCGAGTTTTCTCCCCATTCTCGAGCTCAGGTGAGTTTTGGTCCTCCTTTGGTCGTTTTCATGTTTTCTTTACCCATTCCCCAAGTTTTTCATGAGATCTACCCTTGTTTTGGAGTTTTGAAGCCAAATAGAAGTTTGGAGCTTGGAGACCCAAGGGGTTTGTTTCCTCCCATCTCCAAGTTAGAGATCACACCAACCCTCGATCTTCAAGAGGTAAGTGTAGATCTATGCTTTCCTTTATGTTTTAATGAAGTTTTAAGTAAGTTTAAAGATGTTTTGATGGTTGAGTATGGGTAGATATGCATGTTAGGGTTTATGTGGGTTTTGTGCCCAATGCGTGTTTATGTGATGTTATGTTGAAGGTTTGAGCTAGTTTATGCATGTGGGAGAGTGTATGCATGATTGGGAAAGAGCAAGTGAGATTATGGGTTGTTTTGATGGTTTTGGCCTATGTGGGTCATAAGCTATCTATGTATGCTTTTGATGTTGTTTTTGGAGTTTAATCAAGTTGTTAAGCTCCTTTGTGCATGGTTAAGAGTTTATGCATGTTTTTAAGAAGTTGGGTGCTTGTTTTGGGGTGTTTGGAAGGTTTGGGAGGCTGGTATGCACGAGGGCTGAGTTCTGGAAGAACTCAGGTTCGGCCGTCGAAGGTAGTTTCGGCCGCCGAACCTGCCTATGGATGCATGGATTGGCCGCCAAACCTTGCCCCCGAAAGTTGTGTTTCGGAGCTGGAGCAGACTTTCGACCGCCGAAGGTGATATTCGGCCGCCGAAAGTGCTTGACTTTCGTCTCTGGAGAGAGGGTTCGGCCGCCGAACTTGTCGCCGAACCTGCATGGCTTTCGGCTCTGGAAGGAATCTTCAGCCGCCGAAAGTGCCCTGTCCAGCCTTTTCTTGAGTGTTTTCTATGCATGTTTAAGTGATGTTTAAGGGGGGTTTTTGGGGAATTGTTTATAAGTTATTTAGAGTTGGTTGGCACCTCATTCGAGTCCACTTGTGTAGGATCGGACCCAAGGGACCGATGAGGCCATCAGTGTTAGCAGTTGCAGAGTCAGTCCAGCGTCTGCCAGAGGTGAGTGGAACTAAACTTAATGCCTTAAATTAAGAAATTAAATGTTTTTAGAGCATGATCCATGCATCATAAAATGCCATGATATGTATTAAGTTGTTTTGCATTAGAATCCACGAATTTGATGCATTGCATAAAATGTTGTTGATGTGGATGGATATTGGATGATCCTTAGCCATCAATATGAGATGAGATAACATGATATGAGATGATATGGCATGAGATGGAAAGACCAGGTGTGGCCTAGTCGCCCCTGGCATTATGTGTATGAAAGGAAAGACCAAGTGTGGCCTAATCGCCCCTGGCGTAGTCGGACATGTTATGATATGAGCTAGTTCAGGGAAGCCCAGGTGAGGCCTAACCGCCCCTGGCGTAGTTGGACATATTTCTATATGTAGAGGGCTATTGGTGACAAGTTCATCCTTGATGTGATATGTTTGTGATGTGATGCATTCCATGATAGCATACGTTAAAATGAACTGTTTTTCTTTTATGGTTTCTGCTCACTGGGCTGTATAGCTCACCCCTCTCCCCTAACCCCAGGTTTG
The DNA here is from genome assembly GCF_001659605.2 of Manihot esculenta. Lineage (NCBI taxonomy): Eukaryota > Viridiplantae > Streptophyta > Magnoliopsida > Malpighiales > Euphorbiaceae > Manihot > Manihot esculenta. Next base: position 31,230,929 of record NC_035172.2, read on the forward strand.
CAGGGTCAGAGTTAGTTCAGGAAGACAACAGGATATGGCTATGGTTATGATGTGTAATAGAATAGTAGTGGACATGATGTAATGTAAGGTTATGTAATGATGTAAAAGAATTCTATTGTATATGATATTATGTAATGTGTTCAGAGTTATAGTATTGTGCTCGGCCCGAGTTGGATAATCCCTATGTACATGAGTTTTATATTATGTTGATATATGTGTTGAACCGAGTTTGACATAGGGTATGCTGACCCTAGGGGTTCTATGAGTTCAGTCATAGTGCATACACAGGTCAAGCTGGGTAAAGGTAAAGTTTTAAATGTTTTATGGAAACGTTTGATCATGTTTGGGATTATACCAACTGTACAAGATGCATAGTAGGCTTGCTACGGGTCCCGACGGCCTTATGCCGATCTGGATCCTAGCGCCGGTAGCGGTCCGATTTTCGGGTCGTTATACCATTAGCCCTCGATATGATATGATGACGATGATACGGTACGGAAGTCCAGTGAGGCCCATTCTACGCCCCCGGCACATTGGAATGTTATGTTATGTTATGTTAAGAGAAAGACCAGTGAGACCCATTCTACGCCCATGGCACAGTTGGATATGTAGAGGGCTATTGGTGACAAGTCCATCCTTGATGTGATTTGTTTGTGATGTGATGCATTTCATGAAAGCATGTGTTTAATATATTGTTTTATTATTATGCTCACTGGGCTCTAGTAGCTCACCCCTTTCCCTTAACCCCCAGGTTTGCAGGTTCGGGATAGACCAGGAAGTCAGCAAGAGTGAAAGTTTTATGTATGTAATAGTTTAGTGTGGACATGAAAGATAATGAAATGTAATGTGATGTAAAGTATTGTACATTAATGTTATGAGGTTTAGAATTGTGCTTAGCCCTAATGTAATGTTAAATCCCTTTTGTACATGATCTTATGTTAATGTTCTAATGATGATATGTCAAACCAAGCTTGATATATGTAATGTTGACCCAACTAGAGCATTTGATGAGGGCTCTAGTATAGGGTTTGTTTGTTAATGTTATGGTGCATGCACAGATCAAGCTTGGTGGATGAAAAAGTTTAAAATTTTTATGTAAATGTATGATCATGTATGGGATTTATCAGGTATGACAGGTTGTATGTTAGGCTTGCTACGGGTCCCGGCGACCTTAAGTCGATCTGGATCCTAGCGCCGGTAGCGGTCCGGTTTCCGGGTCGTTACAAGATGGTTCAGAATGCTTAGGTGTGGTAAGCCACACAAGGGAGTATGCCGGTTTGGGACAACAGCTTGCTTCAGGTGTGGGCAGGAGGGACACATAGCACGGGAGTGTCCTAGGGCACCTTTTATGGCACCATCCCAGCAGACAGCTTCGGGTAGTGTAGCTCAGCCAGTAGCTCCAGCCTTGACACAGGGTAGTGGCAGAGGTAGAGGGAGAGGGGCAGCCTCTTCTTTAGCAGGTTCCCGGGGTGAAGGTCCATCAGCTCCAGCTTGGATCTTTACTATGACACAGCAGGAGGCAAACACGTCAAACACCGTGGTGTTAGGTAATCTCATCATTGGTTGTTTAGATGTGTATGCTTTAATGGACCTTGGTGCATCTCATTCTTTTGTTGCTCCGAGAGCCGTAGAGAGGTTGGGTTTGATAGTCTCTGGGTTAGAGTGTCCCCTCTGGGTCAGTGGACCCAAGTGTGACCCATCAGTGGCAGAGTCAGTCTGCCGGTTCAGTCCAGTGTTTGTTGAGGGTAGATGCCTTCTAGCCGACCTTGTGGTTCTAGATTTGACGGATTTTGATGTCATTCTAGGAATGGATTGGCTATCTACTCATGGTGCTACCTTGGACTGCAGAGACAAGGTAGTCAGGTTCAGAGATCAGGATGGGTCAGAGGTTGTCTTCAAAGGAGACAGGAGGGGTATGCCTAGAGGTCTGATATCAGCCCTGCAGGCTCGTAGGTTGCTCAGGAGGGGTTGTCAGGGGTTTCTAGCTCATGTGAGAGAGCTGGATAGTCAGGTTAGGGAGCCCGCCTCAGTGCCCGTAGTCAGAGAATTTCCAAATGTCTTCCCAAACGAGCTTCTAGGACTACCACCTGCTAGGGAGATAGAGTTCGAAATAGAAGTGATGCCTGGAACCAGACCAATCTCTATCCCTCCCTACAGGATGGCACCAGCAGAGTTGAAGGAGCTAAAGGAGCAGTTACAAGAGTTGGTAGACAAGGGTTTCATCCGACCGAGTACCTCACCTTAGGGTGCTCCAGTGCTGTTCGTAAAAAAGAAGGATGGATCCTTGAGACTTTGTATAGACTACAGGCAGTTGAACAAAGTCACTACCAAGAACAAGTATCCTCTACCCAGGATCGACGATCTATTTGACCAGCTAGCAGGAGCAGGTTGTTTTTCTAAGATAGATCTGAGATCTGGGTACCATCAGCTGAGAATCAGAGAAGAAGATGTGTCGAAGACGGCGTTCAGGACCAGATATGAGCATTATGAGTTCCAAGTGATGTCGTTTGGGCTAACCAATGCCCCTGCAGCATTCATGGATCTCATGAACAGAGTTTTTAGCCAGTATTTGGATCACTTTGTTATTGTCTTCATTGATGATATCTTAGTGTATTCCAGAAACGCAGAGGAGCATGCCCATCATATGAGGATAGTTTTGTAGACCCTGAGGGAGCATGGCCTGTATGCCAAGTTCTCCAAGTGTGAGTTCTAATTGAAGAGCATTTCCTTCTTGGGACATGTTGTGTCAGAAAAGGGAATTGAAGTAGACCCCAAGAAAGGTGGAAGCTGTAGCTAACTGGCCTAGACCCACTACAGTTACAGAAATTAAGAGCTTTCTGGGTTTGGCAGGTTACTACAGGAGGTTTGTTCAGGACTTCTCCAAAACTGCCGCTCCTATGACCAGATTGACCAAGAAGAACAAGAGGTTTGTGTGGTCTGAACAGTGTGAGGAAAGCTTTGAAGAGCTGAAGAAAAAGGTTAACGTCAGCACCGGTGTTAGCTCTGCCTACCAGTAATGAAGACTTCACAGTGTTTTGTGATGCGTCCCAAGTGGGACTAGGTTGTGTGTTGATGCAAAATGAGAGGGTAATTGCTTATGCTTCTAGGCAGTTGAAGAAGCATGAGTTGAATTATCCAACACATGATCTAGAAATGGCAGCTGTGATCTTTGCACTCAAGATGTGGAGGCATTACCTTTATGGGGTTAAATGTGAGATCTTCACAGATCATAAAAGCTTGCAGTACATCTTGAGTCAGAGAGAGTTGAATCTGAGGCAGAGAAGATGGGTAGAACTGCTTAGTGACTATGATTGCAAAATTCAGTACCATCCGGGTAAGACAAATGTTGTGGCAGATGCCCTAAGCCGGAAATCACTTGGCAGTTTGTCCTATATTACAGCAGAGAGGAGACCGGTGGTGAGGGAATTCTATAAGCTCATTAATGAAGGGCTGCAATTGGAGTTGTCTGGTACAGGTGCTTTGATAGCTCAGATGAGAGTGACACCCGTGTTTCTGCAGCAGGTGGCTCAGAAACAGCATGAGGACCCAGAGTTGGTGAAGATAGCCAGAGCTGTCCAGGCAGGCAAGAATGAAGAGTTTAGATTTGACAACAAGGGGATCCTCCGCTACGGGAGCAGGTTATGTGTACCAGATGACGTGAGTCTGAAGGGAGACATTATGAGGGAAGCTCATAATGCCATATACAGTGTTCACCCTGGAGCCACCAAGATGTACCCGGATCTGAAAAGAGTTTATTGGTGGCCAGCTATGAAAAGAGAAGTGGCACAGTTTGTGTCCGCCTGCGAGGTATGTCAGAGGGTGAAGATGGAACATCAGAAGCCGGCTGGAATGCTTAACCCACTGCCGATTCTAGAGTGGAAATGGGAGAATATAGCTATGGATTTCGTGGTAGGGTTATCGGCAACGTCCAACAGATTGGACTCCATATGGGTGATTGTAGACAGACTGACCAAATCTGCTCACTTCATCCCTGTCAGGAGCGGCTATTCTATGGACAAGTTGGCGCAGGTGTATGTTGAAGAAGTGGTCAGGTTGCATGGGACTCCCGTTTCAATAGTGTCAGATAGAGGACCCCAGTTCATCTCTAGGTTTTGGCGGAGTCTGCAGAACGCTATGGGTACCAGGCTAGATTTTAGCACTGCTTTCCATCCACAGACTGATGGACAGTCAGAGAGGACCATCCAAACCATAGAAGATATGCTCAGAATGTGTGTCCTAGATTTTGGCGGTTCTTGGAGTCAGCATCTACCCTTGGTGGAGTTTGCCTACAATAACAGCTATCATGCTAGCATAGGGATGGCTCCATATGAAGCTTTGTATGGAAGGAAGTGCAGGTCACCTATCTGCTGGGAAGAAGTTGGAGAAAGGGCCTTAGCAGGGCCTGAGCTAGTAGAGATCACCAGCAGAGTAGTGCCCGTTATCAAAGAAAGGATCAAGACTGCTGTGAGTCGGCAGAATAGTTATGCAGATGTCCGCAGGAAGCATGTAGAGTTTCATGAGGGAGATATGGTGTTGCTCAAGGTGTCTCCTATGAAAAGGGTGATTCGTTTTGGGAAGAAAGGTAAGCTAGCTCCACGGTACATCGAACCCTTTGAGATCTTGCTGAGGATTGGGAATGTATCGTACAAGCTGGACCTACCTGCTTCAATGGAGAGAATTCATCTGGTTTTCCATTTTTCCATGTTACGGAAGTTTGTGTCGGATCCGGACAAGGTTCTTAATGAGCCTGATGTGGAGATCCTAGGAGATCTCACCTATGTTGAGCAGTCGGTGCGAATCCTAGACACGCAGATCAGAAAGCTGAGGAACAAGGAAATCTCAATGGTGAAAGTCCGTTGGAATCACCACAACATAGAAGAATGTATCTGGGAGACATGGGAGTCTATGCTCCAGCAATACCCCTATCTCTTTTAAGGTTAGTGTTTGTTGTTATGTGCTTCCTTATTGTTATGTGTGTTATGCCATGCTATGCTTGTGTGTTGAACATTCGGGGACGAATGTTCTTAAGGGGGGAAGAATGTAATACCCGGCTAGACCCCGGCACCGGAATTCCTACCTTCCGGCGAAATCTCCGTTGGAATCCGGAATTCTCGGATGTCGGAGCCTTCTAGAAGGGTAAAATAAAGGTTTTCTAAAATATTTTTACATGATTTTATGGTTTTATTGAAGAAAGAAACTTGAGTTTTGAAAGGAAAAGACCAAGGAGGAAAACCCAGGTTCGGCAGTCGAACATGGGGGGTTTGCGAAGGCACCTTTGGCCTCCGAAGGTGGTCTGGCCAACCACCTATAAAAGGCCCCTTGTCCGAAAATGGGTGAGTTTTCTCTCTCAATTTTCGGGCATAGGTGAGATTTCGCCCTCCTTGGGTTGATTTTATGTTTTCTTTCAAATCTTTCAAGTTTTTGACAAGTTTTCATCTTGTTTTGAAGTTTTTAAGCTAAGATCAAGTTTTTGAAGCTTGGAGATCCCCGGAGCTCGATTTCTCCCAATCTCCAAGTTTGGATCACCTCTCCTCTCGATCTTCAAGAGGTAAGCGTAGATCCTCATCTTCTTTTATGTTTTAAGTAAGTTTTGAGGGGTTTTAAAGGTTGTAATGCATGTTTAGAGTAGATGTAAAATGTTAGGGTTTATGTTAGTTAATTGATAAACATATGCTTGATGTGATGTTTGTTGGGGTATAGGCTAGTTTTATGCCCCTATATGTTTGAATAAGTATTTATGCATGTTTTAGAATAGTTGAATGCATGTTGGGAAGTTGGGATGACTGAATGTGGGATGGCAGAATCGAGTTTTGCCACTCAGAAGGATCCAGGTTCGGCCGCCGAAGCAAGGTTCGGCTGCCGAACCTACCAGGGAAGGAAGTTTAGGCCGCCTAAACTCGCCCCCGGAAGTTTAGACTTTCGGCTCTGGAGGGGAGTTTCGGCCGCTGAACCTACCCCTGAAAGTGGGTGACTTTCGACTCTGTAGGGACCTTCAGCTGCCGAACCTGCCGCCGAAAGTCCCCTGTAACAGCCCGGAAACCGATACCCCTCTGTAACGGCCCGAACCGCCACCGGCGCTAGGATCCAGATCGGCTTAAGGCCGCCGGGACCCGTAGCAAGCCAAACATACCTCCTATCACCTGGTCAAATCCCATACATGAACAAAACTTTAAACATAAAAACTGAAACATCTGATGTACAAACCGAGCCTGACCTGTATGCGACATAACTGAAAACATAAAGAAACCCCTTACTAGAGCCCTCATCACTCTAGCTGGGTCAACACGACATACATCAAGCCGGAATCACATCCAAAGAACTAGAACCTAACCTGTGCATGCATCAAACCACAAACATAAGACCTCCTCTAGGGTCCTCATCCATTACCATAGCGTGGTAAACAACACATGCCACAAGACTAGTTCAAACATAACTCAACAATAAACCAAAACATACATCATGTATTAAACAGGGACCAACCAAGTCTCAGGGCCAAGCACAGTACTAATCCATAAACATAACTCTACTATACTTTACATACATTATCTTAATTTACATTACATCAACTTATATTACATGTCCACTTCTAAAACTACTAAACTGAAACATAAACATAAACTACCACATTACAAACACACGTCACTTTATCTTTACCCTGCTGACTTCTGAGCTCTGACTTAAGCCTGCAACACTGGGGTTAGGGGAAAGGGGTGAGCTAAAAAGCCCAGTGAGTAGAAACATAGAAAACAGTTCATTAATTACATGCTTTCATGAAATGCATCATAACACAGAGAAATCACATAATCTTGTCCGCCTCGGGGCTTATGCAATATTTATTCCCCACGGACCCTGGTTTCTGAGAGTCTGTCTTTTTGCATGCATCTTTCCTCTCAGAGGATGGACATGACATCAAAAATCCCTCTGTCGGTGCCCGGCTCCCCCATAGGAGCTCACAAAGGCCTGTAACATACATGACATGGTGTCTGGTCCACAGAGAGCTCACATGGACTTTCCTACATGTACTTGTCCGGCTCTCAAAGGACTAAGACAAGACTCGTGACAGATATGGGCTATTGAAGTCGCCTCGGTCCACCCTTCCTCCATCAACATCAAATAATGCAATGCGTCATATTCGTGAAACTAGTGCAATCAACCTACTACATATAATCATGATGCATGAACATGCTTTAGGCATTAGATTTTGTGCATAGAAGATTAAGTTTAGTTCTACTCACCTCCTAGCAGACGCTGACTGACTCTGCAACTGCTAACACTGATGGCCTCCTCGGTCTCTCGGGTCTGATCCTACACAGGTGGACTCGAATGAGGTGCCAAACACATTCTAACAACTCATAAACAACTCCCCAAAAACCCCTCTAAACATCACTTAAACATGCATAGGAAACAACCTTGAAAAGGCTGGACAGGGCACTTTCGGCGGCACCTTCGGCGGCCGAAAGTCCCTTCCAGAGACGAAACTCGGGTAAGTTCGGCGGCAGGTTCGGCGGCCGAAACCCCTGGACAGAAACGAAAGTCCCTCCTTCGGGGGCACGTTCGGCAGCCTAAAGACTGCCTCCCATGCAGGTTCGGCGGCCGAAGCTCCTTTCGGCGGCCGAACCTGGTCCCCTCTGGACGACAGGTCCGATTCTGCCAAGCCAAAAACCCAACTCAAATATACCCAAATCCTCACATCCTCTCTCCCAATCATGCATACTCACTCCCACAAGCATAAAGGAGTATAAACTAACATAAACTCCTCAACACAAACGTCACATAACATACATTGGGTATAAAACCCACATAAACCTTAAACATGCATTTCTACCCAAACTCAACCATCAAACTCTATAAAACTTACTTAAAACTTTATTAAACATAAGGAAAACAAGGATCTACACTAACCTCTTGGAGATCGAGGGTTGGTGTGACCCGAACCTTGGAGATGTGGAGGAAACTAGCTCTGGGGTCTCCAAGCTCCAAATCTTTGATCCAAGCTTAAAACTCTTCAAAACCAAGAATGAAACTCATAAAAACCATAGAAGATGAAGGAAAACGTGAAATCGACCAAGGGAGGACATGAACACACCTGGGCACGAGAATGGGGAGAAACTCGCCCATTTTCGGTCTGAGAGCCTTTTATAGGCGACCGGCTGAGCCACATTCGGCGGCCAAACCAGCACCCTAAAGTCCCCCATGTTCGGCGGCCGAACTTGAGGTTCGGCAGCCGAACCTGGTTTCTGCCCAACTCAACTTTCGGAAGCCAAAAGTCCATCCGAAACCTTCTCATGTTCGGCGGCCGAACATCACCTTCGGCGGCCGAACCTGGGTTCTTCCTCCTTGGCCTTCTTCTCTTCAAAACTCAATTCATTTTCATTTAAAATCATGAAATCATGTGAAAACATTTTAGAAAACACATTTTACCCCTTCTAGAGAGATCCAACACCCTAGATTCCGCCGGAAGGCAGGAATCCCGATGCCGGATTCTAGCCGGGTATTACATCCCCTGTCCAGCCTTCCTTTGCATGTTTTCTATGCCGCCGAAAGTCCCCTGTCCAGCCTTCCTTTGTATGTTTTCTATGCATGTTTTGGTGATGTTTTTGGGGGTTTTTGGGGAGTTGTTTAGAGTCATATTAGAGTTTGTTTGGTCCCTCATTTGAGTCCACCTGTATAGGATCGGACCCGAGGAACCGAGGAGGCCAGCAGTGTTAGCTGTTTCAGAGTCAGCCAGAGGTGAGTAGAACACAACTCTTTTTATTACAAGCAAATAAACTTTTAAGCATGATCATGCATCATACATGCCATGTATGAAATAGGTTGTTTTGCATTAGAATTCACGAATATGATGCATTGCATAATATGATGTTGATGTGGATGGATGTTGGATGACCCATTGGCCCTTGATATGATATAATATGATATGGTATGGAAGTCCAGGTCGAGACCCATTCTACGCTCCTGGCACAGAGTAAGAGAAAGTCCAGGTCGAGGCCCATTCTATGCCCCTGGCACATTGGATATGTTATGTTATGATATGTTAAGCGAAAGTCCTGAGGAGCTCCCGTTGTGGGCCGGGCACATTGGATTATGTAGAGGGTCATTGGTGACAAGTCCATCCTTGATATGATTTGTTTGTGATGTGATGCATTTCATGATGGCATATGTTTAATGAACTGTTTTTACTGTTCTGTTCACTGGGTTTTAGTAGCTCACCCCTTTCCCCTAACCCCCAGGCTTGCAGGTTCAGGATAGACCGGGAAGTAGTCAAGGTTGAAGGCTATGTTAAGTGTATTAGATTAGTAGTGGACATGTAATGTAAAATGATGTAAGGTAATAATGTAAAGTAATGCTTTATGGTTTAGTGTTGTGCTTGGCCCTAATAGTAGTGTTAATCCCTTTTTATACATGACCTATATGAAATGTTTTAATGATGAGTTATGTTGAACCAGGCTTGACATATGATATGTTGCCCCACTAGAGCATTTGATGAGGGCTCTAGTGTGGGGTTTTATGTTTACAGTTATGGTGCATGCACAGGTCAAGCTTGGTATGTGAAAAGTTTAAAGTTTTTATGTAAAAGTATGATCATGTATGGGATTTTATCAGATATACAGGATGTATGTAGGCTTGCTACGGGTCCCGGCAACCTTAAGTCGATATGGATCCTAGCGCCGATAACGGTCCGGTTTCCGGGTCGTTACAGTTGTAATATCCGGCTAGACTCAGGTATCGGAATTCCTACCGTCCGGTGGAATCTCGGATGTCGGAAGCCTCTAGAAGGGTAAAATCATGTTTTTATAAAAATTTTTAATGTATTTTATGATTTTAAGTAAGAAGAAAATTGAGTTTTGAATGAAAAAGACCATGGGGGCATTTCCAGGTTCGGCCGCCGAACCTCAAGTTCGGCCGCCAAATATTGGATAATTTAGGGGGGCAAGTTAGGCTTCCAAAAGTAGCAAAGGTTCGGCCGCCGAACTTGCATGAGTTTTGGAGGCACTTTAGGCTGCCGAAGGGTGGTCTGGCCAGCCCCTATATAAGGGCTCCATGGCCGAAACGAACGAGTTTTCTCTCCATTTTCGGCCACGGTGAGTTCTTGCTCTCCCATGGTTCGTTTTTGATGTTTTTCCTCCAATCTTTCAAGTTTTAACAAGTTTTATCTTGGTTTGAAGATTTTTTTGAGCAAAAGCAGTGAAGTTGTAGAACTTGGAGACCCAAGGAGCGAGATCTCTCCCATCTCCGATTTTGATCGTCTTCCCTCTCGATCTTCAAGAGGTAAGAGTAGATCCTCACTTCTTTTCATGTTTTGGTTAAGTTTCATAAAGTTTCTTGGGGTAGAAATGCATGTTTAGGTTAATGTTGTGTTTGGGAGCAATGTAAGTTGTTTATGTATGTTTGATGTGTTGTAGTTGGGGTTTAGGATAGTTTGAAGCCCCTAGGAGCTTATGTATGTGTGTATGCATATTGTGGAAGTGTTGGTTTTGAGTTGAATGAATTGGGAGGCACTTGTGCATGAAAGAGGCTAAGTTCTGCCCTTTGGAAGAACTCAGGTTCGGCAGCCGAAGGGACTTTCGGCCGCCGAACCTGCCCGTGGAGGCAAGCTTGTGGCTGCCGAACCCTGCCCCCGAAAGTGGACTTTCGGCTCTGGAAGGGAGTTTCGGCCGCCGAAGGTGCCGCCGAACATGCATGAGTTTTGTCTCTGAAGGGAACCTTTGGCCGCCGAAAGTGCCGCCGAAGGTGCATGACTTTCGGCTCTATAGGGCCTTTCGGCCGCCGAACCTGCCGCCGAAAGTGCCCTGTCCAGCCTTCCTTTGCATGATTTCTATGATTTTTTAAGGTGTTTTAGGGGGTTTTTTGGGGAGTATTTTAGAGTCATGTTCACGTATGTTTGGTCCCTCATTTGAGTCCACCTGTGTAGGTTCGGACCCGAGGAATCGAGGACCCCAGCAGTGAGTCAGCTGCTTCAGAGTCTTGTCAGAGCTAGCCTAAGGTGAGTAGAATGACTCTTTATGTTTCAAAGCAAATAATAAATGTTTTAGCATGATTCACGCATCATGAATGACATGAGATATATTAGGTTGTTTGCATTAGAATTCACGAATATGTTGTATTGCATATTATGTTGTTGATGTGGATGAACATTGAATGATCCATTAGTCCTCGTATGATATGGTATGTGTAATACCCGGCTGGACTCCGGTATTGGAATTCCTACCGTCCGGTGGAATCTCGGGAGTCAGAGACTTCTAAAAGGATAAAACCATGTTTTTATAAAATGTTTTAATGTAAATTATGTTTTTAAACAAGAAAGAAAATGAGTTTTTGCATGAAAATAGCATTGGAGGAAAACTCGGGTTTGGCCGCCGAACCTCAAGTTCGGCCGCCGAACATGCATGCGCTTCGGGAGTGCTTTAGGCCCCCGAAGGCATAAGTGAGGGAAGTCCAGGTTCGGCCGCCGAACCTTATGTTCAGCCGCCGAACATGGCATGCATGCGGAGGCACGTTAGGCCCCCGAAAGTGGCCTGGCCAGCCACCTATAAAGGGGTCCCCATGTCCGAACGGGTGAGCTTTTCCTCCCCATTTTCGGCCAAGGTGAGTCTCCGCCGCTCTCATGCCGATCTTGAGTTCTTCCTTCAAATCTTCCATGATTTTTATGAGTTTTCACCTTTGTTTTGAAGATTTTTAAGCAAATAGCAAGTTTTGGAGCTTGGAGGTTCAAGGAACTCGATCTCTCCCATCTTCGAGCTAGGATCGTTTTTCCTCTCGATCTTCAAGACGTAAGAGCCGATCTTGAGCTCATTATATATTTTAAACAAGTTTCAAGTTGATTCTTGGGGTAGAAATGCATGCTTAGGTTAGTTGAGCTTTGTTAAGTTTTGTGTTGTGTTTATGGATAATGTAGGTTGCTGAGCTGCTTTTGATGTGTTGTAGTTGGGGTTTAGGATAGTTTGAAGCCCCTAGGAGCTTATGTATGTGTTTATGCATGTTTTGGTTGAGTTGTATGCATGATTGAAGGTTTTGGGAGGCAAATGTGCATAAGAGCCGAGTTTCTGCCAATTTGGGAGAAACTCAGGTTCGGCAGCCGAAGGGACTTTTGGCCGCCGAACCTGCCTGTGGAGGCAAGCTTTCGGCTGCCGAAGCCTGCCCTGAAAGTGGACTTTCGTCTCTGGAGGGGACTTTCGGCCGCCGAAGGTGCCGCCGAACATGCATGAGTTTCGCCTCTAGAGAGAACCTTCGGCCGCCGAAAGTGCCGCCGAAGGTGAATGACTTTCGGGTCTGGAGGGACTTTCGGCCGCCGAACCTGCCGCCGAAAGTGTCCTGTTCAGCCCTCCTTTGCATGAATTCTTTGATTGTTTTGAGGTGTTTTAGGGGGGGTTTTGGGGGATATTTTTAGAGTCATGTTCTAGTATGTTTGGTCCCTTATTTGAGTCCACCTGTGTAGGTTCGGACCCAAGGAACCGAGGACCCCAGCAGTGAGTCAGCTGCTTCAGTTCATTGTCAGAGTTAGCCTGAGGTGAGTAGAATAAACCTTATGTTTTAAAATTAATGCAAGTTTAGCATGAATCATGCATCACGAATGCCATGTGATATAATAGGTTGTTGCATTAGAATCCACGAATATGTTGCACTGCATTCTTTGTTGTGGATATGGGTGAATGCTGTATGATCCAATTAGTCCCTAAGGAAAGACCAGGACCCCATTCTACGGCCTGGCACGGTATGAAAGACCAGGACCCCATTCTACGGCCTGGCACGGTATGGAACGCGTAGACCAGGTGCCCAGATGAGGCCCTGGGGCAATGGTAAGTAATGTTATGATATGACAGGAAGACCAGGACCCCATTCTACGGCCTGGCATGGATATGATGCTGGGACTATTTGGTGACAGGTTCACCCTTGATGTGATTTTTCTGTGATATGATGTATTACATGATGGCATATGTTTTAAATGTTTTAGTATTCTGCTCACTGGGCTCTAGTAGCTCACCCCTTTCCCTATATCCCCCAGGTTTACAGGTACGGGCTAGTTCAAGGAGTCAAGAAGAGTAAAGTCTTGTGATTTGTAATAGTTAGATGTGGACATGATGATTTGTAAAATGATGTAAGGTTATGATCAGTCATGTTATGTAATATTAATATTGAGGATTAGAATTGTGCTTGACCATAGTATGTTTGAATAATCCCATGTATATACATGATCTATGTTTTATGATGTTTACGTTCAACCAAGCTTGATATTTGATGAGATACCCCATTGGAGCATGTGATGAGACTCCAGTGTGTGGTTTATGTTTATGTTTATGTGCATGCACAAGTTGAGCTTGGTAAAAGAAAAGAAAAAGTTCTCATGTTTATGTATATGTGTGATCATGTATGAGATTTGACAGGTATTCAGGATGTATGTTTGGCTTGCTACGGGTCCCGGCGACCTTATGTTGATCTGGATCCTAGCGCCGGTAGCAATCCGGTTTCCGGGTCGTTTCAGAGTGGTATCAGAGCCCTAGGTTCATATGATCGGACCTATAGTGTGTCGGGCTCATAGGTGTCATAGAAGGTCAAGCACAATAGGATGATCATGTCCACTAGTCATGTCTTGAATGATGATGTGAAATGCCATAATTATATGCATGTGCATTAATGTTATGCTATGATATGTGATGTATGTGATGCGGGTTCATGTGTTTGCACATGAACCATTTGATGCTAATGTTCTATATGATGTGTACTGTTTTTCAGAAAACAGGATGAGAGGAACTCGTCGATCTGCACAATTGACTGGAGTACCACCCCAGGACGAGGGCTCTGATGCCCGTCCTCCTGCATTGCCTAGGGCAATGTCAAGTAGGTCCAGCAGAGAAAGAGCAGTAAGAGACCCTAGAAGGTCTTTGGATCTGGGTAGAAGCAAATCAGTGAGGGGAACAGTGCAAGGGGATATGTCAGAGGATGTGGGGGATCAGATGGATGTGGATCAGAGGAGGGATGGCAGTCTCAGAGTAAGTATGTCGGAAGAGGGGATGGGAGAGTCCCAAGGAGGCACTCAGGCCTCGGAATTTGTTCAGCCACCTTACTACCCACCCTTTTCATAAAATCTCGGGTATTCGATGGGAGGTACATCGGATTACCCCAGTTTTAACCCTTATCACTCTCAGATGCCATACCCGCCTTTCTACCCACCGTACCCACAGTACCCTATGTATCCACCCCCACCCTACCATCCAGGTACAGCAAACCCTACCCCAGGGGATGCTGCACCTCCTCCACCGCCAGCAGCACTTACTGTCCCAAAAACCCAAATGCCTAAACCTAGCTCATCTGGGGGGAGCAAGGTCAAGATGACCGATTACATGAAGCTGGGTGCTCCCCAGTTTGAAACCGGTGATGACCCGTTTGTGTACCTCGAGAGGGTCAAGACAATTACAGATGAGATAGGAGCTGATGACAGTAGAGCCATTCAGATGGCTGGGTTCACACTAAAATGCAAGAAGGCCCGAGAGTGGTTTAAGAACTATGTGAACCCGAGGTTGGACATCCTATCATGGGAGGAGTTTGCAAATGAGTTTGCAGGATGGGCTTTCCCTGATAGTTCAAGAGAATTGAAGATGATTGAGTTAGAGCAGCTGAGGCAAACGGATGAGATGAGTGTGGATGAGTATATAGACAGATTCTTGGAGCTGTTGTTGTTTGCTGGGCAGAATCTGGATACAGATCAGAAAAAGTCAAGGAGGTATATTATGAAGCTCCATTCCAGGTATTCCTCCTTGATTCAGTCAGCAGAGAGGGAGAGTTTCCATGCCATAGTGGATATGGCTCAGAGGATGGAGGCTAGTGCAATAATCGAGGGGAAAGTCAAGCAATCAGTGGCACAGCCTTCTGGTTCCAAGACCCCAGGTGGGGGAAAGTTAGACCCTTCTTCTCTGAGTTCAGGCAGTAAGAGATGGGGCAAAGCCAAGTCTAAGAAGAACAAGTTCTGGAGCAAGATCAAGTCAGGTCTGGGATTAGGGAGTGGCTCAAGCTCTGGTGCAGATAATGCAGTATGCAAGAAGTGTGGGAAGCCGCACAAAGGAGTATGTCTTGTTGGGACGATAGCCTGCTTCAGATGTGGTCAGGAGGGACACATGGCCCGGGAGTCTCCTAGGGCAGCTTTTGGGGCACAGTCTCAGCAGACAGCTTCAGGTAGTGTGGCACAGCCAGTAGCTCCAGCCGCGACTCAAGCTAGTGGCAGAGGCAGAGGGAGAGGGGCAGCCTCTTCTTCAGCGGGTTTCAGGGGTGAGGGTCCATCAGCTCCGGCACGGATCTTCACCATGACTCAGCAGGAGGCAAACACATCCAACACCGTGGTGTCAGGTAATCTCATCATTGGTTGTTCCGATGTGTATGCATTATTGGACCCTGGTGCATCTCATTCTTTCATTGCTCCGAGGGCCGTCGAGAGGTTGGGATTGATGGTCTCTGGGTTAGAGTGTCCCCTATGGGTTAGTGGACCCAAGTGTGACTCGTCAGTGGCAGAGTCAGTCTGCCAATGTAGTCCAGTTTTTGTGGAGGGAAGATGCCTGTCCGCCGACCTTATGGTTCTAGATTTGATAGATTTTGACGTCATTCTAGGGATGGACTGGTTATCTACCCATGGTGCTACCTTGGATTGCAGAGGCAAGGTAGTCAGGTTCAGATGTCAGGATGGGTCAGAGGTTGTCTTCAGAGGAGACAGGAGGGGTACACCTAGAGGTTTGATATCAGCCCTACAGGCTCGTAGGCTCCTCAGGAGGGGTTGTCAGGGTTTTCTTGCTCATGTGAGAGAGCTGGATAGTCATGTCAGAGAACCCGCCTCAGTGCCAGTGGTCAGAGAGTTTTTAGATGTGTTCCCAGACGAGCTGCCAGGTTTACCACCTGCAAGGGAGATAGAGTTCGAGATAGAATTGATGCCTGGAACCAGACCAATCTCTATCCCTCCCTACAGGATGGCACCAGCAGAATTGAAGGAGCTTAAGGCGCAGTTGCAAGAGCTGGTAGACAAGGGCTTCATCCGACCGAGTACCTCACCTTGGGATGCCCCAGTATTGTTTGTGAGAAAGAAGGATGGATCCCTCAGACTTTGTATCGACTACAGGCAGTTGAACAAGGTCACTACCAAGAATAAGTACCCGTTGCCAAGGATCGACGATCTATTCGACCAGCTAGCAGGAGCAGGTTGTTTCTCCAAGATAGATCTGAGATCAGGGTACCATCAGCTGAGGATAAGGGAAGAGGATGTACCGAAGACAACCTTCAGGACCAGATATGGGCATTTTGAGTTCCTTGTGATGTCGTTTGGGTTAACCAACGCCCCTGCAGCATTCATGGATCTCATGAACAGGGTTTTCAGTCAGTATCTGGATCACTTTGTTATTGTCTTCATAGATGATATCTTAGTGTATTCCAAGAATGCAGAGGAGCATGCCCATCATCTGAGGTTAGTTCTGCAGACTTTGCGGGAACACGGCTTGTATGCCAAGTTCTCCAAATGTGAGTTCTGGCTAAGGAGCATATCATTCTTGGGGCACGTTGTGTCAGAAAATGGGATTGAAGTGGACCCCAAGAAGGTAGAAGCTGTGGCTAACTGGCCTAGACCCACTTCAGTGGCAGAGATCAGGAGTTTCTTGGGTTTGGCAGGTTACTACAGGAGGTTCATTCAGGACTTCTCTAAAATTGCAGCTCCTTTGACCAGATTAACCAGGAAGAATCAGAAGTTTGTGTGGACCGACCAGTGCGAAGAGAGTTTTGAAGAGCTTAAGATGAGGTTAACGTCAGCACCGGTGTTAGCTTTGCCTAACAATCAGGAGAATTTCACAGTGTTCTGTGATGCATCCCGAGTGGGATTGGGTTGTGTGCTAATGCAGAATCAAAGGGTGATTGCTTATGCTTCTAGACAGCTGAAGAAGCATGAGTTGAATTACCCTACACATGACCTGGAAATGGCAGCCGTAATCTTTGCACTCAAGATGTGGAGGCATTACCTTTATGGGGTAAAATGTGAGATCTTCACCGATCATAAAAGCCTGCAGTACATCCTGAGTCAAAGAGATTTGAACTTGAGACAGAGAAGATGGGTAGAGCTGCTGAGTGATTACGATTGCAAGATTCAGTACCATCCGGGTAAGGCGAATGTGGTGGCAGATGCCCTAAGCCGGAAATCACTAGGCAGCTTATCCCACATCACGACTGAGAGGAGACCGGTGGTGAAAGAGTTTTACAAGCTCATTGAGGAAGGTCTACAGCTAGAGTTGTCTGGTACAGGTACTTTGATAGCCCAGATGAGAGTGACACCTGTGTTCCTGGAGCAGGTGGCTCAAAAAACAACATGAGGACCCAGAGTTAGTAAAGATTGCCAGGACGATTCAGTCAGGCAAGAATGAAGAGTTCAGATTCGACAGCAAGGGGATCCTCCGTTATGGGAATAGACTATGTGTACCAGATGACATCAGTTTAAAGGGAGACATTATGAGGAAAGCTCATAATGCCAAGTACAGTGTTCACCCTGGAGCCACCAAGATGTATCAAGATCTGAAGAGAGTGTATTGGTGGCCAGCTATGAAGAGAGAAGTGGCACAGTTTGTGTCAGCCTGCGAAGTATGTTAGAGGGTGAAGCTGGAACATCAGAAGCCGGCTGGAATGCTTAACCCACTACCTATTCCATAGTGGAAATGGGAGAATATAGCTATGGACTTCGTGTTGGGGTTACCGGCAGCATCCAACAGATTAGACTCCATATGGGTGATTGTGGACAGACTGACCAAATCTGCTCACTTCATCCCTGTCAGGAGCAACTACTCAGTGGACAAGTTGGCGCAGGTGTATGTTGAAGAAGTGGTCAGGTTGCATGGGGCTCCCGTTTCAATAGTGTCAGATAGAGGACCCCAGTTCACCTCCAGGTTTTGGCAGAGTCTGTAGAATGCTATGGGTACCAGGCTAGATTTTAGCACTGCTTTCCATCCACAGACTGATGGACAGTCAGAGAGGACCATCCAGACGATAGAAGATATGCTCAGAATGTGTGTGCTAGATTTTGGCGGTTCTTAGAGGCAGCATCTACCGTTGGTGGAGTTTGCCTACAATAACAGCTATCATGCTAGCATAGGGATGGCTCCATATGAAGCTTTATATGGGAGGAAGGGCAGGTCACCTGTTTGCTGGGAAGAAGTGGGGGAAAAGGCCTTGGCAGGCCCTAAGCTTATTGAGATCACCAGCAGGGTGGTACCCATTATCAGAGAGAGGATCAGAACTACTATGAGCAGACAGAAGAGCTATGCAGACATCCGCAGGAGACAGGTAGAATTTCAGGAGGGAGATCTGGTATTGCTCAAAGTGTCTCCTATGAAAGGAGTGGTTCGTTTTGGGAAGAAAGGTAAGCTAGCCCCACGATACATTGGACCCTTTAAAATCTTGTAGAAGATTGGGAATGTGTTGTACAAGCTGGATTTACCTACTTCAATGCAAAGAATCCATCCTGTTTTCCATGTTTCCATGTTGAGGAAGTTCGTGTCAGATCCGGGCAAGGTTCTTAGTGAGCCTGATGTGGAGATCCAAGAAGATCTCACCTATGTTGAACAGCCAGTGCGGATTCTTGACACCCAAATCAGGAAGCTGAGAAATAAGGAAACCCCGATGGTGAAAGTCCTTTGGAACCACCACAATATGGAAGAATGCACCTGGGAGACACGGGAGTCCATGCTCCAGCAATACCCTTATCTTTTCTAAGGTTAGTTTCTTGTATGTTTCATGTGTTTTATGTGTATGATGTGTTATATGCCTTGCATATGCTAGTTGAGGAACATTCGGGGACGAATGTTCTTAAAGGGGGGAGAATGTAATACCCGGCTGGACTCCGATATCGGAATTCCTACCGTCCGGTGGAATCTCGGGAGTCGGAGACTTCTAAAAGGGTAAAACCATGTTTTTATAAAATATTTTAATATAAATTATATTTTTAAGCAAGAAAGAAAATGAGTTTTTGCATGAAAATAGCATTGGAGGAAAATTCGGGTTCGGCCGTCGAACCTCAAGTTCGGCCGCCGAACATGCATGCGCTTCGGGAGTGCTTTAGGCCCCCGAAGGCATAAGTGAGGGAAGTCCAGGTTCGGCCGCCGAACCTTATGTTCGGCCGCTGAACATGGCATGCATGCGGAGGCACGTTAGGCCCCCGAAAGTGGCTTGGACAGCCACCTATAAAGGGGTCCCTATGTCCGAACGGGTGAGCTTTTTCTCCCCATTTTCGGCCAAGGTGAGTCTCCGCCGCTCTCATGCCGATCTTGAGTTCTTCCTTCAAATCTTCCATGATTTTTATGAGTTTTCACCTTTGTTTTGAAGATTTTTAAGCAAATAGCAAGTTTTGGAGCTTGGAGGTTCAAGGAACTCGATCTCTCCCATCTCCGAACTAGGATCGTTTTTCCTCTCGATCTTCAAGAGGTAAGAGCCGATCTTGAGCTCATTATATGTTTTAAACAAGTTTCAAGTTGATTCTTGGGGTAGAAATGCATGCTTAGGTTAGTTGAGCTTTGTTAAGTTTTGTGTTTATGGATAATGTAGGTTGCTGAGCTGCTTTTGATGTGTTGTAGTTGGGGTTTAGGATAGTTTGAAGCCCCTAGGAGCTTATGTATGTGTTTAATCATGTTTTGGTTGAGTTGTATGCATGATTGAAGGTTTTGGGAGGCAAATGTGCATAAGAGCCGAGTTTCTGCCACTTTGGGAGAAACTCAGGTTCGGCAGCCGAAAGGACTTTCGGCCGTCGAACCTGCTTGTGGAGGCAAGCTTTCGGCTGCCGAAACCTGCCCCGAAAGTGGACTTTCATCTCTGGAGGGGACTTTCGGCTGCCGAAGGTACCGCCGAACATGCATGAGTTTCGCCTCTAGAGAGAACCTTCGGCCGCCGAAAGTGCCGCCGAAGGAGCATGACTTTCGGCTCTGGAGGGACTTTCGGCCGCCGAACCTGCCGCCGAAAGTGCCCTGTTCAGCCCTCCTTTGCATGAATTCTTTGATTGTTTTGAGGTGTTTTAGGGGGTTATTGGGGGATATTTTTAGAGTCATGTTCTAGTATGTTTGGTCCCTTATTTGAGTCCACCTGTGTAGGTTCGGACCCAAGGAACCGAGGACCCCAGCAGTGAGTCAGCTGCTTCAGTTCATTGTCAGAGTTAGCCTGAGGTGAGTAGAATAAACCTTATGTTTTAAAATTAATGCAAGTTTAGCATGAATCATGCATCACGAATGCCATGTGATATAATAGGTTATTTGTAACAGCCCGGAAATCCGGACCGCTACCGGCGCTAGGATCCAGATCGGCGTAAGGCCGCCGGGACCCGTAGCAAGCCTGACATATATCCTGTAAACCTGTAAATCCCAGACATGATCAACAAAACTCATAAACCTGTAAACATTCTCATATAACAACCAAGCTCAACCTGTACATAAACATAAACATATCATAAACCTCCACTGGAGCCCTCATCAATTGCTCCAATGGGGTAACTCATCATACATAAGCTTGGTGGAAACATAACCTCATATCTCATATCATAAAGACCATGTACATGCAAGTGGGATTAACAATCTGTATTGGTCAAGCACAACTCTATCCTCAATATTCAAATTACATAATCATAACTTAAAACTCTTTTACATTACATCATAAAACAATTGTCATGTCCACAATCTAACTATTACATAACATCACTTCATACTCTGGCTAACCTCCTGGTCTACCTTGTACCTGCACATCTGGGGTTAGGGGAGAGGGGTGAGCTATAAAGCCCAGTGAGCAGAATAGAGAAAACATATATTAAAATATTTCATGCTTCCATGAAATGCAACCCATCACAAACATATCACATAAGGATGGTATTGTCACCTATAGTCCTCAACATAGTCCAATCGTGCCAGGGGCGTAGAATGGGCCTCACTGGTCTTTCTCTTACATACATAACATAACATAACATTCCAATATGCCAGGGGCGTAGAATGGGCCTCACTGGTCTTTCTCTTAACATAGTCCAGGGGCGTAGAATGGGCCTCACTGGCAATCCGTACCGTATCATCATCATATCATACCATAGGAGGACTAGAGGATCATCCAATAGCCAATCCGCATCCACATCATATTATGCAATGCAACATATTCGTGAATACTAATGCAAACAACCTAAGATATCACATGGCATATATGATGCATGAACATGCTCCAAAAAGTTATATTTCATTTATTTAAAAACTTAAAGTTCATTCCACTCACCTCTTAGCTGAAGCTCAACAGACTCTGAAGCAGCTATCTCACTGCTGGGGTCCCTGACTCCTCGGGTCCGAACCTACACAGGTGGACTCAAATGAGGGACCGAACATTCATGAACATGACTCTAAAATACTCCCCAAAAACCCCCTGGAACATCATGAAAACATCACATAGAATTATGCATGAAATGGCTGAACAGTGCACTTTCGGCGGCACCTTCGGCGGCCGAAAGTCCTGGACAGATCCGAAAGTCAGGCACTTTCGGCGGCCGAAAGTCCCAGACAGAGACGAAAGTCTCTTTTCGGGGGCAACTTCGGCAGCCGAATGCTGCCTCCAAAAGAGGGTTCGGCGGCCGAAAGTCACTTCGGCGGCCGAACCTGAGCTTCTCCCGAAGGGCAGAAACTCAGCTCCTCTATGCACACTTTGCCTCCCAAGCTCAAATCATGTAAAAACCAGTTCTAAAACATGCATACCTCACATACATTACACCTAGGGGTCTCAAACTATCATATACCCCAACTACAACACTTCAAACAACACATAAACAAGCTACATTGTTCATCAAAGCATCAAAACCCATAAACTCAACATATACCCTAACATGCATTTCTACCCATAGATCTTGCATAAAACTTATTTAAAACACATAAGGAGCTTAAGATCGGCTCTTACCTCTTGAAGATCGAGAGGGAGACGACCTAAACTTGGAGATCCACGAAAATGAGCTCCTGAGTTCCCAAAGCTCCAAAACTTTGTTTCAAAAGCTTAAATCTTCAAAACCAAGGGAAAACAAGTGAAAATCTTGAAAGATTTAGAGGAAGAACATCAAAAATGGGTGAGGGGCGGCGGAAAGCTCACCTTGGCCGAAAATGGGGAAAAGCTCGCCCGTTTTCGGCTAAGGGACCCTTTTATAGTGGCTGGCCAGACCATGTTCGGGGGCCGAATGTGCCTCTGCATGCATGCCATGTTCGGCGGCCGAACATGAGGTTCGGCGGCCGAACCTGGACTTCCCTCACTCATGCTTTCGGGGGCCTAACGTGCCTCCAAAATGCATGCATGTTCGGCGGCCGAACTTGCCTTTCGGCGGCCGAACCTGAGTTTTCCTCCAATGCTATTTTCATGTAAAAACTCATTTTCTTTTATACTTAAAACATTAAAATACATAAAAACATTTTATAAAACGTGTTCTTACCCTTCTAGAGATTTCCGACGTTCGAGATCCCACCGGACGGTAGGGATTTCGATACCGGAGTCTAGCCGGGTATTACATTCTCCCCCCCTTAAGAACATTCGTCCCCGAATGTTCCTCGACTAGTACATAGCATAACAAACATCATAACATACATACATACATATAAAACACATAGGGACTAACCTTAAAAGAGGTGGGGATATTGCTGGAGCATAGACTCCCGTGTCTCCCAAGTGCATTCTTCTATGTTGTGGTGGTTCCAAAGGACTTTCACCATTGGGATTTCCTTGTTTCTCAACTTTCTGATTTGAGTGTCAAGGATCCGCACTGGCTGCTCTACATAGGTGAGATCCTCTTGGATCTCTACATCAGGCTCACTAAGAACCTTGCTCGGATCTGACACGTACTTTCTTAACATGGAAACATGGAAAACCGGATGGATTCTGTCCATAGATGCAGGCAAGTCCAGCTTGTACGATACACTCCCAATCTTTTGCAAGACTTCGAAGGGTCCGATGTACCGTGGAGCTAGCTTACCCTTTTTACCAAACCGAACCACCCCTTTCATTGGAGACACCTTGAGCAATACTAGATCCCCCTCCTGAAACTCTACTAGTCTTCTGCGGATGTCTGCATAACTCTTCTGTCTGCTCGCAGCTGTCTTAATTCTCTCTCTGATGATGGGTACCACCCTGCTGGTGATCTCTACTAACTCAGGCCCTGCCAAGGCCTTTTCTCCAACTTCCTCCCAGCAAACAGGTGACCTGCACTTCCTTCCATATAAAGCTTCATATGGAGCCATCCCGATGCTAGCATGATGACTGTTATTGTAGGCAAACTCCACCAAAGGTAGATGCTGCCTCCAAGAACCGCCAAAGTCCAGCACACACATTCTTAGCATATCTTCTATGGTCTGGATGGTCCTCTCTGACTGTCCGTCTGTCTGTGGATGGAAGGCAGTACTGAAATCCAACCTGGTACCCATGGCATCCTGCAGACTCCGCCAAAACCTGGAGGTGAACTGGGGCCCTCTATCCGACACTATAGAAATGGGAACCCCATGCAGTCTGACAATCTCGTTTACATACACCTGCGCTAACTTGTCCACAGAATAGCCACTCCTGACAGGGATGAAGTGAGCAGATTTGGTGAGTCTGTCCACAATCACCCATATGGAGTCCAATCTGTTGGACGCTGCCGGTAACCCCACTACGAAGTCCATAGCTATATTCTCCCATTTCCACTCTGGAATAGGTAGCGGGTTAAGCATTCCAGCTGGCTTCTGATGTTCCAGCTTCACCCTCTGACATACTTCGCAGGCGGACACAAACTATGCCACTTCTTTCTTCATCGCTGGCCACCAATAAACCTTCTTTAAATCTTGATACATCTTGGTGGCTCCGGGGTGAACGCTGTATCTTGCATTATGAGCTTCTCTCATAATGTCTCCCTTAAGCCCTATGTCATCTGGTACACATAATCTGCTCCCATAGCGGAGGATCCCCTTACTGTCAAATCTGAACTCATTATCTTTGCCCGACTGAACAGTCCTGGCAATCTTCACTAACTCTGGGTCCTCATGCTGTTTCTGAGCCACCTGCTCCAGAAACACGGGTGTCACCTTCATCTGTGCAATCAAAGTACTTGTACCAGACAACTCCAACTGTAGACCTTCATTCATGAGCTTGTAAAACTCCTTCACCACTGGTCTTCTCTCCGCCGTGATGTGGGATAAACTGCCAAGTGATTTCCGGCTTAGGGCGTCTGCCACAACATTCGCCTTACCTGGATGGTACTGAATCTTGCAATCATAGTCACTCAGCAGTTCTACCCATCTCCTCTGTCTCAAATTCAAATCTCTCTGACTCAAGATGTGCTGCAGGCTCTTATGATCTGTGAAGATCTCACATTTTACCCCATAGAGGTAATGCCTCCACATCTTGAGTGCAAAGATGACTGCTGCCATCTCAAGATCGTGTGTGGGGTAATTCAACTCATGCCTCTTCAGCTGTCTAGAAGCATAAGCGATCACCTTGCCATTCTGCATCAACACACAACCCAAACCTACTCTGGATGCATCACAGAACACTGTGAAGTCCTCATTGCTAGTTGGCAGAGCTAACACTGGTGCTGAAGTCAACCTCTTCTTAAGCTCTTCGAAACTCTCTTCACACTGGTCGGTCCATACGAACCTCTGGTTCTTTCTGGTCAATCTGGTTAGAGGAGCTGCAATCTTTGAGAAGTCCTGAACGAACCTCCTGTAATAACCAGCCAAACCCAAGAAACTTCTGATCTCAGTCACTGTGGTGGGTCTAGGCCAGTTAGTCACAGCCTCCACTTTCTTGGGGTCTACCTCTATTCCATTCTCTGACACTACATGCCCCAAGAATGAGATGCTCCTCAACCAGAACTCACACTTGGAGAACTTGGCATACAAGCCATGTTCCCTCAAGGTCTGCAGAACAATCCTCAGATGATGGGCATGCTCCTCTGCATTCCTGGAATACACTAAGATATCATCTATGAAGACAATAACAAAGTGGTCCAGGTACTGTCTAAACACTCTGTTCATGAGGTCCATGAATGCTGCAGGGGCGTTTGTTAACCCGAACGGCATCACAAGGAACTCAAAATGCCCATATCTGGTCCTGAAAGTTGTCTTCGGCACATCTTCTTCCCTGATCCTCAACTGATGATACCCGGACCTCAGATCTATTTTGGAGAAACAACCCGCTCCTGCTAGCTGGTCGAATAGATCGTCGATCCTTGGCAATGGGTACTTGTTCTTGGTAGTGACTTTGTTCAACTGCCTGTAGTCGATACAAAGTCTAAGGGATCCATCCTTCTTTCTTACAAACAACACTGGAGCACCCCAGGGTGAGGTACTCGGTCGGATGAAGCCCTTGTCTACCAATTCTTGCAACTGTTCTTTCAATTCTTTCAACTCAGCTGGTGCCATCCTGTAGGGAGGGATAGAGATCGGTCGGGTTCCATGCATCAGTTCTATCTCGAACTCTATCTCCCTAGCAGGTGGTAAACCTGGAAGCTCGTCTGGAAACACATCTAAAAACTCATTAACCACTGGCACTGCGGCGGGCTCTCTAATCTGACTATCTAGCTCTCTCACATGAGCCAAATACCCCTGACATCCCCTCCTAAGCAACCTACGAGCCTAAAGAGATGAGATCAAACCTCTAGGTGTACCCCTCCTGTCTCCTCTGAAGACTACCTCTGATCCATCCTGACCTCTGAACCTGACTACCTTGTCCCTGCAGTCCAAGGTAGCACCATGGGTAGATAACCAGTCCATCCCTAGAATGACGTCAAAATCTGTCAACTCTAGAACCACAAGGTCGACGGACATGCATCTCCCCTCAACAAACACTGGACTACATTGGCAGACTGACTCTGCCACTGATGGATCACACTTGGGTCCACTGACCCAGAGAGGACACTCTAACCCAGAAGTCATCAATCCCAACCTCTCTACGGCCCTCGGAGCAATAAAAGAATGAGATGCACCAGGGTCCATCAATACATACACATCAGAACAACCAATGATGAGATTACCTGCCACCACGGTGTTGGATGTGTTAGCCTCTTGCTGTGTCATTGTGAAGATCCTTGCTGGAGCTGACGGACCTTCACCTCTGAAGCCCGCTGAAGAAGAGGCTGCTCCTCTCCCTCTACCTCTGCCACTGGCTTGAGTTGGTGCTGGAGCTACTGGCTGAGCTACACTGCCTGAACCTGTCTGCTGGGACTGTGCCATAACAGCTGCTCTAGGACAATCCCAAGCCATATGTCCCTCTTGCCCACATCTGAAGCAGGCTCTGGACCCATAGAGGCACACTCCCCTGTGTGGCTTACCACACTTCACACATGCTACATTGTCTGCTCCTGAGCTCGAGCCACTTCCTAATCCCATACCTGACTTGATCTTGCTCCAGAACTTGTTCTTCTTCTGCTTCTTGGTGGTACTGCTCCACCTCTTACTACCTGAACTTAAAGAAGAAGGATCCACTTTTCCCCTACCTGGGGTTTTGGAACCGGAAGGCTGTGCTGCTGACTGTTTGACATTTCCCTCGATGATAGCACTAGCCTCCATCCTCCTAGCCATATCCACTATGGCATGAAAACTCTCTCTATCTGCTGACTGTACCAAGGAGGAATACCTGGGATGGAGCTTCATGATATACCTCCTTGACTTCTTCTGATCTGTATCAAGGTTCTGCCCAGCAAATGGCAGCAACTCCATAAACCTGTCAGTATATTCATCTACACTCATGTCATCAGTTTGCCTCAACTGCTCGAATTCTATCATCTTCAATTCCCTTGAACTATCAGGGAAAGCCCATCCTGCAAACTCATTTGCGAAATCCTCCCATGGAAGACTGTCCACCCTCGGTTTGATGTAGTTCTTGAACCACTCACGGGCCTTCTTGCATTTTAGGGTGAACCCAGCCATCTGAATGGCTCTACTGTCATCCGCCCCTATCTCGTCTGTTATCATTTTGACCCTTTCCAGATACACAAATGGGTCATCACCACTATCATATTGGGGAGCACCCAGCTTCATGTAGTCGGTCATCTTGACCTTGCTCCCTCTGGATGAGCTAGGGTTAGGAGGTTGAGTAACTGGGGCTGCTGGTTCTGTAGGTGGTGGAGGTGGTGCAACATTTTCTGTGGTAGGGTTTGCTGGATTTGGGTGATAGGGTGGGGGTGGATACATAGGGTACTGTGGGTATGGTGGGTAGTATGGTGGGTATGGCATCTGTGTGGGATAAGGGGTGAAACTAGGGTAATCCGATGTACCTCCCATCGAATACCCGGGATTCTGTGAGAAAGGTGGGTAATGAGGTGGCTGAACAAAACCCGAGGCTTGAGTGCCTCCTTGGGACTCTCCCATGCCTTCCTCTGGCATACTCATCCCCAAACTGCCATCCCTCCTCTGGTCCACATCCATGTCATCTCCCACATCTTCTAACACTCCTCCCTGAACTGTCCCTCGGACTGATCTGCTCCTACCCAGATCCAGAGACCTTCTAGGGTCTCTCATTGCTCGGTCCCTGTTGGACCTGCTAGACATTGCCCTAGGCAATGCTGGAGGACGGGCGCTCATGCCCTCATCCTCAGGTGGCACTCCAGTCAATCGTGCAGATCGACGAGTTCCTCTCATCCTGTTTTCTGAAAAACCACACATAGCACAAACATCAGCATCATATGGTTCATGTGGGCACACATGAACCCTCATCACATACATCGCATACATACATATCATTTATACACATGCATATTATCATGGCATATCACATCATCATGTAAGACAGGACTCCACATCCTATCCTAGTGGACATGACCTTTCCTATTGTGCTTGACCTTCTAGAACATCTATGAGCCCGACACTCTAGGTCCGATCATGTGAACCTAGGGCTCTGATACCATTCTGTAACAGCCCGGAAATCCGGACCGCTACCGGCGCTAGGATCCAGATCGGCGTAAGGCCGCCGGGACCCGTAGCAAGCCTGACATATATCCTGTAAACCTGTAAATCCCAGACATGATCAACAAAACTCATAAACCTGTAAACATTCTCATATAACAACCAAGCTCAACCTGTACATAAACATAAACATATCATAAACCTCCACTGGAGCCCTCATCAATTGCTCCAATGGGGTAACTCATCATACATAAGCTTGGTGGAAACATAACCTCATATCTCATATCATAAAGACCATGTACATGCAAGTGGGATTAACAATCTGTATTGGTCAAGCACAACTCTATCCTCAATATTCAAATTACATAATCATAACTTAAAACTCTTTTACATTACATCATAAAACAATTGTCATGTCCACAATCTAACTATTACATAACATCACTTCATACTCTGGCTAACCTCCTGGTCTACCCTGTACCTGCACATCTGGAGTTAGGGGAGAGGGGTGAGCTATAAAGCCCAGTGAGCAGAATAGAGAAAACATATATTAAAATATTTCATGCTTCCATGAAATGCAACACATCACAAACATATCACATAAGGATGGTATTGTCACCTATAGTCCTCAACATAGTCCAATCGTGCCAGGGGCGTAGAATGGGCCTCACTGGTCTTTCTCTTACATACATAACATAACATAACATTCCAATATGCCAGGGGCGTAGAATGGGCCTCACTGGTCTTTCTTTTAACATAGTCCAGGGGCGTAGAATGGGCCTCACTGGCAATCCGTACCGTATCATCATCATATCATACCATAGGAGGACTAGAGGATCATCCAATAGCCAATCCGCATCCACATCATATTATGAAATGCAACATATTCGTGAATACTAATGCAAACAACCTAAGATATCACATGGCATATATGATGCATGAACATGCTCCAAAAAGTTATATTTCATTTATTTAAAAACTTAAAGTTCATTCCACTCACCTCTTAGCTGAAGCTCAACAGACTCTGAAGCAGCTATCTCACTGCTGGGGTCCCTGACTCCTCGGGTCCGAACCTACACAGGTGGACTCAAATGAGGGACCGAACATTCATGAACATGACTCTAAAATACTCCCCAAAAACCCCCTGGAACATCATGAAAACATCACATAGAATTATGCATGAAATGGCTGAACAGTGCACTTTCGGCGGCACCTTCGGCGGCCGAAAGTCCTGGACAGATCCGAAAGTCAGGCACTTTCGGCGGCGCCTTCGGCGGCCGAAAGTCCCAGACAGAGACGAAAGTCTCTTTTCGGGGGCAACTTCGGCAGCCGAATGCTGCCTCCAAAAGAGGGTTCGGCGGCCGAAAGTCACTTCGGCGGCCGAACCTGAGCTTCTCCCGAAGGGCAGAAACTCAGCTCCTCTATGCACACTTTGCCTCCCAAGCTCAAATCATGTAAAAACCAGTTCTAAAACATGCATACCTCACATACATTCCTAGGGGTCTCAAACTATCATATACCCCAACTACAACACTTCAAACAACACATAAACAAGCTACATTGTTCATCAAAGCATCAAAACCCATAAACTCAACATATACCCTAACATGCATTTCTACCCATAGATCTTGCATAAAACTTATTTAAAACACATAAGGAGCTTAAGATCGGCTCTTACCTCTTGAAGATCGAGAGGGAGACGACCTAAACTTGGAGATCCACGAAAATGAGCTCCTGAGTTCCCAAAGCTCCAAAACTTTGTTTCAAAAGCTTAAATCTTCAAAACCAAGGGAAAACAAGTGAAAATCTTGAAAGATTTAGAGGAAGAACATCAAAAATGGGTGAGGGGCGGCGGAAAGCTCACCTTGGCCGAAAATGGGGAAAAGCTCGCCCGTTTTCGGCTAAGGGACCCTTTTATAGTGGCTGGCCAGACCACGTTCGGGGGCCGAATGTGCCTCCGCATGCATGCCATGTTCGGCGGCCGAACATGAGGTTCGGCGGCCGAACCTGGACTTCCCTCACTCATGCTTTCGGGGGCCTAACGTGCCTCCAAAACGCATGCATGTTCGGCGGCCGAACTTGCCTTTCGGCGGCCGAACCTGAGTTTTCCTCCAATGCTATTTTCATGTAAAAACTCATTTTCTTTTATACTTAAAACATTAAAATACATAAAAACATTTTATAAAACGTGTTCTTACCCTTCTAGAGATTTCCGACGTTCGAGATCCCACCGGACGGTAGGGATTTCGATACCGGAGTCTAGCCGGGTATTACATTATTGCATTAGAATCCACGAATATGTTGCACTGCATTCTTTGTTGTGGATATGGGTGAATGTTGTATGATCCAATTAGTCCCTGAGGAAAGACCAGGACCCCATTCTACGGCCTAGCATGGTATGAAAGACCAGGACCCCATTCTACGGCCTGGCACGGTATGGAACGCGAAGACCAGGTGCCCAGATGAGGCCCTAGGGCAATAGTAAGTAATGTTATGATATGACAGGAAGACCAGGACCCCATTCTACGGCCTGACACGAATATGATGCTGGGACTATTTGGTGACAGGTTCACCCTTGATGTGATTTGTCTGTGATATGATGCATTACATGATGGCATATGTTTTAAATGTTTTAGTATTCTGCTCACTGGGCTCTAGTAGCTCACCCCTTTCCCTATATCCCCCAGGTTTGCAGGTAAGGGCTAGTTCAGGGAGTCAAGAAGAGTAAAGTCTTGTGATTTGTAATAGTTAGATGTGGACATGATGATTTGTAAAATGATGTAAGGTTATGATCAGTCATGTTATGTAATATTGATATTGAGGATTAGAATTGTGCTTGACCATAGTATGTTTGAATAATCCCATGTATATACATGATCTATGTTTTATGATGTTTACGTTCAACCAAGCTTGATGTTTAATGAGATACCCCATTGGAGCATGTGATGAGACTCCAGTGTGTGGTTTATGTTTATGTTTATGTGCATGCACAAGTTGAGCTTGGTAAAAGAAAAGAAAAAGTTCTCATGTTTATGTATATGTGTGATCATGTATGGGATTTGACAGGTATTCAGGATGTATGTTTGGCTTGCTACGGGTCCCGGCGACCTTATGTCGATCTGGATCCTAGCGCCGGTAGCGGTCCGGTTTCCGGGTCGTTACAGTATGATGATGATGATGATGATATGGTATGGAAGTCCAGGAAGACCCATTCTACGTCCCTGGCACAATGTAAGAGAAAGTCCAGGAAGACCCATTCTACGTCCCTGGCACATTGGAATGTTATGATATGTTATGTAAGAGGAAGTCCAGGAAGACCCATTCTATGTCCCTGGCACTATTGGATATGTAGAGAACTATTGGTGACAAGTTCATCCTTAATGTGATTTGTTTGTGATGTGATGCATTTCATGAAAGGATGAACTTTAAATATAATGTTTTATTATTCTGCTCACCGGGCTCTAGTAGCTCACCCCCTTTTCCCTTAATCTCCCAGGTTTACAGGTACGGGATAGAGCAGGAAGTTAAGAGTAAAGTTATGTTCTATATAATAGCTAGTGGTGGACATGATAAATATTCTACGTCCCTGGCACATTGGAATGTTATGATATGTTATGTAAGAGGAAGTCCAGGAAGACCCATTCTATGTCCCTGGCACTATTGGATATGTAGAGGACTATTGGTGACAAGTTCATCCTTAATGTGATTTGTTTGTGATGTGATGCATTTCATGAAAGGATGAACTTTAAATATAATGTTTTATTATTCTGCTCACCGGGCTCTAGTAGCTCACCCCCTTTTCCCTTAATCTCCCAGGTTTACAGGTACAGGATAGAGCAGGAAGTTAAGAGTAAAGTTATGTTCTATATAATAGCTAGTGGTGGACATGATAAATATTGAAATGTAGTGTATAGTTCAGTAATGTAATGAATAGTATTATATAGTTATGTAATGTAATGATGTTATTGAGGATTAGAGTTGTGCTTGACCCCAGTATGTTATTAATCCCTTTGAGTACATGATTTTAATGATGTTTATGTTTAACCAAACTTAACATATGTTATGTTACCCCATTGGAGCATTGTTGAGAACTCCAGTGTGGGGTTGATGATTATGTATATGTATAGTGCATGCACAGGTTGAGTTTGGTAAATGAATGAGAAAATTCAAATTTTCATGTGATTGTTGATCATGTATGGGATTAAACAGGTTTACAGGAGGTAAGTTAGGCTTGCTACGGGTCCCGGCGGCCTTAAGACTATCTGGATCCTAGCGCCGGTAACGGTCTGATTTTCGGATCGTTACAACAGTAGTAGTCCAGCTTCACAAAAAGATTCTAAGATATTTGATGCCTGAAAGCTCATGAAGGCTAAAGAAAGTCCGAAAGCACGTCAGGGCTAGAGAATATCCAAAAGCTTATCAGGGCTAAAGAAAGCACGAAAGCACTCTAAGGCTGGAAAAATGCTTATAAACTCGTCAGGGCTAGAAAAAGCCTGAAAACTCGACAGAGTTAGAGAAAGTTTGAAAGCATATTAGGGTTAGAGAATGCCCAAAATAGGGGTGAGCAGTATTCGGTTCAAACCGAAATAACTGACCGAATCGAATTAATTTCAAAATTCGGTTCGGTTTTTTATTCAATTCGATTCAGTTCGATTTTTAATTTCAAAAATTTCTGTTATTTCGGTTCGGTTCGGTTTTGATTAGAAAAGATCAAAAAAATTGAATCGAACCGATTAGTGATAATAATATGTTATTTTCAATAATATAGAGAAATTAAATTATATTAAGATTAAAATATTTTAATTAAATTTTAAAATATTAAAAATAAAGTGTAAAAAATAAAAAATTTATTAAAAATCAAAACCGATAAAATTGAACTAAATCGAACCGAATCAGATCGGTTTGGTTCGATTCAATTTCTGATCAAAATCGGTTCGGTTCGGTTTTATAAATACTAAAATTTCAATTTTCGATTTATTCGGTCGATTCGGTTTTAAACCGAATCTACCGAATGCTCACCCCTAGCCCGAAAGCTCGTTAGGGTTATAGAAAGTTCGAAAGCACGTTAGGGCTAGAGAAAGCCCAAAAGCAAGTCAAGGATAGAAAATGCCTGTGAGCTCGTCAAGGCTAGAGAATGCCCAAAAGCTCATCAGGGCTAGAGAATGAGGACTAGAAAAAGCCCAGAAGCTCATCAGGGCTGGTCGGGGGTGTAACAGCCTGGAAATCGAACTGCTACCGGCACTAGGATCCAGATCGGCTTAAGGCCGCCTAGACCCGTAGTAAGCCTACTGTGAACTCTGTGTATCTGTGAAATCCCATACATGATCATACATATTCTGTAACATTTAAAACTTTTCTTTCTCCACGGCTTAACCTGTGCATACTCTATCTCTCTACTGTAAAAACTTGCCAGAGCTCTCATCTTAGCTCAAGGCAGCTCAAACTCATACTATGTAAGCCGGGCTTTTCATACATAAACATAAATCATTTACATAAGATCATGTACAAACTTAAAAGGGATACAACTCTTATCAATCAAGCACCATCTAAACACTGTACATTTCCGTATCTCTTACATTTACATGTCCATACTATCTATTACATACATCTCTTTACGTTCTTCCTGTACTCTTCTTACATCTCTCTGTACTCTGAACCTGCACAACTGGGGATAGGGGAGAGGGGTGAGCTTCTATAGCCCAGTGAGCAGGAGCTATATAAACCAGTTTATAAAACAGATGTCTTTATGCCATGCAGCACATCACAACCATATACATCAAGGAAGAAGTTGTCACCTATAGCCCTCCACATAACTGACTCACATATAGTACTAGCACAGTGCCTGGGGCGATTAGGCCTCCTCCAGGACTTACTTTTCTGCAAAGGTTTTGTCAGGGCGATTAGGCCTTCTCTGACTGTTTTCTGAAAACGTTTTGCCAGGGCGATGAGGCCTCCTGGCTATCTACCTTTACTAACAGGGGCGGTTAGGCCTCCCTGCTCACACTTATCATGCTTGACTCTTTACTTAATTCATATCATGTCATAGCATACCAAACTGAGGGCTAAAGGATCATCCAACATTCATCCGCATACTCATCAAATTATGCAATGCAACACCTTCGTGAATACTAATGCAACAACCTAATATCTCATGCTCATCCATTATTATCTTTTATTTTAACCATCCTAACATTATGGCAATTATGATGCATGAATCATGCTAAAACATTCTTGAATTTAAAATATGCATAGTTAGTCCCACTCACCTCTGGCTGACTGTAGACTGACTTTGCAGGTTCCGGAGCAGTGCTCACTGCTGATCTCCCTGGTTTCTCTGGTCCGTTCCTACACAAGTGGACTCAGATGAGGGACCAAACTCACTCCATAACAGTTCGAAGAACTCCCCCAAAAGCCCTCTAACTATCACATAACACATGCACACAGAACGCCTCAACATGCATATACACTTGTACATGCTCAAAGGGGTCTAAAACTAGCCTATAACCCTAACAAACACAATATCTAACACATAAACATGCTTGAACATCAAAAACTCTAAAAATCTCCTAGAACCCTACTCATGCGTACTACCCCATAATCTTCCATAAAACCTGTAAAAAACATAGTAAAAGCTTCGGATATATCCCTTACCTCTTGGAACACTTGAGGTTGGAAGCCTCTAACGTGGAGTTATGGCAAAATCCTCACGCAAAGCTCCAAACTTCAAACTTTGCTCCTTTTTGCTTAAAACTTCACAAATCCATAAAAACTCATCAAAACCTTGGAAGATTTGAAAAAACACAAAACTAAGCTAAGGAAGAGCATGATCTCACCTAGGTCTGGAGAAATGGGAAGCAAACTTACCCATTTGACCGACCTAGGGCCCTTTTAAAGATGGGTGGCCAGTCCACCTTCGGCGGCCAAACGTGAGATCCGAAAGCCATGCAAGTTCGGCGGCCGAAAGTGACCTTCGGCGGCCGAACCTTTGCATTTCTTCCTTAGTGCTTTTCTTTCCAAAACTCATTTCTCTAACCCTTGAAAACCTTAAAACTCTGTGAAAACATACTTAAACATTCTTTAAAACATATGTATGACCCTTCTAGAGGGTTCCGACACCCGAGATTCCATCAGACTACAGGAATTCCAATGCCGGACTCTAGCCGGGTATTACATTCTCCCCCCCTTAAGAACATTCGTCCCCGAATGTTCCTAAAACAACTAAACACATAGAAAAGGGGAAAAACTAATGCTCCTTGCTCTAGCAACACTGACGTACCTTTCCTCGGTGTTCTTCTCTCCATTCTTCGTCACATTACCTCTAAACTCTGCAAGCTTTCGCTGCGCACTCTAATCCTTGCCCTTCTCTCTTCATCTCTTCTATCCTGACTTCCTTTCTAACTCTTAACAGGTAGTATCCTTCGTTTCCCCCCCCATCCATACTAAACACTCAAGAGTGGGGTACTAGGATAAAACCTTGACTCTCTTAGCTCTGTTGATACCACTGAAACTGGTTTCCTCTCCTGATCATCTTTCCCTGAGCAACCTATAAGCCTGTAAGGCTGAGATCACACCTCTAGGCAGCCTACACTGTCCCTTCTTAGGGACTACCTCTGATCCATCGGACCTCTATACACATCTGCCTGGTCTCTGCCAACTCGGCAGTACTACGAGTAGCTAGCCAATCCATCACTAGAAAGACGAACAGTTCAATCTAGAACCATAAGGTCAGATGGAAGGCATCTACTCCCCACTAACTGACGCTATCACAGATGGATCACTCTGAGGTCTACTAACTTTAATGACATTCTAAGCCCAGAGGTCATCAGACCTACTCGCTCTATGGTTCTAGAACCAACAGGGAAAAACATCAAAACGTAGATATACACGTCAAAACATCCAAGGAGGGAATTACCTGACACCCTGGTGTTAAACGTGTCTGCCTCTTGTTGTGTCATAGTAAAGATCCGAGCCGGAGCTGACGAACCTTCACCTCGAGGACCCACATGTGAAGGGGTTGACCCTCTTCCTCTACCCCTGCTCTGTGTCGTGACTGGAGCTACTGGTCGTGGTACACTTCCCCTAGTTGTCTGATGGGACTGTGCGGTGAAAAATGCCTGAGGGCACTCACGAGCTATGTGTCCTTCTTGGCCACACCTAAAACATGCTGACGTCCCAAAGAGACAAACTCCTCCGTGCCTTCTACCACACTTCTCACATACTGGCACCTCTGAGCTTACGCTCGAGTATCCTGCTTTCATCGTATCCCAGCCTGGAAATCGAACTGCTACCGGCACTAGGATCCAGATCGGCTTAAGGCCGCCTAGACCCGTAGTAAGCCTACTGTGAACTCTGTGTATCTGTGAAATCCCATACATGATCATACATATTCTGTAACATTTAAAACTTTTCTTTCTCCACGGCTTAACCTGTGCATACTCTATCTCTCTACTGTAAAAACTTGCCAGAGCTCTCATCTTAGCTCAAGGCAGCTCAAACTCATACTATGTAAGCCGGGCTTTTCATACATAAACATAAATCATTTACATAAGATCATGTACAAACTTAAAAGGGATACAACTCTTATCAATCAAGCACCATCTATACACTGTACATTTCCGTATCTCTTACATTTACATGTCCATACTATCTATTACATACATCTCTTTACGTTCTTCCTGTACTCTTCTTACATCTCTCTGTACTCTGAACCTGCACAACTGGGGATAGGGGAGAGGGGTGAGCTTCTATAGCCCAGTGAGCAGGAGCTATATAAACCAGTTTATAAAACAGATGTCTTTATGCCATGCAGCACATCACAACCATATACATCAAGGAAGAAGTTGTCACCTATAGCCCTCCACATAACTGACTCACATATAGTACTAGCACAGTGCCTGGGGCGATTAGGCCTCCTCCAGGACTTACTTTTCTGCAAAGGTTTTGTCAGGGCGATTAGGCCTTCTCTGACTGTTTTCTGAAAACGTTTTGCCAGGGCGATGAGGCCTCCTGGCTATCTACCTTTACTAACAGGGGCGGTTAGGCCTCCCTGCTCACACTTATCATGCTTGACTCTTTACTTAATTCATATCATGTCATAGCATACCAAACTGAGGGCTAAAGGATCATCCAACATTCATCCGCATACTCATCAAATTATGCAATGCAACACCTTCGTGAATACTAATGCAACAACCTAATATCTCATGCTCATCCATTATTATCTTTTATTTTAACCATCCTAACATTATGGCAATTATGATGCATGAATCATGCTAAAACATTCTTGAATTTAAAATATGCATAGTTAGTCCCACTCACCTCTGGCTGACTGTAGACTGACTTTGCAGGTTCCGGAGCAGTGCTCACTACTGATCTCCCTGGTTTCTCTGGTCCGTTCCTACACAAGTGGACTCAGATGAGGGACCAAACTCACTCCATAACAGTTCTACAAACGCCCCCAAAAGCCCTCTAAAAGACCCTCTAACTATCACATAACACATGCAAAAGCCAACTGGACAGGGCACTTTCGGCGGCAGGTTCGGCGGCCGAAACTCCCTTCCAGAAACGAAACTCACCTACTTTCGGCGGCCGAACCTCTACTTTCGGCGGCCGAAAGTCCTATCCCTACACCTTCGGGTGTACCTTCGGCGCCCGAACGTCTCGTCCAGAGACGAAACTCAACCTTCGGCGGCACTTTCGGCGGCCGAATGTGCATGACAGATCCGAAAGTCCAGCTTCCGGAAGCAGCCTTCGGCAGCCGAAGCCACCTCCTCAAGGCTTTCGGCGGCCGAACCTCCCTTCGGCGGCCGAACCTGGTTTCGCCCGAAGGGTAGAAACCTGCTCTGCTTCATGCACACCTCCTCCTATCTCTCTCCCAACATGCACACAGAACTCCTCAACATGCATATACACTTGTACATGCTCAAAGGGGTCTAAAACTAGCCTATAACCCTAACAAACACAATATCTAACACATAAACATGCTTGAACATCAAAAACTCTAAAAATCTCCTAGAACCCTACTCATGCGTACTACCCCATAATCTTCCATAAAACCTGTAAAAACCATAGTAAAAGCTTCGGATCTATCCCTTACCTCTTGGAACACTTGAGGTTGGAAGCCTCTAACGTGGAGTTAGGGCAAAATCCTCACTCAAAGCTCCAAACTTCAAACTTTGCTCCTTTTTGCTTAAAACTTCACAAATCCATAAAAACTCATCAAAACCTTGGAAGATTTGAAAAAACACAAAACTAAGCTAAGGAAGAGCATGATCTCACCTAGGTCTGGAGAAATGGGAAGCAAACTTACCCATTTGACCGACCTAGGGTCCTTTTAAAGATGGGTGGCCAGTCCACCTTCGGCGGCCAAACGTGAGATCCGAAAGCCATGCAAGTTCGGCGGCCGAAAGTGACCTTCGGCGGCCGAACCTTTGCATTTCTTCCTTAGTGCTTTTCTTTCAAAAACGCACTTCTCTAACCCTTGAAAACCTTAAAACTCTGTGAAAACATACCTTCTAGAGGGTTCCGACGCCCGAGATTCCATCAGACTACAGGAATTCCGATGCCGGACTCTAGCCGGGTATTACATTCTCCCCCCCTTAAGAACATTCGACGGGTGGATACATGTGATATGGTGGATAGAATGGAGGATAGGGCATATATGGCAGGTGGGGTGAATATGGGGCAAAACTGGAGTAATCTGACGTACCTCCCATCGGATACCCTGGGCCCTGTGCACCTCCCTGAGACTCCCCCATACCTTCTTCTGTCCCTCCTATACTCATACTCTCATCTCTACTCCGATCAACATCCCTAACCTCTCGAACTTCTTCTGATCTGCCTCCTCTAGCTACTCCCCTTCTGCTCTCATCAGAAGACCTTCTCGGGTCTTGTGACGTTCCCTCCCTACTTAACCTGTGTCTCCTTGCCCGTGGCAATGCGGGAGGACGAGCCGTTGTACCCTCACTTCCTGGTGGTACTTCAGTCAATCTTGCAGATCGACGCATTCCTCTCATCTTAACTATCTGGAAACCAACACATAGCATATCAATGACTCATACTCCATGTGAAACACATGAACATCTAACATTCATCACATAAAAAGAATGCACATGCATGACTCATGGCACTCCACATCATAAGACTAACATCCTATCCTTATGGACATGTCTTCCTATGGTGCTTGACTCACTATAACCTCTATGAACCCATCTCTAACCATCTAGGTCCGACCATGTGAACCTAACTGCTCTGATACCAATCTGTAACAGCCTGGAAATCGAACGGCTACCGGCACTAGGATCCAGATCGGCTTAAGGCCGCCTAGACCCGTAGTAAGCCTACTGTGAACTCTGTGTATCTGTGAAATCCCATACATGATCATACATATTCTGTAACATTTAAAACTTTTCTTTCTCCACGGCTTAACCTGTGCATACTCTATCTCTCTACTGTAAAAACTTGCCAGAGCTCTCATCTTAGCTCAAGGCAGCTCAAACTCATACTATGTAAGCCGGGCTTTTCATACATAAACATAAATCATTTACATAAGATCATGTACAAACTTAAAAGGGATACAACTCTTATCAATCAAGCACCATCTAAACACTGTACATTTCCGTATCTCTTACATTTACATGTCCATACTATCTATTACATACATCTCTTTACGTTCTTCCTGTACTCTTCTTACATCTCTCTGTACTCTGAACCTGCACAACTGGGGATAGGGGAGAGGGGTGAGCTTCTATAGCCCAGTGAGCAGGAGCTATATAAACCAGTTTATAAAACAGATGTCTTTATGCCATGCAGCACATCACAACCATATACATCAAGGAAGAAGTTGTCACCTATAGCCCTCCACATAACTGACTCACATATAGTACTAGCACAGTGCCTGGGGCGATTAGGCCTCCTCCAGGACTTACTTTTCTGCAAAGGTTTTGTCAGGGCGATTAGGCCTTCTCTGACTGTTTTCTGAAAACGTTTTGCCAGGGCGATGAGGCCTCCTGGCTATCTACCTTTACTAACAGGGGCGGTTAGGCCTCCCTGCTCACACTTATCATGCTTGACTCTTTACTTAATTCATATCATGTCATAGCATACCAAACTGAGGGCTAAAGGATCATCCAACATTCATCCGCATACTCATCAAATTATGCA
This sequence comes from Manihot esculenta, assembly GCF_001659605.2. Lineage (NCBI taxonomy): Eukaryota > Viridiplantae > Streptophyta > Magnoliopsida > Malpighiales > Euphorbiaceae > Manihot > Manihot esculenta. The sequence continues at coordinate 31,270,969 of NC_035172.2, forward strand.
ATGCAACACCTTCGTGAATACTAATGCAACAACCTAATATCTCATGCTCATCCATTATTATCTTTTATTTTAACCATCCTAACATTATGGCAATTATGATGCATGAATCATGCTAAAACATTCTTGAATTTAAAATATGCATAGTTAGTCCCACTCACCTCTGGCTGACTGTAGACTGACTTTGCAGGTTCCGGAGCAGTGCTCACTGCTGATCTCCCTGGTTTCTCTGGTCCGTTCCTACACAAGTGGACTCAGATGAGGGACCAAACTCACTCCATAACAGTTCGAAGAACTCCCCCAAAAGCCCTCTAACTATCACATAACACATGCACACAGAACTCCTCAACATGCATATACACTTGTACATGCTCAAAGGGGTCTAAAACTAGCCTATAACCCTAACAAACACAATATCTAACACATAAACATGCTTGAACATCAAAAACTCTAAAAATCTCCTAGAACCCTACTCATGCGTACTACCCCATAATCTTCCATAAAACCTGTAAAAAACATAGTAAACGCTTCGGATATATCCCTTACCTCTTGGAACACTTGAGGTTGGAAGCCTCTAACGTGGAGTTATGGCAAAATCCTCACGCAAAGCTCCAAACTTCAAACTTTGCTCCTTTTTGCTTAAAACTTCACAAATCCATAAAAACTCATCAAAACCTTGGAAGATTTGAAAAAACACAAAACTAAGCTAAGGAAGAGCATGATCTCACCTAGGTCTGGAGAAATGGGAAGCAAACTTACCCATTTGACCGACCTAGGGCCCTTTTAAAGATGGGTGGCCAGTCCACCTTCGGCGGCCAAACGTGAGATCCGAAAGCCATGCAAGTTCGGCGGCCGAAAGTGACCTTCGGCGGCCGAACCTTTGCATTTCTTCCTTAGTGCTTTTCTTTCCAAAACTCATTTCTCTAACCCTTGAAAACCTTAAAACTCTGTGAAAACATACTTAAACATTCTTTAAAACATATGTATGACCCTTCTAGAGGGTTCCGACACCCGAGATTCCATCAGACTACAGGAATTCCAATGCCGGACTCTAGCCGGGTATTACAGGGGGTAAGAAAAAGCTTGGAAGTATGTTAGGGTTGAAACATGCTCGGAAGTTCGATAAGGCTGGAAAAAGGCAAGGAGCTCGTAAGGTGACTGTGCGGTTGTCGAAGCCGGTCAAAAATAACCTTTTTGGTTATCAACAATTTTACAACTGTAGATAGTGGCAAAAGAATCGAATGCATAGGGAATTGATACTTACCTATTTTCCTTATCAAGACCAAGTAAACAAACTGAAAGCAAAATAAAAAGGGGATTTTGAGATTGATGAATTAAACTAGAATTAAAAGCAACAAAGTAAAGCAAATAATTAAAGTAAGGAAATTCAATAATGAGAAAGGCTCTAGTTGAAGAATTGGATCCACTTCAGTTGTTAGGATTGATCATTGACACAAAGATTCCTTTATTTGATTCAATAAATTAGTTATGGAGATGGAAGATACTTCTCACCACCATATCCCTCCTTAAGCATAAATCAATTAGGGAACGTCATCTAATTAATTACTAATCAACAAGTTGCCAAGGAAGGTCCTTGGGCCTTTAGCATCTAACAACTGTCAATTGCATTAAGAAATAAAGAGACCTAATTCTTGCTACCCAAACGTATGGTGATATTGCTAGATCATGCAATTTCCTTATTTTTTACACCAAGATTTACTTGTGTTTGAATAATTCAAGCAATTACGGACTTAAAACTATCCAAACTAACAAATTATTACCTTGCAATCAAGAATCAATTTGTAATACCCGGCTAGACCCCGGCATCGGAATTCCTATTTTCTGGTGGAATCTCGGATGTCGGAAACCTCTAGAAGAGTAAATTATGTTTTTTCTAAAATGTTTTCATGTGTTTTAAGGTTTTAAGTAAGAAAGAACTTGAGTTTTTGAAAGAAAAGCACCAAGGAAGGAAATCCATGTTCGGCCGCCGAACATGGTGTAGTTTAGGGAGAACCTTTGGCCCCCGAAGATGGTTTGGCCAGCCACCTATAAAAGGCCCCATGTCCGAAAATGGGCGAGTTTTCTTCTCCATTTTCGGGCAGAGGTGAGTCCAAACCCTTCCATGGTTAGTTTTGATATTTTCCTTCAAATCTTTCAAGTTTTTAACAAGCTTTCATCTTATTTTGAAGTTTTTAAGCTCAAAATTGAAGTTGTGAAGCTTGGAGACTTTCGGAACCCGCTTTCCCCAAATCTCCAAGTTGGGTCACGCCTTCTCTCGATCTCCAAGAGGTAAGCGTCGATCCTCACCGTCTTTAATGTTTGAAGCAAGTGTTATGAAGGGTTATGGGGTAAAGATGCATGATTAGGCTAGTTACAAAAGTGATAGGATTTATGGTAGTTTGAGGGTAAATGTATGATAAATGTGTTGCTTTGATAATGTTGTTGGGTTATAGGTTAGTTCTAAGCCCCCAAATGCTTAAGAGTGTGTTTATGCATGTTTTTGCATGGTTTAGTTTGAGTTTAGAGGTTTTAGGTGGCTGGATGCATGTTGGTGGCTTGGGTTCTATGTTGGTGGCTTGGGTTCTGCCTGCTGGAGGACCCAAGTTCGGCTACCAAAACCATGTTCGGCAGCCAAACTTGCCTAGGGAGGCAGTTCTGGCTGCCGAACCCTGCCCCCAAAAGTTTGGACTTTCGGCTCTGGAGAGGGGTTTCGGCCGCCGAACCTGCCCTCGAAGGTTGGCGAGTTTCGGCTCTGGAACCACTTTCGGCAGCTGAACCTGCCGCCGAAAGTGGCTGAGTTTCGGCTCTAAAGGGACTTTCGGCCGCCGAACCTGCCGCCGAAAGTGCCCTATTCAGCCTTCCTTTGCATATTTTCTATGATTGTTTTAAGGTGTTTTAGGGGGTTTTTGGGGAGTTGTTTAGAGTCATGTTAGTGTATGTTTGGTCCCTCATTTGAGTCCACCTATGTAGGTTCAGACCCGAGGAACCGAGGACCCCAGCAGTGAGATAGCTGCTTCAGAGTCTGTTCAGAGTCAGCCTGAGGTGAGTAGAATAGATCTTTATGTTTCAAAGCAAATAAATTTTGAGCATGTTCATGCATCACGAATACCATGATATATACTAGGTTGTTGCATTAGAATTCACGAATATGTTGCATTGCATACTATGTTGTTGATGTGGATGGATGTTGGATGACCCATTAGCCCTTGATATGATATGATGACGATAATACGGTATGGAAGTTCAGTGAGGCCCATTCTACGCCCCTGGCACGATGTAAGAGAAAGACCAGTGAGGCCCATTCTACGCCCCTGGCATATTGAAATGTTATAATATGTTATATTAAGAGAAAGACCAGTGAGGCCCATTCTACGCCCCTGGCACCATTGGAATGTGTAGAGGGCTATTAGTGACAAGTCCATCCTTGATGTGAATTGTTTGTGATGTGATGCATTCCATGAAAGCATGTGTTTTAATATATTGTTTTACTATTTTGCTCACTGGGCTCTAGTAGCTCACCCCTTTCCTTTAACCCCCAGGCTTGCAGGTTCGGGATAGACTAGGAGGTTAGCAAGAGTAAAGGCATAGTGTATGTAATAGTTAGTTGTGGACATGAAAGATAATGTAATGTAATGTAATGTAAGATATTGTATAAGAATTGTATTGAGGATTAATATTGTGCTTGACCTTAGAGTTTATGGTTAATCCCTTTTGATACATAATCTATATGTAATGTTTTATTAATGTGATGTAAACCAAGCTTAATGTATGTAATGTTGACCCAACTAGAGTATTTGATGAGGGTTCTAGTGTGGAGTTTTTATGTATTCAGTCTCAGTGCATGCACAAGTCAAGCTTGGTAGATGAAAATTTTAAAATTTTTATGAAAATGTATGATCATGTATAGGATTTATCAGGTATGACAGGTTGTATGCTAGGCTTGCTACGGGTCCCGGCGACCTTAAGTCGATCTAGATCCTAGCGCCGGTAGCGGTCCGATTTCGGGTCGTTACTCAATTGGCCCTATTGATCTAAACCACAAAGAAACAATGGATTTAAGCATGAAATTGCATAAATATTGATAAACAATGTATGTTCAGATCTCTCAATCCATAAAACAACTAAAGTTTCACCTAATCTTCAACTAGAAAAAGAGGTTTCAGCCACTCATGGCTGAAACAAAATACAAAATAAAAGAAAGAGAAGAGGAAAGGAACCAATCAGCGCTTGGAAAGGTGCGGCCACTTGCAATCCGTATGTTGGAGAGAAAAGAAGAGGTGGGCGTGCGGCTTGGAGAAGCTTTTATAGCCCAATGTGCTGCCCTAGGTTTCCTTGATGAGGTGGAGCCTTCTTTTGAATTATGAATTTTGAATGTCCTATTTTGAATTTTGAATTTTGAATTCTTGGGAGGCAAGTGCATCTTCTTGAGATTTGGCTTCCTGAATAAGGTGAATTGAATGCTGAATTTTGAATTTCGAATTTTGAATGTTCTCTTTTTGAATTCTTGGGAGGCAAGTGCATCTTCTTGAGATTTGGCTTCCTCAACAAGGGAAAGACTTCTTGAAGATTTGAAATTTGAATTTCAAATTACTCTGCTGAATGTACTTTCCTTATTTATCTTCACTTCGGCTGCAACTTGACTTGGGCAAACATGCTTGTTCTCCTTTATCCTATTTTAGGCAGTTTTAAGAGCATTTTCACCAAATTATCTCTTTATACCGTTTTCTGCAAAATAAGATCAAAACCACAGAATTAGGCAGAAAAAGTGTAAATTAACATTAATAACAACATGATAAAATGGTCTAAATTTGGTCTGATCATAGGGGCTAGAAGATACCCAGATGATCCCAGGGCTAGTTGGCACTAGAGAGAGCCCAGAAACTCGTCAAGGAATTACTATATCACTTCGATCGATTTCTGCCAAATAAGATCTTAGGCCTGATTGGTCGACATGGTATGTAAGAAGAAAGCAAGGACCACATTGACCAGCTATGTGGGATACTGAATTTTCTTTATCAATCCTGCACTCTAAAGCTTATCAACCTCTTCTTTGATTACTTGTTGTCTCTCTAATGTAAACTTTCTTTTCTTTTGTTAGACTAGTTTGATGATCTTATTAATGGATAGATTATTGGTGATGAGAGTTGGATCCACACTTGTTACATCTTTTGAAGACCAAACGAAAGTGGTTACTCGGCTCTTTAGCAATTCTATTAGACGAGTATTTGTTTCACCAATTAACATAGTGCCGAATCATACATTTTGCTCCTTACCCATCTGGATTTTCTCTAACGGGTCTGTTGGTTCTGTCTTTACGTGAGATTCTGGCTTCTCTAGCAAGCTAATGGGCATGGTTGCTTTTCCGAGGCTTTTTGCTAGGTGTTCGTAACCTTCTTTGTCCAACATCGGACCACTGCTATTCCCCCTGGAGCTGGAAGCTTAAGACACATAGCACTCATGTTAATAATGATACCATGGCAGTTTAGGATTGGACGACCGAGTATCACATTGTATACAAATGGGATATCTACCACTACAAATTCTGCATACAACTCTCGCCTATACTTTTTGTCATCCAGTATTAGGGGGAGGTTGATGGTATCCAACACTGTCACTGTAACGACTCGAAAACCGGACCGCTACCGGCGCTAGGATCCAGATCGACTTAAGGTCGCCGGGACCCGTAGCAAGCCTAACATACATCCTGTATATCTGTTAAATCCCATACATGATCATACATATACATAAAAATTTAAACTTTTTCTTTTCTTTCACCAAGCTTAATCTGTGCATGCACAACTCAGAAACATAAAACCCCACACTGGAGCCCTCATCAAATGCTCCAATGGGGTAACATATCATACATTAAGCTTGGTTTCCATAAAACATCATAAAAACATTTCATTAAAAAGATCATGTACCAAAAAGGGATTAACATACGCTAGGGCCAAGCACAATTCTATCCTCAATACAATTCTTTACATTACATCACATTATAACATTTTACAATACATGTCCACCTCTAACTATTACATAAAACATGACTTCTTTACTCTTGCTGACTTCCTGGTCTATCCCGTACCTGCAAACCTGGGGGTTAAGGGAATGGGGTGAGCTACTAGAGCCCAGTGAGCAGAATAGTAAAACATATTATATTAAAATCCATGCTTTCATGAAATGCATCACATCACAAACAAATCACATTAAGGATGAACTTGTCACCAATAGCCCTCTACATAACCAATAGTGTCAGAACGTAGAATGGGTCCTGGTCTTTCCCTTACATAACATATCATAACATTCCAATGTGCCAAGGACGTAGAATGGGTCTTCCTGGACTTCCATACCGTATCATCATCATATCATATCATTCCATACGAGGGCTAATGGATCATCCAATGTTCATCCACATCAACATCATATTATGCAATGCAACATATTCGTGAATTCTAATGCAAACAACCTAATATATCTCATGGCATTCGTGATGCATGAACATGCTCAAAATTTATTTATTTACTTTGCAATATAAAGAGTCATTCTACTCACCTCAGGCTAGCTCTGAAAAGACTCTGAAGCAGCTATCTCACTGCTGGGGTCCTCGGTTCCTCGGGTCCAAATCTACACAGGTGGACTCAAATGAGGGACCAAACATAGGCTAACATGACTCTAAACTACTCCCCAAAAATCCCCCTAAAACATCATAAAATAATCATAGAAATCATGCAAAGGAAGGCTGAACAGGGCACTTTCGGCGGTAGGTTCGGCGGCCGAAAGTCCCTCCAGAGCTGAAACTCAGCCACTTTCGGCGGCACCTTCGGCGACCGAAAGTCCCTTCCAGAGAAGAAACTCATGCATGTTCGGCGGCACCTTCGGCGGCCGAAACTCTCCTCCAGAGCCAAAAGTCCAACTTTCGGGAGCAGGGTTTGGCAGCCAAAAGCTTGCCTCCACAGGCAGGTTCGGCGGCCGAAAGTCCTTCGGCTGCCGAACCTGAGTTCTTCCAAAGTGGCAGAACTCAGCCTCCTCATGCACATTTTGCCTCCCAAACCTTTCAAACATGCATTTAGCTATTCTACAACATGCATACTCATGCAAACAAGCATATAGGGGTCTCACACTCTCTTAAACCCCAACAACAACACAAAACATATGCACATTACACATATTTTCAACAAAGCTCACATGAACCGTAACATTAAACAACTAGCTTAAACATGCATTTCTACCCCATAAACTTTCATAAAACTTGCTTAGAATATCGAAGAAGATGAGGATCGACGCGTACCTCTTGAAGATCGAGAGAAAACGTGACCCAACTTAGAGATTTGGGGAAAATGGATTCCGGAGGTCTCTAAGCTTCCAAACTTCGATCTTTGCTCAAAAATTTCAAAAACAAGTTAAAACTTGTTAGAAACTTGTAGGATTTGAAGGAAAACTTCAAAACCAACCATGGAAGGGCATGAACTCACCTTTGCCCGAAAATGGAGGAGAAAGCTCGCCCATTTTCGGACATGGAGCCTTTTATAGGTGGCTGGCCAGACCATCTTCAGAAGCCAAAGGTGACTCCAAAACTCCACCATGTTCGGCGGCCGAACCTGGATTTCCTCCCTTAGTCTTTTTCATTCAAAACTCAATTTCTTTCTTATTTAAAACCATAAAATACATGAAAACATTTTATAAAAACATGATTTTACCCTTCTAGAGGGTTCCGACATTCGAGATTCCACCAGACTGTAGGAATTCCGGCCGAACCTGGATTTTCTCCCTTAGTCTTTTTCATTCAAAACTCAATTTCTTTCTTATTTAAAACCATAAAATACATGAAAATATTTTATAAAAACATGATTTTACCCTTCTAGAGGGTTCCGACATTCGAGATTCCACCAGACTGTAGGAATTCCGATACCGGAGTCTAGCCGGGTATTACAGTCACGGCCTTATCTTCTAATCCTACTAAAGGATAGAAAACTCTAACAAGGTTGTTTCTATCCAAGCCTAACTTATTAAAAATATTTAAAATGAGAAGATTAATTGAACTACATATATCCACCAAGCCTTACCTCATACCGATTTAGGAGGACCTTAACAACCAGCGGGTCATTTTGAAAGAATCCAATTGCTTTGTCGGCAGGACTGAACCTTACCTTTTGCTTGGCCCATGGTTCTTGATCGATAGACAGGACGTCTTCTCCTACATGCTTATTTTTCATTTGCTTTTATTATGTCCTTCCGTAATGACATGTACAATTCTAGCCATTTCAAGAGATAGAGAGGAAAGGTTTATTTTTTAGAGAGAAAAGGAACAAGAGCTCGATGTTAATTTAAATGAAAGGAAAGAAATCAATGGATTTCTTAGCAAAGAAATCAAATGATGTTACAGAGATTAGATTGATGATGTGGCTAGAAGAGAGCTATGTTGTGATTTGCTTAGACCTACAATGAAGAGAACGTGAGATGGTGGGTGCCTACGACGGTCACTCTAACGCTCAAATCAGTATGCTGAAGAATAGAGAAAATACAATAAATTGCTTAAAGCTTTTGTACGTGAGAATAGTGTACTTTTATCTTTGTGATTCTTCTCCTTTTATACTGTAAGAAGGCGGAGATAAATATGGCACTTCCCGATAATTCGGCAATGATGTGGTTGGCTGCTTGATAAAGAACATTGCGAGCTAATAGGTTGGTAATCTCGCAATTACAAGCATAATGGAAATGCACTGGGCTATGCTTGATAATGGTAATTTCGTGCGGAGACTCGCCCTGTCGAGGAAAGGGCGAGTCTTTGATGATGAACCGGGTATTTATGTGTCTAGGTCTTTCCTTCCTTGAGTTGGACCGCGTTTTCCACCTATCAGATCCTTACCACGTGGCTCTGTCTTGTGGTGACAGCTTATGACTTACTTTGAGCGTTTGTTATGTAGCATCAAGTTCTAGTTTATGTTTTCTTGTTTTCATTTTGATTCTCTTTTTGTCTGCTTGTTGGTTTACTTCGTTTTCTCTTCCTTTAGGATAAAGTTGTTAAGAATCAAAACAATCACACAATTAAAGAATAAATACAAAAAGTAAATAACACACAGATTTAACATGGTTCACCAATTTGGCTATATCCACAGCGGCTAAGATTTTCTTATTTCTCAATGAGTTTTCCATCAGAATGCATTAGAAAAATATTATATATTTATATATCCAGAGAAAATACAAAAAAGATAGAATAATTCTAAAAAAATTTATGACTGTGAGTATAGTGTATAGTCAATAATATATCATTAGCCTCCATATCTCAACAAAAAGAAGATATTTTAGTTTTAATGTTGTTGTCTTTTTCTATTTGTTTTTTCTCGTAGAATGAATGTGGGTTTTTTATTATTTATTTCTTTCTTTGTGTATTTCTTTTGTTATTTTTCAGGTTTACAGTGCTAATTTGCAATGGAGGTTGTGTTTTGGTGGACCTAGCCTTGGAGGTTTTCGACTCTTGCATCTGGTAGGAGGATATTTGCATGCGTAATGTCAATACTTTGAGACCGCATCAATGTGTTTGATGATTAATGCTCCTTCATCTCTTTTTAGATGGGCTCTATTGTGTCTCCTTTCTTAAATTGTTGCTATAGGTGTTTGTTCATGTTTTATGCTAATGGCCTCTTTTTTTATTGTATATTTTTGTGGTGTTTTTGCTTTTCTATAGTTATTGTTGCGGTGATTTTGTGCAATTTTATTGCATTTTGATATTAGTTCATGATAATATGAATTAGATATAGTAATTATTTCATTTTCTGTGTTAGGTCTATTTGTTTGATTACGTTCGGTTAGATCGATTCGATTTGTTAATTTGATTTTTAAGTTTATTTTTTGTTTTGAATCTTTTTGAACTTTTAAAATTAGTTTGGTTTATGTTTGGGATAAGATAATTTCTTAAGTTATGTTTATTTTATGAAAAATATTTTTTAATAAAATATTTTTTATATTTTTAATATTTGAAATATTTAAAAAATTTAATTAATAAAAAATATTTTTTTTAATTAAAGAAAAAATCAAAATGAATTTTTTGTTTAAAAAATAAAGTCATTATTTAAAATAAATTTCATTTTTCAGATGTTATCAAAATTCGTTTGTTTGGAAAAATAATTTACAGAAAATAATTTATATTTAAAAAATGTTTTCTATAAAAATTATGAAAAATATTTTTTAATAAAATAATTTATTTTTAATTTAAAAATAAATATATTAATATATTTATATAAAAGTTTTAATAATAATTTTAAAATTTTAAAAATAATTTTTTTAAACAAATTATTTTTCTTAAAATTGTTCAATTTTTTCTTAATTAAAAAATATTTTTTAACTGAATTTTTGAATACACCAATAGTTAGAAAATATAAAAATATTCTTTTAAAAAATATTTTTCATAAAATAAATAGAACTTAAAATTCCTATATATAAATTTATTTCTATATTCTATTTTTAAAATTAAAATTAAATAATAAAAAATAAATTATTTAATTAAAAAATATTTTTAAATATAAATTATTTTTCACAAATAAAAATTTAATATATAAATTTTTGGGTTCATAAAAATGCAATATATTGTAATTGGAAAAAAAGGAAACAAAATTTGGGTCTAAAAAAAAAATCGAGTTACAGGACACGCTTACGGTACTGGATTCAAAATCCGCCTCATCCCACGTGGACTTCCATAATTTGGTTGTCAAACTGGCATAGTCCCCACCGCAATCAACAACAGCTGTACCAATTCCCCTTGAGCCAAAAAACACCTCACCAGCCCTATCACAGAATCGTTTCGGTGCCATGTGTATAATAAACGCCATAGCCAAATTAGACCATACTACTGACGTGTCACGCCTGTAATTAAATACTTTCCTTGTAATTTTTTAAAAAAAAATGCTTTCTTAGTATTAACTAGACTCGATTGTATACAAATTAAAATTATATAAAATTACAATAACGTTTATTATAAAATATAATATAGTATTAATTTAAATTAATTAATAAATTTTGTACATATATTAAAATTTTTTACACTCATAATTTTAATTTGATAATAAATATATGTGAATGATTATGAAAAATTTTAAATTTTATTTGCTAATCTCTTATTTTTATTTAAAAAAAAATATTAAAATTTTCCGTCTAATCACATGCGTTGATTGACCTTCAGTGGTCCCCAGCCAGAGGAGTGTTTCGACCGCTCTGTTCTTGTTTGATACCATTCTACGCAGGGTCTTTAAGTTTATGCGTTAATCAAACGGCTATTATTTGTGGGTCCCATATTTTTTACGATCCAGATCTATTATCTAAACCTCTTGTTACTTTTTAACATTCCGAGGCCTATATATGCAATCTTGTCACTGATGCTGGGTGTTGCTTTCTAAATCTTAACTAGCACCTTCGAAAGTCTTCTCTCTCTGCATCTTTCTCTAAAATGGATCGCAAAAGCTTGCTTACCGTGGCGTTGATGTGCCTCGTTGTTGCCAGTGTCGGCGGCCAAGCTCCGACGTCAGCTCCGACGGCTACACCGGTGACTCCTGCAGCCCCTAAGGCTTCTCCTGTGACTCCTGCCGGTCCTGTAGCCGCACCCGCTAAGGCTCCTGTAAAACCTCAAACACCTGCTCCAGTGGTAACTCCCGTATCTTCACCTCCGGCTTCTTCTCCGACGAAACAGACTGTTCCTGCTCCTGTTCAGACTCCATTGGCTACGCCGCCACCTGCCGTCGCTCCTGTGAGCTCTCCACCTGCTGCAGTTCCAGTGAGCTCTCCACCAGCTAAATCTCCTTCAGCACCTGCACCAGTTACTCCACCAACAAGCTCTCCTACGGAAAATGCTCCTCCAGCTCCAGTGGCTGCACCAACCGCCGAGGTTCCTGCGCCGACTCCCAGCAAGAAGAAGTCGAAGAAGCACAATGCTGCACCAGCTCCTGCTCCAGAGTTGTCAAGCCCACCTGCTCCACCAACTGAGGCACCTGGACCAAGCGCTGAAGCCAACTCACCTGGTCCCTCTGTGTCTGATGATCAGGTACATTCTGGTGCTCTTCTTAATTCATTTTGCTTAGGCTACTGTCTAACATGCGTCAGAGTGCAATGCACTCTCAGATCTAAAACTTTAGCTCATAGATCCACGGTCCACTGTTTTTCCTTCACCGCTAGAGGGGAAAAAAGGACAAAATCTATAAATGGTAGTGCTCGCATAGTGGAAACTGATTAAATTTTCTAAAAATGATGCTTCCCATTGTTGAAATGCTAAAATGTCGGTGCTACGCTATCTTGTTTATTGAGAAGAGCGAAGCAAGCTTGCTCTGTGCTTCTCAATTGCTGGATCTGGTAAGAGTGTTGTTTCTAATGTGATAAACGCGGCATTAGCGCTTGAGATGCACGTTCCAGTCATCAGTGGTCTGTCGCCACATACTCTTCGGCTGTCACTCGTGGATCTGCACAATACGAATACTTTCTGTCATTCTGGTTCAGTTCAGGCGGGATCCGTGGTTCATTAGAGTATTAGATAGCATATTTGCCTTAAAACCAGGCCAAGTTGATCGATTAACGAAATGTTTGATATGAATGCAATAGAAATAGAAATTTGTGCACAATGCACGAACTCACCCTCCATGATTGCACTCCCTTCAAAAGGGATCGATTCAGTTCTCTTAGAAGAACGATCCATTGTTGGGTAATTGAAATTTTACGTCAAAATATCAGGCTATTAACTCTTTGACAAGAAAAAATTTCCCCTCTAATTGATTTGTAATGTGGGTGGTAAGCTACCAATTCCCCAGTATAACAAATTAGAAATTCAAATAAAGTTTATTCTTATTGAATTGGGGCTGTGAAATGCTGAATTTGTTGAATCAAATTGCAGAGCGGAGCAGAGACCATAAAGAGCCTACACAAGATGGCTGGAATTTTGGCGCTGGGATGGGCAATAGTGAGTTTGATGTTCTAGAGAGAGCAAGGGTGAGAGATGTTTATCATGTGAAACTACTGTTGCTCCTGTTATATTATTTTAATCTTTTTTTGGCCCCATGTTCTCTTATTCATAACTGGACTCATTTGATAAATTTTTTATTTATCATTGTTTGGTTAAATTATTGATAGTGGTGGGTGATGACAGCCTGGAGATTAACCACACACTTGCCATGTATTTGGGTATTCTTTGAGAGAGAATCGTGGGGTAAAAACTTTGTATTTTTGTACTTTTCTATTCACTGCCATTTTTATTTATTTTGGATTCTTCTAGTAATCTGCTCACGGACGCTTCTCCTGTTTCCTTTTTCTTTCATTTTCTTTCTCCCTCTTTACGCCTCTGCATTTTATCATTTTTGGCTTTATTCTTTGATCTCTCTTTCTCTTTTTTTTTTTTTTTAAAAAAAAAATATATCAAACTGCGTGAAACTTCATTAAGAAAATAAATCAATGATATAAAAAAGGATAAACTGAGTAATACTCTTCCTAATCCCCATACAAAAGATATTCAATGCAATCGAATGTCATTAAAATGAATTTATATAATATATAATTAAAGTTCTATGTGCTCCAATTTAAAAATTACGACTAAATTGGGATCAAGGAGGACGCAATCGTTAAGGTCATATTGCACCTTCTACGGCATGAAGAATGCTAAGCGGAATCACAGAAGAACTTCATGCCAAGTGGAATCACAGGAGACTCTCGAGCTTATTTTTGCATAAAAATGAGTAGACTGTTTGAAAATTTTGCTTTTAGACTTGTCCAATTTGAGATACCCGTTAACTTGGCTCCAGACGACTAACACGACATTTTCTCTCAGTATCTATAATTTTCTTCTTATAATCTTTACATCGCACATTAAATCATGAACCTTGCTCTCAAGCTGTCTTTGTACATCTTCAGAAGCACTCAAGTCTCCTTGCACTCGGTCAACTCCAACCTTGCTTCTCCTAACTCCCCAGATAGCTTTTGTATCTGCTTTTCAAGCTGAGTAGACTGGGTAGAAAGGCTTTTCTCTCTTTGATCCATAGAAGCCTTCTCTTGAGCAAGTCTTCTTTCTGTGGCAGATCTCTCTTCTGCAAGCTGCATCTCTAAGAGAGCAATCTTCTCATCCTGAGCAAAGTTGTCTTTAAGAATCCCTTCCAGCATGTTCATCTCCTTTTCGTACTAACTTTTCAGTGTAGCAACCACCCGTGCAACCTCCTCCTCCTTAGCCTTCTCTATATCTCGAAGGATAGCTAACCGAGAACTAGTCCTTTTGCCCTCCAGCTCCAATGGATTACCCGAAAGCTATGGAGCAAGAAGACAAACTAGAAAATGACCAAAAGTCTAAAAGTAAGAAAATGAGAAAGAAAAACTTATAAGAAGAATTTGTTTTTTCCTTTTTAGTCCAGACAGTAAATGAAGTCGACTGTTTGGTGGACTCAATTATTCGTCAAATAGTGTTCACCATCCGAGGATCAGTCAGATTCGGGGATGGCCCAAAGACATGATTGCTGAGCAGCTTAGCAATAAAAGTGCGTGTGAAGTAGGGGTGAGCAGTATTTAGTTCAAATCGAAAAAATTGATCGAACCGAATTAATTTGAAAATTTAATTTGATTTTTTATTCATTTTGGTTCGGTTTAATTTTTAATTTCAAAAATTTTGATTATTTTATTTCTGTTCGATTTTGATTAAAAAAAATAAAAATACTGAATCGAACCGATTAGTGATAATAATATATTATTTTCAATAATATAGAGAGATTAGATCATAGTAAATTTAAAATATTTTAATTAAATTTTAAAATACTAAAAATTAAGTGTAAAAAATAAAAAATTTATTAAAAATTCAAATCGATTAAATCGAATCGAATCGAATTAGAACCGGTTTGGTTTGATTCAATTTCTGATCAAAATCGATTCAGTTCAGTTTTCATAAATATCAAAATTTTTATTTTCGGTTTATTCGGTTCGGTTCAATTAAACCGAACCGACCGAATGCTCAGCCCTAGTGTAGAGTCAGGGCTCAGTTGAAAATGTATCCCTGACTTGTTGAAAATCAAGGCGGTCCGAAGATCGCCACTGGCCCCTTAAGACAAGCTATCCTTACTTTTACCTTTACTCGTTTTATCCGAGGAAGGCTTTCTCAAAAGCAAGGAAGACGAAGTTCCCTTCCGAGAGGGACTAACTCAGATTTCTTTACCAGCCTCCTCTTTTTGTCAATTGTCCCTGCACAATAGTGGTTGTCTCTTAATTCAACTAAGAGTTTTTTCATTTCAAGCTCTCACCGACCTCCTCAGCTAGAGAAGATCAGTCTGGGCCGACCATTGTTCTCACTATAGCAACCGTCAAACTACCCCCAAAGGCAGGAGCACCCCCAGTTATGATAGGCGCGACCTTAGTCTAGTCGGAGCTAATTAAGGCCAACTCTATGTTAGCCCCAGCAGAAGACGAAGGAGGTATGACTTGGGCTGAAATAGGCTCCACCCCCAACATCTTAGCCACCACATCCATAGTTTTTTGGGTCTTAAAAGTTTCGATAGCATCCCAGATAGCATCTTTCTGGGGTGTTGAAATCTTCTCCATAGGAACTATGGAAGCTGCAAAAAGTACCAAAAATAAATAAAAAGATAGAATGATAAAGTCAATAAAGAAGCAACAACAAAAGAATGATCAATACTAACAGAATAACAATCCTCATCAGGCGGAGATCCAAACACTACATCATACTTGAAAGGCAGAGAAGAGATTTGAGTGAAATATAACTGCTCCCACTTGGAGAGAAAAGGGAAAGAGTTGCAAAAAGAGTCAACGACACCCCATCCTAGCTCTAAGCCCTAATCGAAGCTCCTCTTGGCTCTTCGACTATTTCAAAATTCTCCACTAAGTGTTTGGTGGAATCTTTGTGACCGATAAAAATGGCTAAACTATTCCTGCCACAGAAGCTCAAGAAACTGTTATTGGCCTTTAAAATCTTGAAGAAGGCCCGGAACAAACCTAAGGAAGGAGCGAAGCTCCAACCCCGGCACATGGCCTCAAAGGCGCTTATGAATAGAATTGAATTTGGGTTAACATTCAAGGTGTGACCTAGAAAAACCTAAAAACGGAATGAACGAACCTAGAAAAGGGGAAAGAAAGACCATAGTCGATCTGTTTCAAATAAAAGACGAGCCTTCTCCCGATTTGAGCATCTACTAGGTCAGAAGAATGAGGAAAGGAGAATAGGGCAATCCGCTCGTTGGCATTCAGAGCCCGAATGTAATGGGTCTCCGTGGAAATGAAAGCACAGGGGAAAGTTTTGAAAAGAGAGGTGGAGGTAACTCTAGAAACCACTTTCTCAACTCGAGAATACGACAAAGAGCCATCGGAGGAGTATGCGCACTTGTGAATCGAAAAGCTTAGAGGAAGAGAAAGAAATGAAGGAGACCCTAGAATAGCGAGCAAATGCGATAGAAGCAGCAAAAGTGGGAAAGTAACGGCAAAGCCATGTATTTATACCTAAAATCAGGTATTAATGAGCATTTAAAGTATCACGTGTTGGTGACCCAAACGACGATAGCGTCAGGACACATTTGGGATGTTGTGCACACGTGTCATGCATACTTATAGCAACTCATCGTAACTCAAAGAGAATTAATAGGCTCACACTTGGCAATAAAACGATGAACATGATTCGCTCATCCAACCGTCATAAATAATTATCGAAAAAGCAAAAGGGCATCTGATAACATAAGAATAATAACAGGGCCCTTTGAGATCATAACACGTAAATACAAAATACGGAAGGGTCTATGAACCGTTCTATCCGAGTTAACCAGGCAGTGAAAGGTTCGACCTATAGAATGTGAAGATCATACCCCAAAATCTTCGCCCTTTCCAATGCCCAGAATGAGCAGGCCGACTTCTTCAAAGATTGGAGTCAACAAGCAAACCTCTTTGAAGCATACGGGACCTCGCTAGAATCATGATTGCACATGCGAGAGGGCTGACAGACATGACGCACGTGATGGACAGAGTATGGGCCAAGTGGCTCAGTATTTATTAGCCAACTGTCCACCATTAATGAGCTGCCCAACACATCTACCACGATACGTTACTATCTAATCTAATAGAACGTCAGGTAGAACATACCAGTATGATTAGGGTATAAATATCCCTGGACAACCACATTAAGGGATATATTGTAACGACCCGAAAATCGGACCGCTACCGGCGCTAGGATCCAGATCGGCTTAAGGCCGCCGGGACCCGTAGCAAGCCTGACATATAACCTGTAAACCTGTATAATCCCATACATGATCAACAGCATACATAAAAATTAAAACTTTTCCTTTCATATACATCAACCAAACTCAACTTGCATAAACATTAACATAACATTGATCCCTCTGTGGGATCTCATCAGTGCCCCCAAATGGGTGACATAACATATGCTGAGTTGGTTTACATGTACATCATAAAAATCTCTAAGATCATGTATTAAAAGGGATAACAACAATCTATGGTCAAGCACACCTCTAACATCCATAAACATCATCTCATTACATAACTAAACTATACTGTTACATTACATCATAATCATTCATCATGTCCACACTAACTATTACATAATCAAAACTTCATTACTCTATCCGGACTCCTGCTCTATCCTGTACCTGCAAGCCTGGGGGTCAAAGGGAGAGGGATGAGCTAAAAGCCCAGTGAGTAGGACTATAAAAAGAGTATTAACACTATGCTTTATGAAATGCATCATAACACAGACAATTCACATAAGGGTTGGGTGAACTTGTCACCAATTAGTCCAAGCTAACTCTGTGCCAGGCCGTAGCATGGGGTCCTGGTCTTCCTGTCATACATACATTACTTACCATTATCCCAGGGCCTCCTCTGGGCTCCTGGTCTTCGAGTCCCATTACCATTCCAGGCCGTAGAATGGGGTCCTGGTCTTTCCTTACTCTGTGCCAGGCCGTAGAATGGGGTCCTGGTCTTTCCTTACTCTGTGCCAGGCCGTAGAATGGGGTCCTGGTCTTCCTGTCATGGACTAATTGGGTCATCCAACATTCACCCACATCAACAACAATCGATGCAATGCGGCATATTCGTGAACACTAATGCAATCATCCTATTGCATAATCATGATGCATGAAACATGATAAAACATTTAATTTAAAAGATTAAGTTTAGTTCCACTCACCTCTGGCTGACTCTGACAACACCGAAGCAGCTGAACTCACTGTTGGGGTCCTCGGTTCCTCGGGTCCGAACCTACACAGGTGGACTCAAATGAGGGACCAAACACACCTGAACATAACTATAAACTACTCCCCAAGAACCCCCTAAAACATCATGAGACAACCATACAAAATCATGCAAAGGAGGCCTGGACAGGGCACTTTCGGCGGCAGGTTCGGCGGCCGAAAGTCCCTCCAGAGCCGAAAGTCAGGCAGGTTCGGCAGCACCTTCGGCGGCCGAAACTCCCAGATAGAGACGAAACTCATGCATGTTCGGCGGCACTTTCGGCGGCCGAAACTGCCAGACAGAGACGAAAGTCTCCTTTCGGGGGCAAGCTTCGGTAGCCGAAAGGCTGCCTCCCCAGCCATGTTCGGCGGCCGAAAGTCCTTCGGCTGCCGAACCTGGTTTCTGCCAAAGGGCAGAAACTTGGCTCCTTTTGCACATTTCGCCTCCAAACCTTCCAAACATGCATTAAACCTATTCTACAACACACCAACACAAGCATACATGTCCCTAGGGGCCTCAAACCATCATAAACCCCATCTACAACACATCAAGCATCCACATTGTTCATGAACATACATTTATACCCATTGATAGAACATATTTTAGTCCTTTTTATCTTGATATTAATGATGATTATTTACATGATTTCTGCTTAATTTAGTGTTCTTGGCATTGTTTTGCAGAAAATGGTGTAAAAGGACACTTTGGAGAAAATACCCCTAAAACTGCCTTATTTGGAGCAAAGGAGAGCAAGCTTGCCAAGTTGAAATCAAGTCAAGCTAAATATGGAAAGTTCTAAATAAGGAAAGTGGCAAAGAAGGAAAGAACATTCAGCCAAAGCAATTTGAAATTCGAATTTCAAATCAGCAAGTTGCCTTTTCCTTATTCTAGAAGCCACATCTCAAGCTGCCATAATTGAAGAGCCAAAGAAGGAAAATATTTTGAAATTCAAATCTCCAAGATTCATATTCAGATATTGGATTTCAAGATCCCCCTTATTAAGGAAAGAAAATCCAAAGATCACATGTTTCCTACTTAGTGCCATGCACATTCAAAATTCAAAAGGAGGCTCCACCTTCCTCTTTAGTGAATGGGCAACCTCCAAAAACGTGGGCAGCCTCTTGGACACACCTTGGGCAGTATCTTGAAGACCTTGGACAGTAATTAAAAGATCAAAGAGCCCCCCACTTGCAATTCAAGACATGCTCCACGTTTTTCCCTTCACACATGCACATAGAAGGCACATGTTGGACCAAGGGCACTTTGGGCAGCCTCTAAAAGACTCATTGTAATACCCGGCTAGACCCCGGTATCGGAATTCCTACGTTCCGGCGGATGTTCCGTTGGAAGTCGGGATTCGAGGATGTCGGAGCTTGCCCTAAGGGTATAAGAAAGGTTTTTAAGATGTTTTTAAGTGTTTTTATCATGTTTGCATGTTTTGAGTTAAGAAAATTGAGTTTTGAAATGAAAAGGCCAAGGGGACAAAAGCCAGGTTCGGCCGCCGAAGGTGAAGTTCGGCCGCCGAAAGTTGCATGGTTTCGCATGCACGTTAGGCCGCCGAAGGAAGAGTCGGTTGGCCACTACAAAAGCCCCTTTGCCCGAGACTTGAGTGTTAAACACTCTGTTTTTGGGTCAAAGGTAGGTTCAAGCTCTCCTTGGTGTGATTTCTCATGTTTTCCTCAAATCTTGCATGTTTTAACTTGATTTGAGCTTTGTTTTAGAGATTTGAGCAAAAGGAAGCAAAGTTGAGCCCTTGGAGAGTTTGATTGAGTTTTCTCCTATCTCCAAGCTTGGATCATCAATCCTCTAGTTCTTCAAGAGGTAAGCATGGATCCTCACCTCCCTTTAGGTTTAAAGCAAGTTTTAGAAGTTTTGGAGAGGTTTATGGCATGTTTTGGGGTATAAGCATGAGTTTGAGCATATGTTAATCATATGAGTTAGTATGAGTTTTGTTGTTGTTTTTGGGGTTTGAGCTAGTTTTTAGGCCCCTATATGCATGAGATATGTTATATGTTAGTTGAGAAGTGTTGGTATGCATGTTATGGGTGTTTGATAGGATTTTGGAGGCTGAGAGCATGAGTTGTGCTCGGATTCTGCCTTTCTGGAGAATCCAGGTTCGGCCGCCGAAGCAAGGTTCGGCCGCCGAACCCCTTGTGGAGGCAGTTTCGGCTGCCAAACCTTGCCCCCGAAAGCTAGGCTTTTGGGTGAGAAAGGGGCTTTCGGCCGCCGAAAGAGGGAGTTCGGCCGCCGAAAGTGCATGAGTTTCGTCTCTGGATGAGACTTTCGGCCGCCGAAGGTGCCGTCGAACATGCATGAGTTTCGTCTCTGGAGGGAGGTTTCGGCCGCCGAACCAGCCGCCGAAAGTGCCCAGTCCAGCCTTCTTTTGCCCATTTGTCCATGCATGCCTATGATGTTTTAGAGGGGTTTTGGGGAGATATTAAGAGTTATGTTTAAGTAAGTGTGGTCCTCATTTGAGTCCACCTGTGTAGGTGCGGACCCGAGAGACCAAGGAGGCCCTCAGAGTTAGAGTTACAGAGACTGCTCAGCAGTTGACAGAGGTGAGTGGAACAAAACTTTATTTTAAAAGTTAAGAACTGTTTTAGCATGATTCATGCATCATTAATGCCATGTTTATGTAGGATGCTTTGCATTAGTATTCACTAAGTTGATGCATTGCATTATTAATTGTATATGTGGATTGGACCGAGGCGATCTCAATAGCCCACAAGTCTGTCATTATTGTATGTCCTGTGTGAGCTCCTTTGGGGCCGGGCATTTACCTTGGATGAGTCCTGTGAGAGCCCTTATAGGGTCGGGCACCATGAGTAGTTAGTGAAAGACCTGTGTGAGCTCCTTTGGGGGCCGGGCACTGACAGAGGGAGTTTTGGGATCATGTCCAATCCGAGATGTGAAATGTTTGTGCAGTGATGCATCATATGATAGCATGTTTTAAATGTGATTTGTTTTATAGATTCCGCTCACTGGGCTTTAGCAGCTCATCCCTCTCCCTAACCCCATTTTTCAGGGCCTCAGAGAAGAGAAAGAGAAAGAGATAGCAAGGGAAAAGGCATATGTAATAGTATAGAATAGTGGACATGATTATTATGATAATGATGTACAGTACAGAGTTTATGTAATGTAGAGAAATGATGTAATAGCAAGTTATGTATGGAGTTATAGAATTGTGCTTGGCCCTAGTGTATGTTTATCCCTTTGCACATGATCATTTTCTGTTTATGTTTTATGAGTGAGCTAATGTTGCTCTGAGAACTAGGCTTGGTGCATGGTAGTTTTCTATCTCTGTAGTTACTGTATGGTACCATAGCAGGTATCACTCTTCGAGTGCATACAGACAGAGCATGCATAGTCCAGGCTTAGTTGATGAGAAAAGTTTCAGTTTTATAGAAAAGAAAGAGAAAAGTTTCAAGAAAAGAAAAGTAAGAAAAAAAAAACAAGAGAGTAAGTAACAGTTTTAAGCTTAAGTATGATCATGTATGGGATTGAGCAGGTACACAGAGTTGACAGTAGGCTTACTACGGGTCCCGGCGGCCTTAAGCCGATCTGGATCCTAGTGCCGGTGATGGTCCGGTAAGCGGGCTGTTACAGATTGGTATCAGAGCATAGGGCCTCTAGAGTACGGTGTGCTGAGCTAAGATGCTCAGGGATTAGAGATATCTCACATCGGAAAGAGGTTGTTTTAGAGGGCAAGCACAATAAGAAGATCATGTCCACTAGGATAGGATGTTGAGTCCTGTCTTGATGTGTAATGCCATGATTTTATGCATGTGCAGTTAATGATATGCTATGATATGCTATGCTATGAGTAGAGGGTTCATGTTGTTACATGGATCCTATGATGCTAAAGTTTATGGTATGTTTTCAGAAGCTAAGATGAGAGGAACCCGTCGATCAGCTAGATTGACTGGAGCTCCGCCCGAGAATGAGGGTATGGAAGGGCGTCCCCCTGCTTTGCCAAGAGCTATGTCCCAAAGGGCAGGCAGAGAAAGATCATCAAGGGACCCTAGAAGGTCTTTTGATGAAAGCAGGAGGGAGACAGAACAGAGAAGAAGATCGAGTGATACAAGGGAAGAGATGGATGTGGATCCAAGAAGGGATGGAGGGTTAGGTGTTGGCACTACAGAGGAGGATGTGGGATCATCACAGGGAGGCGGTCAGGCCTCGGGGTATGGTTATCCACCCCACTATCAGCCCTACCCACAGGGCCCAGGGTATTCGATGGGAGGTACATCGGATTATCCTAGTTTTCACCCATATCCCACATATATGCCTTATCCACCGTATTACCCCCCATATCCACCATATCCCATGTATCCACCCTCACCTTTTTACCCCAGTCCAGCATACTCTACACCAGAAAGTTCTGCACCTCCCCCACCACCACCAGTGGTACAACCAGAAGCCCCAGTTATCCAAACACCTCAACCTGGCCCATCTGTGAGGAGCAAGGTAAAGATGACTGATTACCTAAAGTTAGATGCTCCTAAGTATCAATCAGGAGATGATCCGTTTGAGTACATTAAAGCAGTCAAGATGATAGCAGATGAGCTAGGGGCAGATGATACTAGAGCCATTCAGATGGCAGGGTTCACTTTAAAATGTAAGAAGGCGAAGGAATGGTTTGGCGTCTATGTGGACCCTAGGATGGATAACATGTCTTGGGAGGAGTTTGCTAATGAGTTTGCTGGATGGGCATTCCCAGATAGTTCGAAAGAGCTAAAGATGATAGAGTTTGAGCAGCTCAAGCAGACAGAGGATATGAGTATTGATGAGTTTACTGACAGGTTTCTGGAGTTGCTGCGGTATGCAGGACAGGCCTATGATACGGAACAGAAAAAGGCTAGGAGGTATGCTATGAAACTGCATTCCAGGTATTCCTCCTTGATCCATGCAGCCGAGAGGGAGAGTTTCCACACCGTGGTGGATTTAGCACGGAGGATGGAGGCTAGTGCCATTATACAGGGTACAGTGAAACAGCAGCCGGCACAGTCTTCTGGTTCTAAGACCCCAGGTAGGGGTAAGTCAGATCCCTCTTCACAGGGTGCAGCAACTTCCAGTGGTAAGAAGTGGAGTGGTTCCACGCAGAAGTCGAAGAAGAATAAGTTCTGGAATAAGATTAAAGCAGGTCTGGGATTAGGCAGTGGCATGAGTTCAGGCT
Source organism: Manihot esculenta (assembly GCF_001659605.2). Classification (NCBI taxonomy): domain Eukaryota; kingdom Viridiplantae; phylum Streptophyta; class Magnoliopsida; order Malpighiales; family Euphorbiaceae; genus Manihot; species Manihot esculenta. The sequence goes on from NC_035172.2 coordinate 31,294,337, forward strand.
CAGAGGTGCCAGTGTGTGGTAGGTGCGGTAAAGCGCACCGAGGAGTTTGTCGTTTGGGGATTACAGGATGTTACAGGTGCGGCCAGGAGGGACACATGGCTCGTGAGTGCCCTCAGGCATCTTTCACGGCACCATCCCATCAGACAGCTCCAGCTAGCATGCCACAGCCACCAGTTTCAGTTATGACACAGGGCAGAGGCAGAGGGAGAGGGTCAGCCTCTTCATCTGCGGGTCCCCGAGGTGGAGGTCCGTCAGCTCCGGCGCGGATTTTCACGATGACACAGCAGGAGGCAAACACTTCTCACACCGTGGTGTCAGGTAATCTCCTCATTGGGTGTTCTGAGGTGTATGCTTTGTTAGACCCTGGTGCTTCGCATTCCTTTGTTGCTCCCAGAGCCATAGAGAGAGTGGGTTTGATGACGTCTGGGTTAGAATGTCCCCTATGGGTCAGTGGCCCTAAGTGTGATCCATCGTTGGCAGAGACAGTCTGTCGACATAGTCCAGTATTTATAGATGGTAGATGCCTTCCAGCTGACCTTGTGGTTCTAGAGTTGACAGATTTTGACGTCATTCTAGGGATGGATTGGCTATCTGCATATGGTGCTACCTTGGACTGCAGAGACAAGGTAGTTAAGTTCAGAGATGAGGATGGATCTGAGTTTGTCTTCAGAGGAGACCGGAGGGGCACGCCTAGAGGTCTGATATCAGCCCTACAGGCTCGTAGGTTGCTCAGGAGGGGATGTCAGGGATATCTAGCACATGTGAGAGAGCTAGACAGTCAGGTTAGGGACCCCAGTTCAGTGCCCGTAGTCAGAGAGTTCCCAGATGTGTTTCCAGATGAGCTTCCAGGACTACCACCTGATAGGGAAATAGAGTTCGAGATAGAGTTAGTGCCTGGTACCAGACCGATCTCTATTCCTCCCTACAGGATGGCACCAGCAGAGCTGAAAGAGTTGAAAGAGCAGCTACAGGAGTTGGTAGATAAGGGTTTCATCCGTCCAAGTACCTCACCCTGGGGTGCTCCAGTGTTGTTTGTCAAGAAAAAGGATGGATCCCTTAGACTTTGTATCGACTACAGGCAGTTGAACAAAGTCACTACCAAGAATAAGTATCCTCTACCCAGGATCGATGATCTATTCGACCAGCTAGCAGGAGCAGGTTGTTTTTCTAAGATAGATCTGAGATCGGGCTATCATCAGCTGAGAATCAAGGAAGAGGATGTACCTAAGACAGCTTTCAGGACCAGATATGGGCATTATGAGTTCTTAGTGATGCCGTTCGGGTTGACTAACGCCCCTGCAGCATTCATGGATCTCATGAACCGAGTTTTCAGAGAGTACCTGGATCACTTTGTTATTGTCTTCATAGATGATATCTTGGTGTATTCCAGGAATGCAGAGGAGCATGCCCAGCATCTGAGGATAGTCCTGCAGACCTTGAGAGAGCATGGTTTATATGCCAAGTTCTCCAAGTGTGAATTCTGGCTAAGGAGCATTTCATTCTTGGGGCATGTAGTGTCAGATCAAGGTATAGCAGTAGACCCCAAGAAGATAGAAGCTGTAGCCAATTGGCCTAGACCCACCACAGTGACAGAGGTCAAGAGTTTCTTGGGTTTGGCAGGCTACTACAGGAGGTTCGTTCAGGACTTCTCTAAGATAGCGGCTCCTATGACCAGATTAACCAGAAAGAACCAGAGATTCACATGGTCTGACCAATGTGAAGAGAGCTTTGAAGAGTTAAAGAGAAGATTAACTTCAGCACCGGTGTTAGCTCTGCCTACTAGTGATGAAGACTTCACAGTGTTCTGTGATGCGTCCCGAGTGGGATTAGGTTGTGTGTTAATGCAGAATGACAGAGTAATAGCTTATGCTTCTAGACAGCTGAAGAAGCACGAGCTAAATTATCCAACACACGATCTTGAGATGGCAGCTGTTATCTTTGCACTCAAGATGTGGAGGCATTACCTCTATGGGGTGAAATGTGAGATCTTTACAGATCATAAGAGCCTACAGCACATCCTGAGTCAGAGGGAGTTAAATTTGAGGCAGAGACGGTGGGTGGAATTGCTTAGTGATTATGATTGCAAGATCCAGTATCATCCGGGAAAAGCAAATGTTGTAGCGGATGCCTTGAGCCGGAAATCATTAGGCAGTTTATCCCACATTACAGCAGAAAGGAGGCCGGTGGTGAAGGACTTCTACAGGTTAGTTGAGGAAGGGCTACAGTTAGAGTTAACTGGTACAGGTGCTTTGATTGCACAGATGAAAGTTACACCCGTGTTTCTGGAGCAAGTGGCTCAGAAACAACATGAGGATCCAGTGTTGGTCAAGATTGCCAGGACTGTTCAGTCAGGCAAGAGCGAAGAGTTCAGATTTGACAACCAAGGGATTCTCCGCTACGGGCCTAGACTATGTGTACCAGACGACATCAGTTTGAAAGGAGACATTATGAGGGAAGCTCATAATGCGAGATATAGCATTCACCCTGGAGCCACCAAGATGTATCAAGATCTGAAGAGAGTGTATTGGTGGCCAGCAATGAAGAGAGAAGTGGCACAGTTTGTGTCAGCCTGCGAGATATGTCAAAGGGTGAAGCTAGAGCACCAGAAGCCGGCTGGAATGCTTAACCCACTGCCGATTCCAGAATGGAAATGGGAGAATATAGCCATGGATTTTGTAGTGGGGTTACCGGCGACGTCCAACAGACTAGACTCCATATGGGTGATTGTGGATAGACTGACTAAATCTGCTCACTTCATTCCTGTCAGGAGTGGCTACTCTGTGGACAAGCTAGCGCAGGTATATGTTGAGGAAGTTGTGAGGTTACATGGGGCTCCTGTTTCTATAGTGTCTGACAGAGGACCCCAGTTTACCTCCAGGTTTTGGCGAAGTCTGCAAGAGGCTATGGGCACCAGGTTAGACTTCAGCACTGCTTTCCATCCACAGACTGACGGACAGTCAGAGAGGACCATCCAAACCATAGAAGACATGCTCAGAATGTGTGTGCTAGATTTTGGCGGTTCTTGGAGGCAGCATCTACCCTTAGTGGAGTTTGCCTACAACAATAGTCATCATGCTAGCATAGGGATGGCTCCATATGAAGCTCTGTATGGGAGGAAGTGCAGGTCACCAGTTTGTTGGGAAGAGGTTGGAGAAAGGTCCCTAGCAGGGCCTGAGTTAGTCGAGATCACGAACAGGGTGGTGCCCATCATCAGAGAGAGGCTCAAGACTGCTGTTAGTCGGCAGAAGAGCTATGCAGACGTTCGCAGAAAGCACATAGAGTTTGAGGAGGGGGATCTGGTCTTGTTGAAGGTGTCTCCAATGAAAGGGGTGGTTCGTTTTGGGAGGAAAGGTAAGCTGGCTCCGCGGTACATTGGACCTTTTGAGATTTTGCAGAAGGTCGGAAATGTGTCGTATAAGCTTGATTTGCCTATGTCTATGGAAAGAATCCATCCAGTCTTCCATGTTTCGATGCTAAGGAAGTTTGTGTCACATCCGAGTAAGGTTCTCAGCGAACCAGATGTGGAGATCCTAGGTGATCTCACGTATGTAGAACAACCAGTGCGGATCATTGACACCCAGATCAGAAAGCTAAGGAACAAGGAGATCCCGATGGTGAAAGTCCTCTGGAACCACCATAACATCGAAGAGTGCACCTGGGAGACACGGGAGTCTATGCTCCAACAGTACCCCCATCTCTTTTGAGGTTAGTGTTAGCTTCTTTTATGTTATGTTTTTACTCTGTTTCGAGGTAGAGAGGAACATTCGGGGACGAATGTTCTTAAGGGGGGGAGAATGTAATACCCGGCTAGACCCCGGTATCGGAATTCCTACGTTCCGGCGGATGTTCCGTTGGAAGTCGGGATTCGAGGATGTCGGAGCTTGCCCTAAGGGTATAAGAAAGGTTTTTAAGATGTTTTTAAGTGTTTTTATCATGTTTGCATGTTTTGAGTTAAGAAAATTGAGTTTTGAAATGAAAAGGCCAAGGGGACAAAAGCCAGGTTCGGCCGCCGAAGGTGAAGTTCGGCCGCCGAAAGTTGCATGGTTTCGCATGCACGTTAGGCCGCCGAAGGAAGAGTCGGTTGGCCACTACAAAAGCCCCTTTGCCCGAGACTTGAGTGTTAAACACTCTGTTTTTGGGTCAAAGGTAGGTTCAAGCTCTCCTTGGTGTGATTTCTCATGTTTTCCTCAAATCTTGCATGTTTTAACTTGATTTGAGCTTTGTTTTAGAGATTTGAGCAATAGGAAGCAAAGTTGAGCCCTTGGAGAGTTTGATTGAGTTTTCTCCTATCTCCAAGCTTGGATCATCAATCCTCTAGTTCTTCAAGAGGTAAGCATGGATCCTCACCTCCCTTTAGGTTTAAAGCAAGTTTTAGAAGTTTTGGAGAGGTTTATGGCATGTTTTGGGGTATAAGCATGAGTTTGAGCATATGTTAATCATATGAGTTAGTATGAGTTTTGTTGTTGTTTTTGGGGTTTGAGCTAGTTTTTAGGCCCCTATATGCATGAGATATGTTATATGTTAGTTGAGAAGTGTTGGTATGCATGTTATGGGTGTTTGATAGGATTTTGGAGGCTGAGAGCATGAGTTGTGCTCGGATTCTGCCTTTCTGGAGAATCCAGGTTCGGCCGCCGAAGCAAGGTTCGGCCGCCGAACCCCTTGTGGAGGCAGTTTCGGCTGCCAAACCTTGCCCCCGAAAGCTAGGCTTTTGGGTGAGAAAGGGGCTTTCGGCCGCCGAAAGAGGGAGTTCGGCCGCCGAAAGTGCATGAGTTTCGTCTCTGGATGAGACTTTCGACCGCCGAAGGTGCCGCCGAACATGCATGAGTTTCGTCTCTGGAGGGAGGTTTCGGCCGCCGAACCAGCCGCCGAAAGTGCCTAGTCCAGCCTTCTTTTGCCCATTTGTCCATGCATGCCTATGATGTTTTAGAGGGGTTTTGGGGAGATATTAAGAGTTATGTTTAAGTAAGTGTGGTCCTCATTTGAGTCCACCTGTGTAGGTGCGGACCCGAGAGACCAAGGAGGCCCTCAGAGTTAGAGTTACAGAGACTGCTCAGCAGTTGACAGAGGTGAGTGGAACAGAACTTTATTTTAAAAGTTAAGAACTGTTTTAGCATGATTCATGCATCATTAATGCCATGTTTATGTAGGATGCTTTGCATTAGTATTCACTAAGTTGATGCATTGCATTATTAATTGTATATGTGGATTGGACCGAGGCGATCTCAATAGCCCACAAGTCTGTCATTATTGTATGTCCTGTGTGAGCTCCTTTGGGGCCGGGCATTTACCTTGGATGAGTCCTGTGAGAGCCCTTATAGGGTCGGGCACTATGAGTAGTTAGTGAAAGACCTGTGTGAGCTCCTTTGGGGGCCGGGCACTGACAGAGGGAGTTTTGGGATCATGTCCAATCCGAGATGTGAAATGTTTGTGCAGTGATGCATCATATGATAGCATGTTTTAAATGTGATTTGTTTTATAGATTCCGCTCACTGGGCTTTAGCAGCTCATCCCTCTCCCTAACCCCATTTTTCAGGGCCTCAGAGAAGAGAAAGAGAAAGAGATAGCAAGGGAAAAGGCATATGTAATAGTATAGAATAGTGGACATGATTATTATGATAATGATGTACAGTACAGAGTTTATGTAATGTAGAGAAATGATGTAATAGCAAGTTATGTATGGAGTTATAGAATTGTGCTTGGCCCTAGTGTATGTTTATCCCTTTGCACATGATCATTTTCTGTTTATGTTTTATGAGTGAGCTAATGTTGCTCTGAGAACTAGGCTTGGTGCATGGTAGTTTTCTATCTCTGTAGTTACTGTATGGTACCATAGCAGGTATCACTCTTCGAGTGCATACAGACAGAGCATGCATAGTCCAGGCTTAGTTGATGAGAAAAGTTTCAGTTTTATAGAAAAGAAAGAGAAAAGTTTCAAGAAAAGAAAAGTAAGAAAAAAAAAAAACAAGAGAGTAAGTAACAGTTTTAAGCTTAAGTATGATCATGTATGGGATTGAGCAGGTACACAGAGTTGACAGTAGGCTTACTACGGGTCCCGGCGGCCTTAAGCCGATCTGGATCCTAGTGCCGGTGATGGTCCGGTAAGCGGGCTGTTACACTCATGGACTGCCATGAAACCCTAGGCAGCCTCCCAAGACATATTTAAAGCCTTTAAGAAGCCTAGAAGAGAAAAATTCATCCTGCCAAATTCGGCCAAGCAAGGGCAGCCCCTTCTCCACCTTAGTTCTTCATCTTCTTGTTTTCTTTTCATCTATTTTCTGTTTTGGTTCAGCCATGAGTGGCTGAAACCCTTTTTCTAGTTGAGAATTGGTTGAAACTAAGGTTGTTTAATGGGTTGTGAGATCTGAACAGAAACTTTTGTCTTTGATTTTATTCAATATTCATGCAATTGATGCTTAATTCTAAGATTGCTTTGTTGTTTTGATCAAATTGGCCACTTGATTCTTGATTGCAAAGTTAATTGATTGTTGGATTAGGATATTTGTTAGTCCGTAATTGCTAGAAATATTCTGTCCATAGAACACTTGGTGTAAAAATCCAAGGAATTGCATGATCTAACATCATCTCATGCGTTTGAGTAGTTAGGGTTTGGATCTTTCTTGTTCTTCATGCAATTGGCAATTGTTTTGATGCCTAAGGCCCAAGGACGTTCCTTGGCAATTTGTTGATTAGTAATTGATTAGAGGACGTTCCCTAATCAGTTTGTTCATAAGGAAAGACATGGTGGTGAGAAGCGTCTTCCACCCCCATAACCAACCTATTGAATCAATCAAGATAACTATGTCTCAATGATCAACCCAAACAACCAAAGTGGATCCATATCTTCAACTAGACCTTTCTCTTATTGATTTCTCTCTTATTTTAGATTACTTGTTGTTTTAATTGCTTTCAATAGTTGTTAGACAAATCAATCCCAAAACCCCCTTTTTACTTTTATTGCACTTTACTTTAATTCAGCTTTTAGTTACTTGCTTTCCATTGTGTTTTCAATTAGTTCTCTTGGTCTTGATTGAGAAAAATAAATAGGTAATCAATTCTCTGTGGATTCGATCCTTCACCACTATCTGCAGTTGTAAATTGTAGGTAACCAAGAAGGTTGTTTTTGACCGGCTTCGACAACCGCTCCTGTCAAAAATTGGCGCCGTTGCCGGGGAATTGATTTTACTTGTTTATTTTTCTTTCGTTACCAGATCTGCCACCCTCAACAATGCTACTGAGCAATTACCTTCTGCACCTACTGTCAAGATTTTTGTTCCGAGAAACAGAACCAGCTGCTGTCCAAAAGGCAGCCATAAACACTGCTGCTCAAACAACACCTGCCGAATTTGTTGCTATCCAAAAAACAGCATATGCAGAAATTACAGAACAAGCATTACTTGCTGTTCAGGAGATAGCACACACAGAAATTACCTCAACAGAACCAAAATCTGCTGCACCAGAATCTGCAGAACCAGCCCTTGCAAACACAGCTGCAGAAATTGCCCAAACAGCCGCTGAGATGGCTGAATTTCATGTGCAACCTGCTGTACATGCTGATATTGAACCAGAAAATCCAGCCAAGAGGGCACCAATACCAAGAGAAAGAACATTGAGAGAGTTGGCAGCCCCTGTTGATGATCAAGCGCTATGGTGCATCACTTACCCACCTTTGACAACCCCTTTTGAGCTCAAAACAGGTTTGATACATCAACTACCTAAATTTAGAGGTTTGGAGCATGAAAATCCACATAAGCACTTGAAAGAATTTCATTTTGTTTGTTCATCCATGGGACCACAAGGCATATCTAAAGAGCATGTTAAATTAAGAGCATTCCCATTCTCACTTGATGATTATGCCAAAGATTGGTTATTTTACTTGCCACCTGGATCAATCACTTCTTGGGAAGGTATGGTAAGAGCCTTTCTGAATAAATATTTTCCAACTTCTAAAATAATAGGCATAAGAAGAGAGATTAGTTGCATTAAGCAAGAAGAAACTGAAAATTTGCATGATTACTGGGAAAGATTTAATAGATTGTGCACAGATTGTCCTCAACATGATATTTCAGAAAGATCACTCATAGAATTCTTCTATGGAGGTTTGCTACCATCCGAAAGAAAATTCATTGATGTAGCATGTAGAGGTTCAATTAAAGATAGCACACCTCAAGCAATTAGAGAGTTGATTTCAAGACTTGCGGTAGCATCTAGACAATATGGAGATGAAAAGCAATTGCAAAAAGGAGTCAATGAGGTAAGTACATCTATTCTCACTTCTCAAATTTCTGAACTAACCTGTGCTTTGAAAAGTCTTGTTACAGGTCAAGCTCAACAACTTCAACAAGTACATGCATTTGAAGGATCCTATGGACAGCCAAGACATGATCCTTACCTTGACACCTACAATCCATGTCGGGGAGACCATCTGAATTTTGGCTATGCTAGGGCTAACAACTACCAGGACTATCAAGGATATCAAGCCCAACCAGCACCTCCAAGTTCCAACCAACACCTTGAGAAGATGATGGAGACATTGGCAAGTTCTATGCAAAGCATCCAACAGCAGATAGAACAAATGACCACCTCATTAAATGCAAACATGTTAAGGAGAGAGGAAGAGTTTCAAGATGATAAGACAAATGATGAAAGTTCACAAGTACAACAACAAGCTGCTGAAGAGAAACAACCAGAAAATTGTTTGCTTAAACAAACTGATCAAATAGAATCTGTTGATAATTTAGATATCATTGATTGTTTGAGTGAAAATGTTTATTTTGTAAATCAAGATGATATACTAAATGATGATCTTTGCAGGAATGAGAGCCAGAAAGAGTCGAAACTTAAGGAAATAGTTTGCAGCATCCACCAGATGAACTGCAAACCACTACAGGAAGTACAGAAACCAGTTGCACCACTTCAGAATGGAGTACAGACCACCCCTGCGCAAGAAGAGGCATCTGAAAGCCTCTCAGGCGCGCCCATTCAGCTTCCCATGCAAATTAGCTCTCCTCCGCCTCCCTTTCAGCCAAGTCCTGCGCAAAAGGAAGCTTCTGAATCCAGTTCTGTGCCATCTCCTTTGCAGTCAAGTCTTCCACAGAAAGAGACTTCTGAAACCACCTCTGCGCAGACACCTTTGCAACATCTCTCAAAATCTGAAGAATATAAGAATGACCACCTTGAACAAATCTTCCTTGCCCAATCTGATGAGCCATGGTATGCAGACATGGTAAACTACTTAGCCACAGGTAACTTGCCTTCTGACATGCCAAAGCACACCAAAGATAAGATAAAGAAAGATGCCAAATACTATGTTTGGGATGAGCCATATTTGTGGAAATATTGTGCTGACCAAATGATAAGGAGATGTATTCCAAACCAAGAAATAGCTTCAGTACTCACTTTTTGTCACTCATATAGTTGTGGTGGACACTTTGGTCCGAGAAAGACTGCCCATAAAATACTTGAAAGTGGCCTGTTTTGGCCCACTATTTTTCGAGATGCTTTTCTGTTTTGCAGATCTTGTGCTAGGTGTCAACAAATTGGAAATCTGAGCAAAAAGAATCAAATGCCACAGAATCCCATCATGGTCTGTGAGGTGTTTGATGTATGGGGTATAGACTTCATGGGCCCTTTCCCACCATCCTTTGGATACACTTACATCATCCTTGCAGTGGATTATGTATCCAAGTGGGTGGAGGCTAGAGCAACAAAGACTGATGATGCCAAGGCAGTGGTAGACTTTGTGAAAACCAACATCTTTGCCAGACATGGAGTGCCAAAGGCAATCATCAGTGATAGAGGGACCCACTTTTGCAACAAGGTAGTAGAAAGTCTCCTCAGAAAGCACAATGTGATCCATAAAACATCCACAGCCTACCACCCTCAGACAAATGGGCAAGCTGAAGTATCCAACAGAGAAATCAAGGCCATCCTAGAAAAAAACAGTGTCCCCCAACCGAAAGGATTGGAGTTCACGTTTGGAAGATGCTTTATGGGCCTACAGGACAGCATACAAGACCCCTATAGGTATGTCACCTTACAGATTGGTCTATGGAAAAGCTTGTCACCTTCCAGTCGAGCTTGAACACAAGGCATATTGGGCTGTAAAGAATTGCAACATGGACCTCAAGGAAGCTGGTCACCACCGCAAATTGCAACTGCAAGAGCTAGAGGAAATAAGACGAGACGCATATGAGAACTCTTGGAACTACAAAGCGAAAACCAAAGCCACCCATGACAGTCATCTTTCAAGAAAACAATTTGAGGTTGGTGATAAAGTCTTACTCTTTGACTCTCGTTTAAAATTGTTTCCAGGAAAGCTACGATCTAGGTGGATTGGACCATTCATTGTGGAACATGCCTACCCCCATGGAGCTGTAGACATCAAAAGCATAGAAACTGGAAAAATCTTCAAAGTAAATGGGCATCGATTGAAACCATATTATGAAGGATTCGCAGTGCAAGTAGTGGAAGAAATTCCACTTTCTCGGTCTGAATAGTGATCATGCCATGCACACCACACCCCAGGGGAGTATTCAGATTCCTTTGTTCTCTTCTTTTCTTATACATTGAGGACAATGCATGATTTAAGTGTGGGGGTGCATATATCTGAATTTTTACTTTTAAGTTTATTTTTACTTTAATCTCTAGTTTGCTTGCATTAGGAAAAATTTTTTCATTTTTGTTGTTTATGCTTTCAATAAAACACACACAACCACAACCTTCTTCATTTTTTTTTGTTTTGCTCTACTCAAACTGATGAACTATGTTGGATGAGTTTTTCTTTCCATGACCCCATTAATGTGATAACTCTTTAAACTTATGTTGAATCAATTGCAGTGAGTTGTATTCATGTTTGAGAATTGCCTTTTGAATTGAATCCTTGAGTTTGCTATGGTGAAAAATATATTGATGACCCTCAATTGATTGAGAATAAATTAAACTTGTGTGAATGAACTTAATGTGACTTGATTTAGCAATTGGTGTTGATTTGCCCAAATCATTGAGAGAAAGAAAATTCAGCAAAGGCAAAGACCTCAAAAGCACAATTCAAAAATTGTTCCAATGGTCAAAAGACTATGAACAAGGCTAGTAGCCACTTGGATAGGTGACCAACTGAAAATCTAAACCTTCAAATAAAAAAATAGGTTGGTGACCTTTCCAAGCAAACTCAAGAGTGCAAAAGCCTGAATAAAGTACTTCAAGGTAAGGGCAAGTCAATCCAAAAGCTAGAAAAAAGTCTTAACAAATTAATGTGCATGTCTCTCTTGAGGAAAACAAATCCTAGCCATGGTAAGCAAAGGGAAACAAGGAAAAGAGGTGGGTAATCTTCATGCATATATTCTTCACTGCAATGCTTCAAAATAAGTGTCTTGAGTATGAGCTTAAGTGGAAATAAGGATCTAGAGTGAGAAGAGCTTATCTGACTATGTTTGTTTGCTTGGGGACAAGCAAAAAGCTAAGTGTGGGGGTATTTGATAGAACATATTTTAGTCCTTTTTATCTTGATATTAATGATGATTATTTACATGATTTCTGCTTAATTTAGTGTTCTTGGCATTGTTTTGCAGAAAATGGTGTAAAAGGACACTTTGGAGAAAATACCCCTAAAACTGCCTTATTTGGAGCAAAGGAGAGCAAGCTTGCCAAGTTGAAATCAAGTCAAGCTAAATATGGAAAGTTCTAAATAAGGAAAGTGGCAAAGAAGGAAAGAACATTCAGCCAAAGCAATTTGAAATTCGAATTTCAAATCAGCAAGTTGCGTTTTCCTTATTCTAGAAGCCACATCTCAAGCTGCCATAATTGAAGAGCCAAAGAAGGAAAATATTTTGAAATTCAAATCTCCAAGATTCATATTCAGATATTGGATTTCAAGATCCCCCTTATTAAGGAAAGAAAATCCAAAGATCTCATGTTTCCTACTTAGTGCCATGCACATTCAAAATTCAAAAGGAGGCTCCACCTTCCTCTTTAGTGAATGGGCAACCTCCAAAAATGTGGGCAGCCTCTTGGACACACCTTGGGCAGTATCTTGAAGACCTTGGACAGTAATTAAAAGATCAAAGAGCCCCCCACTTGCAATTCAAGACATGCTCCACGTTTTTCCCTTCACACATGCACATAGAAGGCACATGTTGGACCAAGGGCACTTTGGGCAGCCTCTAAAAGACTCATGGACTGCCATGAAACCCTAGGCAGCCTCCCAAGACATATTTAAAGCCTTTAAGAAGCCTAGAAGAGAAAAATTCATCCTGCCAAATTCGGCCAAGCAAGGGCAGCCCCTTCTCCACCTTAGTTCTTCATCTTCTTGTTTTCTTTTCATCTATTTTCTGTTTTGGTTCAGCCATGAGTGGCTGAAACCCTTTTTCTAGTTGAGAATTGGTTGAAACTAAGGTTGTTTAATGGGTTGTGAGATCTGAACAGAAACTTTTGTCTTTGATTTTATTCAATATTCATGCAATTGATGCTTAATTCTAAGATTGCTTTGTTGTTTTGATCAAATTGGCCACTTGATTCTTGATTGCAAAGTTAATTGATTGTTGGATTAGGATATTTGTTAGTCCGTAATTGCTAGAAATATTCTGTCCATAGAACACTCGGTGTAAAAATCCAAGGAATTGCATGATCTAACATCATCTCATGCGTTTGAGTAGTTAGGGTTTGGATCTTTCTTGTTCTTCATGCAATTGGCAATTGTTTTGATGCCTAAGGCCCAAGGACGTTTCTTGGCAATTTGTTGATTAGTAATTGATTAGAGGACGTTCCCTAATCAGTTTGTTCATAAGGAAAGACATGGTGGTGAGAAGCGTCTTCCACCCCCATAACCAACCTATTGAATCAATCAAGATAACTATGTCTCAATGATCAACCCAAACAACCAAAGTGGATCCATATCTTCAACTAGACCTTTCTCTTATTGATTTCTCTCTTATTTTAGATTACTTGTTGTTTTAATTGCTTTCAATAGTTGTTAGACAAATCAATCCCAAAACCCCCTTTTTACTTTTATTGCACTTTACTTTAATTCAGCTTTTAGTTACTTGCTTTCCATTGTGTTTTCAATTAGTTCTCTTGGTCTTGATTGAGAAAAATAAATAGGTAATCAATTCTCTGTGGATTCGATCCTTCACCACTATCTGCAGTTGTAAATTGTAGGTAACCAAGAAGGTTATTTTTGACCGGCTTCGACAACCGCTCCTGTCACCCATAAACATAACCATAACCTAAACATGCATTCTAACCCATAGATCTTGCATAAAACTTACTTAAAACATGCAATGAGCTTAAGATCGGCTCTTACCTCTTGAAGATCGAGAGACACGACCAAAAACTCGGAGTTGGGAGAGATTGGGTTCTTGAACCTCCAAGCTCCAAAACTTTGCTCAAAAGCTTAAATCTTCAAGACCAAATTAAAACAAGTGAAAATCTTGAAAGATTTAGAGGAAGAACATCAAAGATGGGTGAGGGACGGCGGAGAGCTCACCTTGGCCGAAAATGGGGAAAAGCTCGCCCGTTTTCGGCTAAGGGACCCTTTTATAGTGGCTGGCCAGACCACGTTCGGGGGCCGAATGTGCCTCCGCATGCATGCCATGTTCGACGGCCGAACCTGGACTTCCCTCACTTATGCTTTCGGGGGCCTAAAGCACACCCGCAACGCATGCATGTTCTGCGGCCGAACTTGAGGTTCGGCGGCCGAACCTGAGTTTTCCTCAAATGCTATTTTCATGCAAAAACTCATTTTCTTTCATGCTTAAAACATAAAACGCATTAAAACATTTTATAAAAACATGGTTCTTACCCTTCTAGAGGTCTCCGACATCCGAGTTTCCACCGGACGGTAGGAATCCCGATATCGGAGTCTAGCCGGGTATTACATTCTCCCCCCCTTAAGAACATTCGTCCCCGAATGTTCCTCAACTAGCACATGCATAGAGTCATCACAACATACACATAAAACACATAGAGACTAACCTTAAAAGAGATGAGGATATTGCCGGAGCATAGACTCCCGTGTCTCCCAAGTGCACTCTTCCATATTGTGGTGGTTCCAAAGGACTTTCACCATCGGGATTTCCTTGTTTCTCAGCTTCCTGATCTGGGAGTCAATGATCCGCACTGGCTGTTCAACATAGGTGAGATCCTCTTGGATCTCCACATCAGGCTCACTAAGAACCTTGCCCGGATCTGACACAAATTTCCTCAACATTGAAACATGGAAAACTGGATGGATTCTCGCCATTGAAGCAGGCAAATCTAGCTTGTACGATACATTCCCAATCTTTTGCAAGACTTCAAAGGGTCCGATGTATCGTGGGGCTAGTTTACCTTTCTTCCCAAAGCGAACCACTCCCTTCATTGGAGACACCTTGAGCAATACCAGATCCCCCTCCTGAAACTCTACTAGTCTTCTACGGATGTCTGCATAACTCTTCTGTCTGCTTGCAGCCGTCTTGATCCTCTCTCTGATTAAGGGTACCACCCTGCTAGTGATCTCTACTAGCTCGGGCCCTGCCAAGGCCTTTTCTCCAACTTCTTCCCAGCAAACAGGTGACCTGCACTTCCTTCCATATAAAGCTTCATATGGAGCCATCCCGATGCTAGCATGATGGCTGTTGTTGTAGGCAAACTCCACCAAGGGTAGATGCTGCCTCCAAGAACCGCCAAAGTCCAGCACACACATTCTAAGCATATCCTCTATCGTCTGGATGGTCCTTTCTGACTGTCCGTCTGTCTGTGGATGGAAGGCAGTACTGAAATCCAACCTGGTACCCATGGCATCCTGCAGACTCCGCCAAAACCTGGAGGTGAACTGGGGTCCTCTATCTGACACTATAGAAACAGGAACCCCATGCAGTCTGACTATCTCATCAACATACACCTGCGCCAACTTGTCCACAGAATAGCCACTCCTGACAGGGATGAAGTGAGCAGATTTGGTGAGTCTGTCCACAATCACCCATATGGAGTCCAATCTATTGGACGTCGCCGGTAACCCCACTACGAAGTCCATAGCTATATTCTCCCATTTCCATTCTGGAATAGGTAGCGGGTTAAGCATTCCAGCCGGCGTCTGATGTTCCAGCTTCACCCTCTGACATACTTCGCAGGCTGACACAAACTGTGCCACTTCTCTCTTCATAGCTGGCCACCAATAAACCTTTTTCAGATCCTGATACATCTTGGTGGCCCCGGGGTGAATGCTGTATCTTGCATTATGAGCCTCTCTCATAATGTCTCCTTTTAGCCCTATGTCATCTGGTACACATAAACGACTCCCATAGCGGAGGATCCCCTTACTGTCGAATCGGAACTCACTGTCCTTGCCTGACTGAACAGTCCTGGCAATCTTTACTAACTCTGGGTCCTCATGCTGTTTCTGAGCCACCTGCTCCAGAAACACGGGTGTCACTTTCATCTGAGCAACCAAGGCACCTGTACCAGACAACTCCAACAGTAGACCTTCATCAATGAGCTTGTAAAACTCTTTCACCACTGGTCTCCTCTCTGCCGTGATGTGGGAGAGACTGCCTAGTGACTTCCGGCTTAGGGCGTCTGCCACAACATTCACCTTACCCGGATGGTACTGGATCTTGCAATCATAGTCACTCAGCAGCTCTACCCATCTTCTCTGTCTCAAATTCAAATCTCTTTGACTCAGGATGTACTGCAGGCTTTTATGATCTGTGAAGATCTCACATTTAACACCGTAAAGGTAATGCCTCCACATCTTGAGTGCAAAGATTACTGCTGCCATCTCAAGGTCGTGTGTGGGGTAATTCAACTCATGCTTCTTTAGCTGCCTCGAAGCATAAGCAATCACCCTCTCATTCTGCATTAGCACACAACCCAGTCCCACACGGGACGCATCAAAAAAGACTGTGAAGTCCTCATCACTAGATGGCAGAGCTAAAACTGGTGCTGAAGTCAACCTCTTCTTAAGCTCTTCAAAACTCTCTTCGCACTGGTCGGTCCACAAAAACTTCTGATTCTTCCTGGTTAGTCTGGTCAGAGGAGCTGCTATTTTTGAGAAGTCCTGAACGAACCTCCTGTAGTAACCTACCAAACCCAAGAAACTTCTAATCTCTGTCACTGAAGTGGGTCTAGGCCAGTTAGCCACAGCTTCTACCTTCTTGGGGTCTACCTCTATACCATTTTCTGACACCACATGCCCCAAGAATGAAATGCTCCTCAGCCAGAACTCACACTTGGAGAACTTGGCATACAAGCCATGTTCCCTCAAGGTCTGTAGAACCAACCTCAGATGATGGGCATGCTCCTCTGCATTCCTGGAATACACTAGGATATCATCTATGAAGACGATAACAAAGTGATCCAGGTACTGGCTAAACACTCTGTTCATGAGATCCATGAATGCTGCAGGGGCGTTGGTTAACCCGAACGGCATTACAAGGAACTCAAAATGCCCATATCTGGTCCTGAAAGCTGTCTTTGGCACGTCCTCTTCCCTGATTCTCAACTGATGGTACCCGGACCTCAGATCTATTTTGGAGAAACAACCCGCTCCTGCTAGCTGGTCGAATAGATCGTCGATCCTTGGCAATGGGTACTTGTTCTTGGTAGTGACTTTGTTCAACTGCCTGTAGTCGATACAAAGTCTAAGGGATCCATCCTTCTTTCTCACAAACAAAACTTGAGCACCCCAGGGTGAGGTACTCGGTCGGATGAAGCCCTTGTCTACCAGTTCCTGTAACTACTCCTTCAACTCTTTCAATTCTGCTGGCGCCATCCTGTAGGGAGGGATAGAGATCGGTCGGTTTCCAGGCATCAATTCTATCTCGAACTCTATCTCCCTAGCAGGTGGTAAACCTGGCAGCTCGTCTAGAAACACATCTAAGAACTCTCTAACCACTGGCACCGAGGTGGGCTCTCTGACCTGACTACTAAGCTCTCTCACATGAGCCAAATACCCCTGACATCCCTTCCTAAGCAACCTACGAGCCTGAAGAGCTGATATCAGACCTCTAGGTGTACCCCTCCTGTCTCCTCTGAAGACGACCTCAGACCCATCCTGACCTCTGAACTTGACTACCTTGTCCCTGCAGTCCAAGGTAGCACCATGGGTAGATAACCAGTCCATCCCTAGAATGACGTCAAAATCTGTCAAATCTAGAACCACTAGGTCGGCGGACAAGCATCTTCCCTCAACAAACACAGGACTACACTGGCAGACTGACTCTGCCACTGATGGATCACACCCACTGACCCAGAGAGGACACTCTAACCCAGAAGTCATCAGACCTAACCTCCCCACGGCTCTCGGAGCAATAAAAGAATGAGATGCACCAGGGTCCATCAAGGCATACACATCTGAACAACCAATGATTAAGTTACCTGCCACCACGGTGTTAGATGCATCTGCCTCCTACTGAGTCATCGTGAAGATCCGTGCTGGAACTGATGGACCTTCACCTCTGAAACCCGCTGAAGAAGAGGCTGCCCCTCTCCCTCTGCCTCTGCCACTGGCCTGAGTCATGGCTGGAGCTGCTGGCTGCGCTACACTGCCTGAAGCTGTCTGCTGGGACTGAGCCATCGGGACTGCTCTTGGACAATCTCGAGCCATATGCCCCTCCTGACCACATCTGAAACAGGCGTTCGTCCCAAACCGACATACTCCCCTGTGTGGCCTACCACACTTCGCACAAACTATATTATCCGCACCAGAGCTTGAGCCACTTCCAAATCCCAGACTAGACTTAACTTTGTTCCAGAACTTGTTCTTCTTACCCTTAGGCTTACCCCATCTCTTACTGCCTGAAGCTGCTGCACTCAGGGTAGAGGGATCTAACCTTCCCCCACCCGGAGTTTTAGAACCAGAAGACTGTGCCACTGTCTGCTTAACTATTCCCTGAACGATGGCACTGGCCTCCATCTTCCTGGCCATATCTACTATGGCATGGAAGCTCTCCCTGTCCACTGACTGGATTAAGGAGGAATACCTGGAATGGAGTTTCATGACATACCTCCTTGACCTCTTCGAATCTGTATCCAGACTCTGCCCAGCAAAAGGCAACAGCTCCAAAAATCTGTCGGTGTACTCCTCTATACTCATTTCATCTGTCTGCCTCAACTGTTCAAACTCTATCATCTTCAGCTCCCTTGAGCTATCGGGAAAAGCCCATCCTGCAAACTCATTCGCGAACTCTTCCCAAGACATGCTGTCCACTCTCGGGTTCACATAATTCTTGAACCACTCTCGTGCCTTCTTGCACTTAAGCGTGAACCCGGCCATTTGAATGGCTTTACTATCATCAGCCCCAATCTCCTCTGTGATCACTTTAACCCTTTCAAGATATACAAATGGGTCATCCCCTTTTTCATACTGGGGAGCACCCAACTTCATGTAGTCAGTCATCTTAACCTTGCTCCCACTGGCTGAGCAACTGGGGCTGCTGGTTCTGTAGGTGGTGGAGGTGGTGCAACATTTTCTGAGGTTGGGTTTGCTGGATTTGGATAGTAGGGTGGAGGTGGATACATTGGGTACTGTGAGTATGGTGGGTAGTATGGTGGGTATGGCATCTGTGTGGGATAAGGGGTGAAGCTAGGGTAATCCGATGTACCTCCCATCGAATACCCGGGATGTTGTGAATAATGTGGGTAGTGGGGTGGCTGAACAAATCCCGAGGCCTGAGTGCCTCCTTGGGATTCTCTCATACCTTCCTCTGACATGCTAACTCCCAGACTGCCATCCCTTCTCTGCTCTACGTCCATATCATCCCCCATGTCCTCTGACGCTCCTCCCTGAACTGTTCCTCTAACTGATCTGCTCCTACCCAGATCCAAAGACCTTCTAGGGTCTCTTACTGCTCTATCTCTGCTAGACCTACTAGACATTGCCCTAGGCAATGCTGGAGGACGGGCGCTCATGCCCTCATCCTCAGGTGGCACTCCAGTCAATCGTGCAGATCGACGAGTTTCTCTCATCCTGTTTTCTGAAAAACAGTACACATAACACAAACATTAGCATCACATGGTTCATGTGGGCACACATGAACCCGCATCACACATTACATATCATTAATGTACATGCATATAATCATGGCATTTCACATCATCATGTAAGACAGGACTCCACATCCTATCCTAGTGGACATGATCTTTCCTATTGTGCTTGACCTTCTATAACATCTATGAGCCCGACACTCTAGGTCCGACCATATGAACCTAGGGCTTTGATACCATTCTGTAACGACCCGAAAATCGGACCGCTACCGGCGCTAGGATCCAGATCGGCTTAAGGCCGCCGGGACCCGTAGCAAGCCTGACATATAACCTGTAAACCTGTATAATCCCATACATGATCAACAGCATACATAAAAATTAAAACTTTTCCTTTCATATACATCAACCAAACTCAACCTGCATAAACATTAACATAACATTGATCCCTCTATGGGATCTCATCAGTGCCCCCAAATGGGTGACATAACATATGCTGAGTTAGTTTACATGTACATCATAAAAATCTCTAAGATCATGTATTAAAAGGGATAACAACAATCTATGGTCAAGCACACCTCTAACATCCATAAACATCATCTCATTACATAACTAAACTATACTGTTACATTACATCATAATCATTCATCATGTCCACACTAACTATTACATAATCAAAACTTCATTACTCTATCCGGACTCCTGCTCTATCCTGTACCTGCAAGCCTGGGGGTAAAAGGGAGAGGGATGAGCTAAAAGCCCAGTGAGTAGGACTATAAAAAGCATATTAACACTATGCTTTATGAAATGCATCATAACACAGACAATTCACATAAGGGTTGGGTGAACTTGTCACCAATTAGTCCAAGCTAACTCTGTGCCAGGCCATAGCATGGGGTCCTGGTCTTCCTGTCATACATACATTACTTACCATTATCCCAGGGCCTCCTCTAGGCTCCTGGTCTTCGAGTCCCATTACCATGCCAGACCGTAGAATGGGGTCCTGGTCTTTCCTTACTCTATGCCAGGCCGTAGAATGGGGTCCTGGTCTTCCTGTCATGGACTAATTGGGTCATCCAACATTCACCCACATCAACAACAATCGATGCAATGCGGCATATTCGTGAACACTAATGCAATCATCCTATTGCATAATCATGATGCATGAAACATGATAAAACATTTAATTTAAAAGATTAAGTTTAGTTCCACTCACCTCTGGCTGACTCTGACAACACCGAAGCAGCTGAACTCACTGCTGGGGTCCTCGGTTTCTCGGGTCCGAACCTACACAGGTGGACTCAAATGAGGGACCAAACACACCTGAACATAACTATAAACTACTCCCCAAGAACCCCCTAAAACATCATGAGACAACCATACAAAATCATGCAAAGGAGGCCTGGACAGGGCACTTTCGGCGGCAGGTTCGGCGGCCGAAAGTCCCTCCAGAGCCGAAAGTCAGGCAGGTTCGGCGGCACCTTCGGCGGCCGAAACTCCCAGATAGAGACGAAACTCATGCATGTTCGGCGGCGCTTTCGGCGGCCGAAACTGCTAGACAGAGATAAAAGTCTCCTTTCAGGGGCAAGCTTCGGCAGCCGAAAGGCTGCCTCCCCAGCCATGTTCGGAGGCCGAAAGTCCTTCGGCTGCCGAACCTGGTTTCTGCCAAAGGGCAGAAACTTGGCTCCTTTTGCACATTTCGCCTCCAAACCTTCCAAACATGCATTAAACCTATTCTACAACACACCAACACAAGCATACATGTCCCTAGGGGCCTCAAACCATCATAAACCCCATCTACAACACATCAAGCATCCACATTGTTCATGAACATACATTTATACCCATAAACATAACCATAACCTAAACATGCATTCTAACCCATAGATCTTGCATAAAACTTACTTAAAACATGCAATGAGCTTAAGATCAGCTCTTACCTCTTGAAGATCGAGAGACACGACCAAAAACTCGGAGTTAGGAGAGATTGGGTTCTTGAACCTCCAAGCTCCAAAACTTTGCTCAAAAGCTTAAATCTTCAAGACCAAATTAAAACAAGTGAAAATCTTGAAAGATTTAGAGGAAGAACATCAAAGATGGGTGAGGGACGGCGGAGAGCTCACCTTGGCCGAAAATGGGGAAAAGCTCGCCCGTTTTCGGCTAAGGGACCCTTTTATAGTGGCTGGCCAGACCACGTTCGGGGGCCGAATGTGCCTCCGCATGCATGCCATGTTCGGCGGCCGAACATGAGGTTCGGCGGCCGAACCTGGACTTCCCTCACTTATGCTTTCGGGGGCCTAAAGCACACCCGCAACGCATGCATGTTCGGTGGCCGAACTTGAGGTTCGGCGGCCGAACCTAAGTTTTCCTCAAATGTTATTTTCATGCAAAAACTCATTTTCTTTCATGCTTAAAACATAAAACGCATTAAAACATTTTATAAAAACATGGTTCTTACCCTTCTAGAGGTCTCCGACATCCGAGTTTTCACCGGACGGTAGGAATCCCGATATCGGAGTCTAGCCGGGTATTACATATATTTTTAACCTCACTAATACATTACATTTACAAATCCTTCTCTAAATCTCAATATCTATGAACCAAAATTCAATCATATTAATTCTCAACCACCCAATTAAATCTATTAACTTTTCCGTGAATCAAATTTTTAGTCTATGCGTATACGTATTATATATATGGTGAATCTCAAACTATCATTTGGATTTTATATGTCGTGAATTTAAATAAATAAATAATAAAAATTATATAAAAATTAAATAAAATCTACTTATTTATTTATATATTATCTTATAGTTTACTGAATTTGCATTTAATTATAAAATAAATAAAAATAAAAATATTTAGTATCTCAAATTTTATTTTTATTTACTATTGAAGTTCTTTCATCTATTTTGATCGTTATTACTTAATATCAATAATTGTTAAGTGACGAAGATAAATAAAGAAGAGAAAGAAAAAGATACTAAGGGATAGAGATAAGAGGACATTGGAGAAAAAACAAAAATATAAAGAGAGGGATAAGAGATAAACATGCAGAGAGACAGAATCAATTTAAAAGAGAATCAGGGAGATATAAAGAGAAATAAAGGGAGATAAATTACCGTCTAAATTCATAGGACAATTTATATAAAAGGGTTTAATATTTGCATATATTTATATTTTAACTTAAATTTTTTTAATTTTAATTTAATTAATTTAATTTTTACATTTTAATATAATTTTAATTAATTTTTAAATTTTTAAATTTAATAATTTATTGCTACCTATATTATTATTATTATTTATATAAACTAATGATTAAATAACTAAAAAATATCTAACATTTATATTATTTTACATTTTAATTTAAATATTTAAATTTTAATTTTATTAGATAAATAGTTTATATTTTAGTATAATTTTAATTAATTTTTAAAAATAAAAAATATAAGAATTCAAATAGAATGTCAAATATAATATTTTATTATTTTTTAAATATAAATTAATTTTATATATAAAATATTAACTCATACTTAATTATAATTAAATAATATATTTAATTTTAAAAATAATTAAATATACGCTAAACCGCTTTAATAAATTTTATTTTATATTAATAATTATATTATAATAAATATATTATTTTTAATTATTTTTTATATACTTTTATTTTAAATTTAATAATATATCTTCTATTTTAAATTAAATAATATGTCTATTATAAATTATCACTAGTACATATTTAATAATTAAATTATTTATCTTTAATTTTAATTTTAAAAATTGATTAAAATTATAACTAAACATAAACATTGAATCACTTTATTCAAAATTGAAACGTTTATATTAAAATGTAAAATAATATAAATATTAAATTTTTTTTAATTAATTGGCCAATTAAAAAACAATTCTAATAATATATATGGCATGTCAAACAATTAAATTGCCATATAAATGATCAAATTTAAAAATTTATAGATTAATTAAAATTATACTAAATAATTTTTATTAAATAAAATAATTTAATATTAAAAAATAATATTCAAATTTAGCAAATTGGAACTCATCCCACCTTCTAATGCACCTAAAAAAAAAATAAACCACGAAGCTGTCTTAATTATAATTTTTGATACTTCAAATTCAAAATTAAAGGTGATGTGAGATTTTTTTTTTTTTTTTTTTAAGTTCAAATATGTATAGGAAACTATTTCGCCTTTAAAATTTTTTTAAAAAAATAATTTAAAATTTTATAAAAAATTAAGAGATAAAAATAACTATAAATCAATATTAACTTGTCATTTGATATTGAGATATGTCTAAATAAGATAAACATATAATTAATGATATATTAAACATAATTATCTATCACTTATTAAATAAATTATTAAATAAATTATTAATAATCTAATAATAAGTACATTTAAATAAATTTAAAAAATTTCATAGGCATGTAATTTTCCATCCCTAATTACCGGTTAAAAAAAAAAATCTTTTTCCGTTTGTGTACAGTGCATGCAGCACATGGGGTGAGCATTTTCTCCATTGAACTCAAAGGACGTTTCACATGATTGAATTTGACTTGGCAATTAATTCAGCCCAATAGGCAAATAAAAACTCATCATTATCACTATGATCATGAACAACTTAATTTTATTTTTTTTTCGAAGAAATTAATACTCTTGATTATGTACAACTTAATTTTAAAAAAATCATTCAAAAAAGAATCACATTAAATTTAAAAATAAATAAATAAAAAGTCCACTCTAATCATTATCACTATGATCATGCTCTGATCACAGGCAAATTCCATGCGTTTTCGCCTCCTCAGTCACTGTAATTGACCTCTCCAGATCTCAGGAAGAGGAATCTCCACCGCTGCTGGGAAGTTTACTTTTTGGCTTGCGGTCAACGTCAACCATGGGAAACTCCGGCAAGGTAGGAACGTTCAAATCAAAGTCAAGTTGGCTAATCAGGGTCGAGTTCACACCTTCCAATTCTTTATTTTCCTTGTCACTGCTATTTCCGACGCCACTATTACTACCACCATCATAGTGGCGCCGCTTGTGTCCACCTAGAGCCTGTCCGGACGGAAAAGTCCTATGGCAGATGGAACACTTGTGAGTCCTGCCACTTAAACTGACAGAAGAAGCGGGCGTTCTCGTAGTAGTTACCATGGGGGAAGGAGTAGCGGATTGGTCGTCAACTACTCCCATAAGTTTCCGATGGCTAGCTTTGTGTCCACCCAGAGCCTGATAAGTTGAGAAAGCTTTGTTGCAAACTTTGCACTTATAACAGAGTTTTAACAATGTCGGCGGTGTTGGTGGAGGGTCGTGGGTGCCTTTGGCAAGCATGAGAAGGCAGAGAGCTAAGTATTCCTCTTCAGTAGGTAAATCTTCCAAACGTGAACGTTTAGTTCGTTTTCTCTTAACACAAGGTTCAAGAGAATGGAGGTCTACATGATCATTATGCAACAAAGAAGATGAGGAACCCAGAGCTTTAAGAGCCATATCAAGGAGAATGATGATGAGGAGATAGAGATTATGGGTTGAGAAGCAGAGGGGTGGTGTTATATGAGGAGGGTGTTGAAGATCAAGGGGGGATTTGTAATATTTCTGGGAAAAGTGAGAGGAAAGTGCTTGATGAGTGGAAAGAAAGAAGGGAGAACGTCGGATATAAGTTGTTGGGAGTGAAGTAAGGGATGTGCAAATTAAATGTGCGTGCATGTTAAGACTGATTCTAAGTCAATTGAAAGAACTTGTCCCTTCTCCAACATCAAACCCATATTACATGTCCTTACTCGGAGAGGAACTTCCTAAGAAAGTTCCACAGGAAAAGTAAAAAAGAAAATATGGATCTTAGTTTTGTTATTATTCTTTATAGCGCACGTCTCGGTGGACCATTCAATTTGGAAGGAGGCGGCAGCTGGCGGCCCAACATTGTGCTTAGTTAGTAGGTAAGTGGGTTAGCCAGTGTGGGTAGGAAGTAGGAACCATGCACATGGCTGCTTCCGACGGTGTTCTTCCACGGGAAGCAATCATTAGCATATGGATAATTCTCCTCCTCCAATGTCCAGTCTACCATATGCATATCAGATGAATTTTGTTCAGCGTTGACGCCTACATGTTGGATCTCATGTCCATACATGATGCTTCATAATGGCCCAGATGAGTTAGACTCGCTCTTTCCTTTTTCCAGTCTCTTTAAAGTGTTGGGGAATTTGGTACCGCGGATGTCGAAGATGAGTTAGGTAGGAAAGTTTGGATATCCAGTGACGGCAAGTGCAAGGCAAGCTGCCTGCTGGAAGCTCTTGTGATTCTGCAGTACTATAAAATCAGCAGTGCAAAATGTGGACTTTTTTGTGCAGGCATTTAGGTGCAAAAGCTTGTCTAATTTTGCATAAATGAACCTTTCCATTAATTGCATTCCTATATTACATTAATTACACAAGCACCAAGCAATTCAAATCGATGGTCTCGCAGCTAAAATTACCAATAACGTTTCAAGTTGTGATAATGAATCGAAAGAGATTAACCAATTTCCTCATTATAATTTTGGCATAGTTTTACCAGTCAAGCTTTTGCTTTTACTTTTACTTGATTGCAACCACAGAAACGAGCATCTGCTAGACAAGTTCTATTAGATCTCAACTATAATCACCAAATCAGAGTGGCGCAGCGGAAGCGTGGTGGGCCCATAACCCACAGGTCCCAGGATCGAAACCTGGCTCTGATATCAGAGTAGCTTCCCAAATCTTTTTTTATTTTTTAAGTTGAAGAAAAAAATTCAATACAAAACGATGTCGTTTAGATCAAACCATTTGAACACCATTTTCATTCAGGCTCAATGTAAAAACCAAAGGCCCAACTTTCCCTGGTTTTGGGCTTCCTTCTGGTTAACATTTTCTTTTTACACTAAAATTCTTATATATATATTGATATAGATATAGATACTAAAAAAAAATTGGGCCTTGAATTTTGAATTTTTTAAAAACAAAATAAAATAAAAATTTTCTCAAAATAAAAAAAAAAAGTTGTAACCTAGGAGTATAAATAAATTTTGAAAAGGGAAAACAGAAAAAAGAAAAAGAAATTATTTTTTATATTTTTATAGTTAGTTTGGAATTTAAAACTTTAGTTTTTTTTTTAAATTTCTTTGATATAAAATTATTTTTTTTACAAACAATTTAATATTTCATATATACTTATATGGAATTATTTATTTTTTTAATTTATCTTATAAAATTAAGTAAAAAATGTTATTTTCTTTAAAAAATTAATGATGTCATTTTTTTACTTGTATTACTTCTTAATTTGATTTAGATTATGTCTAAAAGACTCAATCATATTTAATTTTTATTTCATTTTAAGGAAAAATTCAATAATATATAGTATAGTATTTTATTTACATCCAAAACTATAGTTCATTATGGATGTTTCTGATTCCACTTTAACTTCTTTTTCTTTGACAATCTTTCAATTCATAAAGAGATGAAAAGGAGAAATCCAGAGCAATACAATCTAAATTTTTTTAAAAAATAATTCGATTGTAAGTGATCCGAATTCGAATATAAGAAAGTAGAAAACATAAGGAGTGCAGCCACTTCTGCCGGCGATCCACCATCAGCTAAGATAACCATGCCCAGAGACTGAACAAACTCCAAAACTCCAGAAAAGAAGCCCAATTGACTATAATGACCAACTGAAATTATATCAGTAAGTAATATATCCCATCTTTATTCATTATCAAACACGTTTTTGTATTAATTTTATATATGCATTAAATTGAAGTATATAAATTTTTGAAATAAATAATAAATATCTTATCCCAATAGTCTTTTATTTGATTTTTGATATTTTACTTCTGATTGTTGATGCTCTAAAAGCGAGAAAAAATCAATCCAAAAATAATTTTACTATTTCTCACCATGTAGTCATTAAACTTGAAGGTAGGTAGTACAATTAATCTTTTGTATTATCAGTTAAGGAAAAAGGTTTTTAGCTTTTTTTTTTTTTTTTTTATAACTTCTTGTGGTCTGATACTGAATCATACCACATCGAATTCTTTCAAACGTCTATGACGATATTCTCTTTTAATTCCTCTAAAGGTAGGGAGGAGATAAATTAATCTTAATTTTAGCTCAAGTGGTGCATTTAATACCTGATAGGTGATGCAAAGAAGTCGAGGATCATTAGTATTGTCAACATCTTGTATTGCTTACTCTTCGGCCATTTCTTCTTCCACGGTAGATTTACTAGAAGAGTCATCCGGGTCCGATGTTGTTTCCTCCGTGCCCATGACCTGTTCGTCAATAGCAATCTGTTTCTCAATAGTGATTTCCCCTTCAACGTCAACCTATGCTTCAATAGCGATATGTTCCTCAACAGTGACCTACACCTGATCGCTAGTGTTAGACGATGAAATGTCTTTGTTTCACTGTTTGGTCTCTTTTCTCAGCTTTCTCGCGGTTTTCTCAATTTCTGAAATGGCGCCAAAATTTGATGGTATCGAAACCACTAAAAATAAATTTCTGTTTG
Organism: Manihot esculenta; assembly: GCF_001659605.2. Lineage (NCBI taxonomy): Eukaryota > Viridiplantae > Streptophyta > Magnoliopsida > Malpighiales > Euphorbiaceae > Manihot > Manihot esculenta. The sequence continues at coordinate 31,321,825 of NC_035172.2, forward strand.
AAATAAAATTTGTTTTAATAGTAAGCATGATCGATCCCACACGGGCTAGTAAGAATTAATTCTATTGAATGAACATGAAATAAATAAAATAAAATAAAATAAAATAAAATGGGGACTGAATTTTAAATGTAGAGATGTGAACATAAATAAAACTAATTCAAATAAATAAGCAATTAAATTTAAGAAGATGAGAATTATTATAAAAGGAATGATATTAGTTTCAGTTGTATTGGTTGATCATAAATATAAAAATAATTCTAAATTGTTTATTGAAAAATCAGTTATATATATCGAAAACGTTTTAGATATTCAATTCTTTTTTAAATTTTAAACTAGTTAAGAGACACTCGTTAACTAGTTTTAACTTTTGGACAATTATAGAAGACCTTCTTAAAATTTAATTCAATTACAGCATTAAAATTTAGAAGGATCTTATTATAACTAACAAACGCGTGATACTGTTTCAAATTAAACTAAATAATTACAGATTTAATAAATTTAAATAGTAATATATTATTCTAATAACTGTGCAATGAGGACTTGATGCAATAGTCAATAAAATAATAATAAACATTAGTTACATAAATAATATAAGTACCAAGAATAATTACGTAAACAATAGAATCACATAAATCTCACAACCAATTGAACTGAAATCTTAATTATCCTTTAATTGAAATCTTAATTATCCTTTAACTGAAACAATTTAGCTATATATGTTCATGGTTGAAACACCACAATAAGAAGAGTATTTTCAGCTAGATGAGATACGAGATATGAGATGCCTCTGTACATCAAAATGTCCTCTTTTTATAGCATTAAGAGTCCTAACTCAACCTAAATACAAGTAGCCAAAATCAAAGTCGAGTATATCTTAACAGATGAGAGTTATATGTTTATTTCTCGGATTTGGAACTGGACTCTGATTTTTCTTGTCAAATATGTCATACCCATAACGAAGTTCATAACACAGTACGTCCGGGAGTTAGAGTTCAAGTATGACTCTGCCCTTTTATCCTTTTGTGAACTTAGTTATGCTCACAATTTATTTAATTTCAGAATATAGAGTTCAAATTAAAATTTTCTCTTGTTATTCTTCGATTCTTGTTTAACCTATATCAAAATTCAAACGAATCAATAACCTATTTTTTAAAAAAATCAAACTCAATATCTAAATATTTTATAAGATTAAAACTACAAAATATGCATATTATCATTCTTCTTTTTTACAATTAAAATAAATTGTTATAAAAATAAAAATAAAAGATTTACTATTAAATTTCTCTCCATTATGGTGAACTCTTTTATTTTACTCATGGGACCACAAAAACTACAACTTATAAGGTTGGTCTTTCTAATAATTATAGTATAAACTCTGCTTAAAGCCATTTGAATAACAATGAATTATCTCCATCAAAGTATATAAATATCTAATCAATAATAAGTCATTAATATATTTTTATATATTGAGTCTCCCATGATTTTAACATATATGAAATATTTTGATTGATTGAATAGATGCACCAGAATACTGATAGACTTTTCTTATTACCCAATTCAAAAACTGAAAAATATTTAAGTCTCTTAGCAGTTTTATGAGATTTTGGTATAATCTTTTATAGTTAATTAACTCATCTAAAAGGCTTTTTGTAGCGGTTTTGTGAAATTTTGGTATTTTATGAGTCTAGTCTTTTTATTTTTGGTTAATTAATTCTGTCCATTTTGAAATTAGAAAATCTGTCCAGTGACAAGGTCCCATTAAGACTCTTACAATACCGAGTAAACTCATAGGATCAAAGGTACAAGGTCAGGAAACTCAAGCCCACAAAAGAAGCTCAAAATCAGTCCACACACTTACGACCCAATCCATAACCATTGTTGCCCAGTCGACAACACTGATCGAAAATATTATAAAGACTTCGACACCGCCATTACTAGAAACCAACAATCAAAAAAGGTTAAAGAGAAGCAAACATCACCGAAAGTACAGTTGAGAAGAAGAGCAAAAGAATATACAAACTCAGAAGAAAACTCCACAAAAAACCATAGCAACAATATGTGAATTTAAATAAATAAAGAAAACAACAAACTAAATCGAACACACATTCAAACATGAAAAAACTCACGGACGACAAACCAAGAAAATTACATGCAAGAAACCAAAGCAATACTATCCGGAAACTGGAAAACCAGCCGAAAGCAAAGACTACTAGAACCATCGAAACTAAAAGTTTGAGACATGAACAACAAAGCCATCACTCAAACAGAAGGAGATGCAATAAAACTCGGCCGTTCATCAACCTAAAAGAGCATGGGTCGCCGAATGTAGTGTTACGATCCTCAAGATACCGACGCTGACGATCGAAAGCCTTTCCCCTGAGTGAAAGCCATTGTACCCAAAATCAATAAACTCCAATACCAGCAAATCTTTCTAAACTATCAAATAAAAAACTAACAAAATACTTAATCTGAGTCATCCTTAATCTCTATTTCTAAAAGAAATTATTAAATGCACTTATTGTATATACAACTATTAGATATTAAAAATTAATTAAAATGAAATTTATATTTCACATGGTTATAATAAAACCATTGTAAATATAAAATTTTTTGGACATAGAATATCATTATCTCCCCATTTCTCTAAAGAGAAATGTTTTCATCCATTACAAATAGCTCTCTTTTTTAATTTTCTTCTCTCTCAAATAAGAGAATTTATTTTTCTTTTCTTTCTCCATTTTTTCATCTTTTCTTTTCTATTCTTTTCTAACTACCGGGTGTTTCATTATAGGGATAAGAACACCATCCATTACATATCATGTGCTTGGAAATTGGACCCACAGTGGGAAAATTTTGGATGAAATAACAGGATTCAAAAGCTAAGCGGCAAGCATTTTGGACAATTTTTATCAGCATCCACAAGTGACTACACATACAATAGCGGACAAAAATAACAAGCGAAAAAATCATCGAAACAGAGAAGCAATGTCTAATGGATTGAAGTTAACAGAACACTAGCATACAAAGTCAAAAGAGCAATTCCACTTCTGTGCACCAAAAAGAAACACAGCAAAACTTCCTCAAGAACCATTTCGTACATGCCAGCTGCTATGTTAATCACTGCATATCAACGGGTTAAGTAGATAAATTCATCTCACAATCATACGCCAGCTACCATTTCTATGCCCTGTGCCTAGCTGAGAAGAAATCGGCAGTGAAGAAAACCTGAAACAACCATGTATGGAATTTATCATATTTCCAAATTGAAGCTAATATATACCCAGTAAAATTGAAATTCCTAATTTGTTACTATGAAGAGGAGCTTACTTGGGTCAGAAGAGACGAGCATGGCAGTCCCTCCAAAGTTGCAAGTACCCCCATTTCTCTTAGACTTTTGAAAGTAGCTGTTGAAAGCGTAAGAAGCATGAGCAACAACAGTATCGGGATAGAAACAGCTACCATGAGGCATAATCTCTGTACAATCAGCACCACCATCACCACAAGCGTAGTCCATTGCATCCTGCAATGTCTCTACAGGAACACTAGGTTTAGCCACACACCACAGCTCCTGCACCACCCCTGCCTCTGGTGCTGGTGATATTGTGTTGTCTGGATTACAGGGAGGAAATGAATAACCATATGGTGCTGTGACTGGACCAGTGGGGGGAGGCTGTTCTGGTGCAAAAGGGAAGGCCATAGGAGGCGGAGACTCAACAGGGTATGATAGTGGTGGTAAAGAGGCACGAGGGAAGGACAGCGGTGGTGAAGCAGCACGGGATAGTGGAGAATGAGGGTTTTTGGCTACATTGGAAGGGACAGAGGACCCAATTGAGGAGTGAAGTGGGGGTTGTGACGATTCTGGTTTTAGAATCTTGGATTCAATGTTTGAGAGTTTCCTGTTCTTGGGTACATTCTGTTTTGGGGCAGTAACAATCACATTGGCTTCGTTAAGGGCAAGAGATCCAAAATTTTGTAGTAATTCTGAGAAAGAAGACACCAAGCTCACAGTTTCATCTGATAAAGGAGAGAAATCTGGAGGCAGGTTTATAGAGTAAGTAGAGTTTATACTATGGAGAAACTGTATCAGAGGTTTAATAACTTTCTCAGCTAAATCATTTATGGGAACTGCAGAATTTGGCTCAAAACAGTTAGAAGAAAAGGCAGCAGAAACTTTGATCTCTCTCTCCAAACCCCACCTAGTAAGCGAGTAATAAATATTCTTAAGAGATGGCAAAACCAAACCCCAGTTATGATTCCGCCCATCTTGGCACAGAAGAGTGTCACCCACAACAATGGTGGTGATATTTGTAGCAGGAAAGTGACCTAGAACATGGGTCCTAAGCCAACTCTCAGCCATTAAAACACTGCCAGAAACACCACTGAGGTCTTCATCACTCACAGACATCGCTAGGGGATGACCTGACTTGGACATTGCTTGAAGAACCTCTGGAGTTGAATCACAAAGATTAAGGACTTGAATACTTTCTTGACCTGCACCTACACAATAAAACAAACACATTAAGGGCCTAAAGAAGAAGAGGAAGACAACCACAATGTAAACGAAAAGTAAAGATTTTGTTGACATAAATTTGCTTACCAGTAAGACCCAGAAAACAGAAAAGGAAGAGGTTGAAGACAAGCCACCCCATCTTCAACATTTCTGATTTAGAGAAGATATGATCTTAAACGAAAAGAACAAAAGAACACCCACTGCCACTGACCAAAATACACTGCTCTCTCTCTCTCTCTCTCTCTCTCTCTCTCTCTCTCTCTCTCTCTCTCTCTCTGTGCAAGGCTGCCAGCGTACCGAATAAAGTGAGGAGTCTAGGTTTTCATCCAAGCCAAGGGTTGGGCAGCAGCTGGCGGTGGCGTACAACAGGCCAAAGAAGACCTCGAGCCTGAAGAAAATGGAAGATATAGTAATGGCTACAGCGTCATATATGGTGGAAGATTTTAGCTTGAGCAACAAGACTGAGAAGGGTCATAGAGTGTGTCCTTTATATTGGTTGAGTGAAATCTTGGGACGCGTAGAATGAGAACAAAAGCTGGTGTGTGGGAAGTGTGAGCTTTGAAGAATGCAAGGCCCCAACCAAACCAAAGACAGACTGTACAGTCTCCGCAGTGAGACTTGTCCTTCTCTTTTTGGAATCCGAGCTCGTTACCCTTCTGCAATTTTTGAAGCCCAGTCACGAGGGAACTACAGATGTCAGGCATTTAGCTAGAACGGTGGCGTTTTGGTTAAAACGACTACGTAAATTTCGTATGAAAAGTTTGCAGATATGTAGGGGGCATGATTAGTGTATAGTGAAGTGACAGACCATAGCGGGGTCCACGGATCAGACGGCCAAGGAAATCTCATCATGGCTGGATAATTATGTGAAACGTGGCAATCGGTCATATTTCTCAGCTCCTTTATTTCCATTATCGTCTGAGAGCCCTCCGTACAGCCAAGGCTAAATTAGGTAGTATAATCCTAAAATGATTGGAAAAATTAAGATAGGTTGTTAATTTTTATAATAAAATTAATAAATTAATCCTTATAATTTTTAAAAATAATTAAAATACATCTTATTATTTTAAAATATAATTCTTTAATTCTTCTTAAAAAATTTTATTAATCAAAAACAAAAATATTAATTAAATGAAAGAGAATATTTTAAATTTCAAAAATAATCTTCTCCTTTAAAAACTTCACTTATTTATTCTGGTCAAACAAAACCATCAATCTAAAAGGAACTTCACTTCTTTATCCTCGTCCAACAAAATCCATCAATCTAAAAAAACTGTCTCTCCACCTTTTCGTGAGTTAACTCTTTGATTTTACTCTTAACAAATACAACTCTTTACTCCTTTTAAAAAAATTCTACTAGTCAAAGATAAAATTATTAGTTAAAAGTGAAAAAAATAACTGTAAATTTCAAAAATAATCATAAAACTTCACTTGTTTATCTCCCTCCAATAAAATCTATCTATGTAAAAGGAATCGACTCTTCCCTTCATTCCTTTTTCTTTACCAAATGCAGTATGTATTGTATTTTTGCAAAACTCAATCGAATTCAACCAAGTACAATTATAAGAACATTTAACTCCAAAACCCAAAGAAAAAACGAGAACTCAACCCAATAAATCTAACCTCTAATTCAAGAGGCTGACTAGAATATGCTTTGAAAATCTTATTGCACCGACGATGCCGCACCGATCAACTAAGTAAACTACAACATAATCACGACAAAAACAGCGGCCGAACAAGCACAGCGCACAGTCATGATGAGAAAAGTCCAACAAAACATACCTTTAGCTACAGCCAAACAAGTCGAAATAGCCATCGCTTACTGTAAAATAGAGAAATCTAACTCTAAACAATGAATGAACAACCGATGGCGTGCAACCAATATTTTCGTAGATTCAATGCTACCATCGCCGGAAAAGAGCTGGTTAATGATATTTTCAATCTGATATAGTCATGGAGTCACTATCTAGGAGCAACACTGATTCGCCAATCTCTATCACCCTTTGACAAAAATAACACAGGCGAAGCACCTCCAACATCACCACAACTGATTTTCACCAATCCCTATCACCCTTCGACAAAAGTAACACAGGCGCAGCTCCTCTAATATCACCACAAACTAAAACTCCCGAAAACTAAAATAACAAACAAAAAGATCGAAAAAGAAAATAGAACAGAAAACAAATCCCAACCTAGAAAAAGTACTACGGTCAAAAGAGATTGTCAAAGCAAACGAACTCCTTCACCAGAAATCGCTTTCCAACTCCCTTCTCTCTTCTCGCTTCTTTCTTCTATCAGAGGCAAACTCCCATTAAGCTTCCACCTAATCCTTTATTTTTGTGGGTTAACTCTTTGATTTTACCCATAATTTGCTGTCTTAATTGGATCATAAACAATTTTTTGCTCAAATTTCTTCGATTCAAAGATTTCGTAATTTGTTTGAGATAATAGAATTATTGATTTACCTTCGAGATGCCGAGAATTCTAAACTTGCAACTAGTCTTCTCATTTTCAATTCAAATAATAATATAAGAAATTAAACTCCAGATTTCATCAAATAAACTAAATACAAGTTAAATCCATAAAAAATTCTACAAATATCAAATGTAGAAATAATCATAATCAAACTTCATTCAAGCAATAATCTATTAATACATAAATCTCTACAAACTAATAAACCCATAAACCCAATGCACACCTAAACATTCAGACTAAAAGAACCTCATCCCTAAACCCCTACAAACCCAAAGCCATGAGATTTGAAATAGCAAAGAGAGTGACCATCAGAATATGTTAGATTAACAGTTACGAAATGACAAATAGTTGTATTTTAAAATAATGAGGGATATTTTAATTGGTGCTAAGAATTATAAAGACTAATTAGTTACTTTTACTAAAATTCAGAGTCCTCATTGTAATATATTCAAAATATGTGTTTAATTATTTATATTATTAAAAATTTTAATTTTAAAAAATGGACAAAATTAAAATTAAATTGAAGGCAATTTGATTTGAACGTGAGGATTTTGTAAAACAAAATTTAATACATAAACAAATGGTCCAATCAATCGATTAATTAATTTTTAAGTTTAGCTAAATCTTTTTAAAATTGATTGAAAATTAAGTTATGTGGATAAAATAACAAATTGATACAAACTCGTTTTTTAGCCTAACTAATTTAATTTGTTTTAGTTTTAGTTTCGTATGTATGAGGTTCTGCTATTTATTTTTACATGCAGATTTATCAAATTACTTAAAAAAAAGGTAAATGAATTGAATTTTTTTAAAAATTCTTATATTTACTAAAATTGATTATGAAAGAATTTAACTCTTAAAATTTTTATAAGATTAATTTCATGTATTTACCAAAAATGATTTATTTAAATATGGCCATAGTCTGGTTTGTACCGTAAACTAAATTTGAATCAGATCGATTAAATTTAAAATCAGATTAATGGATTTTAATTTTTGAACCAAATTGAAACTTTAGATTAAGAGATTAGTTATAATTCCTCTTTTATGAATTAGAATCGAAACCAAACCAAAATTGACTTATTTGAATCGGTAATTTAATTCAGGTCCTGTTAGATTTTTTACTTTTTAAATAAATCATGTTAAATAAATATATTTTTTATAATAGATACATAAGTAAATTAAATTATCAAATAATTAAGTTTAAATTTATTTTTAATTTGTAAAAAATATTATTTCCTTCCTAATTTTTATTATATTTTTTATTGTCCAAAATTATTTTTTATTTTCTTCTTTTAAATATGATAATATATAAATAACTATTATAATCCTATTTAATTTTATTTTATATCATATAAATAAATATTTATTTAATAAAATATATATTTAATAATATTTAAGATTTATATTTATTTTTTTACATTTTATTTAAATTTTTCACTTTTAATTTTTTTAAATTGAAATTGAATTAACCATTTATAATTTAAATTTAATTGAAATTAAAATTATAAAAAAATAAAAAACAAAATGAAACCATAAAAAATCTAAACTGTTTTGAACCCCTTTAAAATAAATTAATTTTAATTCGTTTTAAAAATAAATCAAACTACCAATTTTAAACTAGAATTGGACCGAAATCCGCCATGGCCATGTCTAGTGTTGGCCTTCCTCATTCTCAGTTATATACTTTGCTCAAATTGGTTTTATATATATATATATATATATATATATATATATATATATATATATATATATATATATAATTTTCAAATGATATTAATTTTTTAAAATTATTTTTAACAAAATTTAAATGAATTATATGTCCCTTGAAGATCCTTAATAATTTCCAGAGGGGGGTTGACCAACCCGTTGGGTTCAAATGGAAGTAAAGTTCAATAAAAAAAAGTTTCAACGACCGCCAAGTCATTGAAATATACTAGAGATGCTTCCACCGCCTCCCGTCGGCTTCACACAATCTGAAAGAGGCAAGGTTATTTTCATTTAAAATGAACACCATCAGAATTACAAGGTTGAGTAAAGATCTTGATTTCTCAAGTTGTAAATAATCTCCTTCTAATATTTTAAGAATTTAACCTCGTTAAAGGATGAAACATATACTATATTGCTGATACTAATTAAAATTTATTTTTTAGTTGGTGCTATGATAATTTATTTATTTTTTGATAAGTATATAAAAAAAATAAAAAAAAATTAATTTTTATTTTATTTCTTTTCTCTCCAAGAGATTCGTCAGTGAAATGAAGCAAGGCTTAACTGAGAAACTCCAACAATTGAAGATCTCTATCACCCGATCCATGGAGTCTATCTTGGCTAAGCAGGAGTCACCTTCAGGCGAGGAGAGTTCTCTCACCAAGTTACGATCAACTATGGAAGGCACCAAAGGGACAACAGAAGGCGAAAGGCGCAAATTTCTATCCTGTCTTACTAAGCTCGAGTTCCCTAAGTAAGCCACAAACTGGCTAACTCGCGTGGAACAATTCTTTGAGTACCAAGAGACTGCCAAAGTCTAGAAAGTGTCCTTGGCTTCCTACTATATCAAAAGAGAAGCTAATTCATGGTGGCAATAGTTATGTCAAACTTTTAGGGAAGAGGGGACAAGAATAACATGGGACATATTTGTGGAGGAATTATGGGCTCGATTTGGTCCTAATGACTGTGAAAATTTTGATGAAACATTGTCTAAGGTTAGATAAACCGGTTCCTTGCAGGAATACTAGAAGGAATTTGAAAGACTCGGTAACCAAGTGCAAGGGTGGTCTCAGAAAGCTTTGGTTGGAACCTTCATGGGCGGGCTAAGGTAGAAATTGTCTATGGCATTAGAATGTTCAAACCGAAAACTTTGAAGGATGCCATTGGATTGGTAAAGATAAAGGATGAATAGATAGCACAACAAAGGAAAGCAATGCAAGCATTCAATCAACTAGGAGTTACAAACACCACGACTGCTATAGCTAAGAGCCCAAACCAAATTAAATGGCTCACTTGGGATGAGATGTAGAAGTGAAAGTCTCAAGGACTATGCTTTAACTTCGATGACAAATTCACTCAAGGACAGACACCTTATCGTAGACCTCAGTTGCTCCTATTGGAAGGTTTTGATGAGCCACATCCTACAGTAGAGGTAACACTAGAAATCTCTTTGTATGCTATAACTGGGGTAGCCTCTTATAAAACCATGCTGGTTAAGGCTAAGATTGGGGGTCAGGAAGTGGTGGTCCTCATGGACAGTAGGTCCACACATAATTTCATTAGTGAAAAATTGATTCAGACACTATAGTTGTCGATGATTCCCACCTCTCACTTTGATGTCAAGGTAACAAATGGAGGCTTGCTCACATGTCATGGCTGCTTCCAAGGAGTTCCAGTGATCATTCAAGAGATCCAATTTTTACTCATACTTTATGCGTTGAATGATCCAATTTTTACTCATACATTATGCGTTGCCGCTCAAAGGATTGGATGTAGTTCTACAAGTGCATTGGTTGGAACCATTGGAACAGCTAATGTACAATTGGAAAGAGCTCACCATGGAGTTCTTCTGGAAGAGGCAATACCATAAATTGCAAGGCATCAACACCCAGTCCACTCGAGAAACCACGATGGAAGTAACAAAGAAGAAACTCAAACAAGATAATGTGTTAATGGCTATCTCTTTACAGCGAGAAGGGAAGGATCAACAAGCAGATATCCATAACGACATGAAGCATCTATTAGATAATCTTTTGGATATCTTCCATGAGTCTACACAACTGCCTCCCCTGCGAGAAAAGTGGACCACCATATCAATCTAAAAGAAGGAACAAAGCCAATAAATGTGTACCCATACAGTTATGCACACTTCCAAAAAGCAGAAATCGAAAAACAAGTGGATGAAATGCTTAAACTCGGGCTCATCAAGCTAAGTACTAGCCCTTTCTCCTCTCTAGTATTATTAGTAAAGAAAAAAGATAGCACCTGATAATTTTATACAAACTACAGGGCTCTCAATGATGTCACCATTAAGGATCACTTCCCTATTCCCATAATAGACGATATGCTCGATGAACTTCATGGTGCATGTTACTTTACAAAACTGGACCTCCATGCAGGATACCATCAAATTCGAGTTCATTTACCAGATGTCCATAAAACCGCATTTCACACTCACAATGGCTATTACGACTACAAGGTCATGCCCTTTGTCCTATGTAATGCCCCCTCAACATTCCAGGCAATCATAAATGTAATTTTTTGGCCTCACCTGGAAATTCATACCGGTATTCTTTAACGACATTCTGGTTTAAAGCTCTACTTGGCAACTACACCTTGAACATGTTCGGGTAGCCTTTTCTATAATTTGATAGCACATGTTATTTGTCAAATTCTCTAAATGTGCCTTCGGTCAAAATGAGATCGAGTATCTGGGACATATTATACCATCCTAGGGAGTTAAAGTGGGTCAAGCAAAAATTACTACCATGTCGCAATAGCCTCAATCTACTAACATTTCTCAATTATGTGGTTTCCTTAGCCTTACAGGTTGCTACCGCAAGTTTGTTCAAGACTTTGGGGTGATAGCTCGATCCCTGACCAACCTGTTAAAAAATGGGCAATATCACTGGTCAGCAGAAGCTGAGATCGCGTTCAATAAACTTTAAAAAGCCATGTCTTCGACTCCAATGTTGGCTATGCCGAATTTCACTAAACCATTCACCGTCAAAGCTGACACTTCTGCAGGAGGGATTGGAGCAGTTCGAATGCAACGAGGACAACCTATTGCTTACATGAGTCGCGCCCTTGGTGTTACTAAACAAACTTGGTCTATCTATACTAAGGAAATGCTAGCAATTTCCATGCAATTCGACTATGTTGTCAATACCTTTAGGGGCAAAAGTTCTTTATACAAATTGATCAATGAAGCCTTCATTACCTATTAGAATAGAGAATTGGTATTCTAGAACAGCAGAAGTGGTGTAACGACCCAGAATTCGGACCGCTACCGGCGTTAGGATTCAGATCGATTTAAGGTCGCTGGAACCCGTAGCAAGCCTACTATACATCCTGTGTACCTGATAAAAATCTCATACATGATCATACATCATTACAAAAACTTAAACATTTATATGAAACCGAGCTCAATCTGTGAATGTATCATAAACTATAAACATAAAACTCATACTAAAGCCCTCATCAAATGCTCTAGTATGGTTAACATTACATGCCTCAAGCTTGGTTCAAACATAACTCATCATTAAAACTTTTACATAAAGATCATGAACAACGGGGATTTACAAAAATATATACTAGAGCCAAGCACAATTCTAATCCATTAAAAATTTACATGTCCACAACTATACTATTACATTAATTATACCAGCTACTATGCCGACTTCCCAAGCTATCTTCGACCCTGTAAACCTAGGGTTAGGGGAAAGGGATAAGCTACAAGAGCCTAGTGAGCAGAATCACAAAAACAGTTTAATAAACATATGCTCATATGAAATGCGTCACAGCACAAACAATTCACAACAAGATGGACTTGTCACTAGTAACCCTCTATATATCCAATGTGCCCGGCCCTCAACGAAGCTCCTTAAGACTTTCGCTTAAACATAACATAACATATCCATAAATGCCAAGGGCGTAGAATGGGTCTCGACCTGGACTTCCGTATCGTATCATATCATATTATATCGAGGGCTAGTGGGTCATCTAATTTCCATCCACATCAACAGATAATTATGCAATGCATCATATTCGTGGATTCTAATACAACGTCCTAATATATATCATGGCATTCGCAATGTATGAACATGCTTAAAAAGTTTAATTATTTTAAAAAGATAGTTTAGTTCTACTCACCTCTGGCTGACGTTTCCTACTTTATAACAGCTGACTCACTGCTGACCTATATGGTCTCTCAGGTCCGATCCTACACAAATGGACTCAACTGAGGGACCAAACATAACTCTAACAAGACTCTAAAAAACTCCCCAAAAACCCCCTAAAACATAACAAAACAGGAAACAAGCAAAGGAAGGCTGGGCAGGGGACTTTCGGCGGCAGGTTCGGCGGCCGAAGGTCCTCCACAGATCCGAAAGTCAGACACTTTCGGTGGCAGGTTCGGCGGCCGATATCCCATCATAGATCCGAAAGTCACCAACCTTCGGAGGCAGGTTCGGCAGTCGAAAGCCTTCCCAGATCCGAAAGTCCATCCTTTCAGGGGCAGGTTAGGCGGCCAAAGGCTGCCTCCATAGGCAGGTTTGGTGGTCGAACCCTGCTTCGGCGGCCAAACCTGGATTCTCCAGAATGGCAAAACCCGATTCTGCCTTAAGCACTCAGCCTCCAAAGCTTCTCAGATCCTCACATCCAACTCCTCAAAACATGCATACCTACTCATCAAGCATAAGGGATATAGAAACTAGTCGATTTCCCAACAAACAACTATAAAAACTCCTAAGAGCAAACATTTATTAAAAAATCAACTCAAACCCTAACACTTTAGATCTAACCATTTCATGTATTTCTAACCCTTAACCCTTTCTTAAAACTCATTTAAAACATAAGGAAAGCAAGGATTTAGGCTTACCTCTTAGAGATCTAGGAGTGACAGCAACCCCGATGTGGAGATGAGTCCAAATGGTCTCCGGAGGTCTTCAAGGTTTCAAAACTTGGATTTAAGCTCAAATCTTCAAAAACGAGGGAAAACTCATAAATATTTTGAAGGATTTGAAGGAAAAACAACAAAATCAACCATGGGAGGTCAAAAACTCACATTTTCCCGAAAATGAAGAAAGAAACTCTCCCATTTTTGGACTAGAGACCTCTTATAGGTAGCTGGTCTGACCACCTTCGGGGGCCGAAAAGAGAGCTCCAGCGACAGCACCATGTTCGGCGGCCGAACATGAGGTTCGGCAGCCGAACCTGGCTTTTCCCCTCCATAGCATTTTTTCTGTCTTTTAAAATTCTTTAACACAAAAACCAATAGTAAAACCATAAAATTCATTTTGTAAAAATATATTTTACCCTTCTAAGAGGTTCCGATATTCGAGATTCCAGATTCCAACAGGGATTCCGTCGAAAAGTTAGAATTCCGACGCCGGAATCTAGCCGAGTATTACAAGTGGGTTGCGAAACTGCTCGGGTATGAATGTGAGATTATGTATCCCCCTAAAAAAGACAACAATGATGCGGATGCCCTTTCTTGACTATTGGACAGCCCTTATCTTAATGGCTTACATGTGGTTCACTCCACACTCTGGGATAGCATTTGAAAAGCAGTTCTCATAGATTCATTCCTCCAGAAAATTGGTAACCAAGCAACTGCACAACTGGGCAAGCTGTACAAATGGCACAATGGATTGCTATGTTATAAAGATCGAGTTGTAGTGCCACCCACATCGCCGCTTATCCTTCAGCTACTATATGAATTTCATGACTCCCTTTTTGGTGGTCATTCAAGGGTATTACTGACATATAAAATGCTTTCACAACAATTCTATTGGCCCAAAATGCACAAACAAATACACAAATATGTGGCTGAATGTGATACTTGTCAAAGAAACAAGACTGAATCATTATCACCAGTTGGCCTTCTTCAACCACTGCCAATTCCATGCCAGGTATGGGATGATATTTCACTTGATTTTATTGAAGGCCTTCTTACATCTGGTAGCAAGAACTCTATCTTGGTTATAGATGATCATCTTAGTAAGGCTGCTCACTTCTTGGCATTAAGCCACTCTTATGCTACTAAAACAATAGCTGAGAAATTTATTAAAGGCATTGTTAAGCTAAACAGCATGCCATGATCCATCATCAGTGATAGAGACCTAATTTTTATCAGTCAATTCTAGAAGGAATTCTTCAAATTGTCAAACACACAACTAAAAATGAGTTCCTCGTATCACCCTCAGATAAACAGATAAACAGAAGTTGTCAACAGATGCCTCGAATAATATCTCTGCTGTTTTGTGTACCAATAACCAAAGAAATGGCAGTCGTTCCTTCCTTAGTCAAAGTTCTGCTACAGCACCACCTACCACATCTCCACAGGAATGACTCCTTTTCAAGCATTATATGGATGACCACCTCCTTCTATATCATATTATGACATCAGTAGCAGTCCAGTGCATGTCGTGGACCAACAACTAACCACAAGGGACAATTTGCTTAAAAACCTCAAAGTTAATCTTCACACCACCATCAATCTCATGAAGCAAAAAATAGATAAACGGTGCCTCGACATTAGTTTTAGGTAGGCGATTGGGTTCTCCTCAAATTGTACCCTTATCGGCAACAAACAATCTTCAGAAGAGCACATAAAAAACTAGCAAGCCGTTACTACAGGGGCCATATCAAATTAAGGAAAAAATAGGACCTGGAGCCTACAAACTCAAATTGCCCATAGAATCCCAAGTTCATCTTGTTTTTCACTGTCTTTTCTTAAGAAACACATCAAAGAACCAAGCCTCACCACCTCTGACTTTCCTCCTTTCTTAGACGATGGACACATAGTCATCAAACCAGAAGCTATCATGGATTCACGTTGGATCAAACGGGGTCTAAAACAGTGGCTGAACACCTCATCAAGTGGAAACACCTACCTACCGAAGATGCCACATGGGAAGATGATACCACCGTCAGTCGTCGGTTCTTGAACCTTGAGGACAAGGTTTCTCACAAAGGGGAGGGTATTGATGAGATCCGGAGATCCTTATGTCCATGTACTATAAATCCCAAATATTACAATCACAAGACTTGGATGTGATGTGATAGGGAGCATACATGCAAGCAGGATGTGGGGAAGCATGCAGGCAGAAAGGAACGTGGCATTCTCCACTATCCACTACATGATAGGATTGTATCACCTTTTGATTGGTTATTTCAACTATGTTATTCAAGTATCTTTGTATGCCACTATCTGTAATATGGCACCTTATTATTTGTATTTAAGTTGGGTACGAGTTAATGAAAAGATGGAGAAGTATTTCAGCAAATAACTTGTGGTTCTAAATTCTCACCCGAAGTAGAATTTATCTTTCAATATAAATGGACCTAAAATGGGATAGGAAAGGAATTAAGTATCCATTTGTCTGTTGATTTCCCTTGTAAGACTAAGCCACCAATAGTCCTATAAGCTAGTTTATTTGACATATGTTCTTCCAAAACATCCAGTGAATTTTTCTTTCTTTTTCTTTCTAATTCCACCAAAATTTTGCTAAGAGGCTATTTATAGAGTTATAAGAAGTTGGAGGGGAGGCAAAAGCAAGTTGTTTCAAATTTTCCCTCCTTAAGAAGATTTTCTTTTCTTTCGGCTATTTTGCTTTGAATTTTTCATTTAATAACTTAAAAATTTGGGCCGTAGATTAGGAAATGATTGCTAATAGACTTAAGGACTTGTCTTGGCCCCAATGTTTTAATTGTATAACATATTAAAAGTATGTTATCCAATTTTTTTGGGTGTATTTAGACCAAAGAATAAAGTAAACCAAGTTACTAAATAAATTGTACAACTTTTTTTATTTTCTAAGCTTTAATCGAGGTAGATTTAGAAATTATAATAGATTCATTGACAAGTAAAAAATATTTTATTACCAATCCTTGTTTAAAAATAGAGATTCTCTCGATAGAAAATGTTGTGAGACTGGAATAAGGACTCTACATATAATAAAGATATAAATAAAGAGAAAGATGATCTCTTGTCTAAAGCCTTTAATTGACTTGATAAGACATAACATACGACCATTAATTCTAATAAACAAGCAACTCGGTGAATTTACAACTCTCTAGTTAACACTAAGCAAGCCGACATTGACCATTTAATAGGAGACTAGGAAATGGGAATGCACCTAGCATTCTGATTAATTATTTGAATATGTTTTATGACAATAAATTTTTTAGTTTTTATGAAGTTTTTTATATTAATTTTTTATAATATTTTTATAATATTTGGATATATATATATTTTTTAATTTATTTTTAAATATATTCCTTTTATACCTAAGCTCACTTTAATGTAGCAAACGGAAAAGGGAATATCTACATCTAGAGGGAGATGACTTGCGATGCAGAGATGCCTTGGTGAGCTAAGGGAGGAAAGGGTTTCTTAGCATCCACTCTATATTTAATGATATCAAACACAGTGTTAAAAAGTATAATACTTCCTTAAATAAATCTCTTAATTTCTTGACTTAAATAAAATTTTAACAAAACTCAATTTTTTTTTTAATTTAATATAAAATATAAGAAACTTATTTTTTAAAAAAATTTGTTGACTAAACTAAATTTCAGTAAAATTTTTAAATAAATTAAATTATATTATAATTTTTTCAATAAATAGAATGGTAAAATAATAGGGAAATCCATAGCAGTGATCTTCAATTTTATCTATTTATTCCATCATTTTTATTAGTGATGTTGCAGAAATTAAATTGATCATGTAGTTAGAATAAAGTTATATTGTAATTAACTAGAATTTACAAGAAATAGAACGTGAAGCGAAGGTGAGGGTCTACGGTAGGGCTGAGCAGAATCCGGTTCAAACCGAAAAAACCGACCGAACCGAACTGATTTGAAAATTTAGTTCGGTTTTTTATACATTTCGGTTCGGTTCGGTTTTAAATTTCAGAAATTCCGGTTATTTTGGTTCGGTTCGGTTTTGATCAGAAAAAAACCGAAAAAACCGAACCGAACCGATTAGGGATAATAATATATTTTTTCAATAATATAGAGAAATTAAATTATATTAAAATTAAAATATTTTAATTAAATTTTAAAATACTAAAAATAAAGAGTAAAAAATTAAAAAAATATTAAAAATCGAAACCGATCAAATCGAACCGAACCGAACCGAATCAGACCGGTTCGGTTCGATACGGTTTCTGACCAAAATCGATTCGATTCGGTTTTCATAAAAACTAAAATTTCGGTTTTCGGTTTATTCGGTTCGGTTCGGTTTTGAACCGAACCGACCGAATGCTCACCCCTAGTCTACGGCAGTTACTTTAATGCTCAAGTTAATACTTTGAAGAATATAGAAAATATAATGAATTGTTTGTTTAGAATTTGAATAATCTCAAAGAATAATGAATATTTGCCTATGTAATTTCTTTTTTTATATAGTAAAAAAGTAGAGATAAATATAATATTTTTTGATAATTCAACAGTAACGTGACTGAAAATTCAATAAAGGATATCGTCGGATTGGTGATCTCACAATTATAGACATGAATGAATATATGATAAACTGTGGTCGATAATGATAACTTTGCGTTGAGTCTCGTCCTAATTATAAAATGATGAGTCTTGATAATAAACCGAATGTTAAAAATCTGGCTCTATTTTTTCAAGTTGAATTGCGTGTTTCTGTCTCGTGATAACAACTCAGGAATTATTTCGAGCGATTTTTATATAATATAGATTAGCATAATCCATCATTTATAAAATTATTTTTCTATTTATTTATTTAATAGAACTAATAGGCGACATTATTAAAATATCCAAAGTGTCACAAAAGATATTAATAAATATTTTTTTTTCCTTATAGACTTTTTAGTTATTTGATTCTTATTTTACACTATGATACTGACACATATTAATTTTGCTAGATAAATAAAAGAAAAATAATTTGAATGATTTTTATATAACAATTTTAACTATGAAAGAATTTTATATAATTGAGGGATTTTATAATAATATAATAAATAATCCTAAAATAACATTAAGCCTTTTATTTGTAAATGTTATTAAAAAAATCACATATGAAAAATATAAAGAACAACTATTTTTTTTAAGTATTATTTAATATTCTCGATCAAAAAATATTTATTATATATTTTTATAATAATTACACTTATCTACTGTTTAAAAATGACTATTTACAGTATTTACCAATCGCTTGTATATAATATATTTTTTTAAACTGCATTATTAATAGAAAAAATTATTTTTTAGTTTCTGAGATTTAATGTAATTAATATTTCTGTCCCTCTATTTTGGCGATCAAATACTTAAGTCTCTCACTTTCTTTTCCGTCCAAATTCGTAGTCCTTCCGTCCATTTAAACCATTTGGTCAAAAAATCAAAGGTGAGAGGTGATAATTTTTTCCAAAAATACATTTCTCTCAATGTGAAATCCCTATTTTTTTCTCTTTCATATTTTCTCTTTCATGTTTTCTCCTGTTGCAGAAAGGGTAGGAAGAAGAAGAAGAAGTTGCAGAAAGGGTAGGAAAAAGAAGAAGACGCATTTGGGTTTGAGTTTTATAATTTTGAAATAGCGGAATTTTTAGATGGTTAATTTTGTCAATTTATGTGTCTCAAACGGTTATTTTGGATGAAAAGACTATGAATTTGGACAGAAAAAAAAGTGAGGAACTTAAGTGTTGGATCGCCAAAATAGAGGGACAGAAGTATTAATTACGTTAAACTTCAGGGACTAAAAAGTAATTTTTTTCTTATTAATATAAAAGTTTATTAAACAATCAGTAACTTATAAATAAATAAAATTGGCTAAAAAAGAAATTGTTCATTTAATGGAGAAATTTGAGACTCTGAAAATTACCAAGATGTTTCACATCAATCCAGCTATCTCTGCATCTTACTCCAGTTAGCAATTGGCCACATCAATATGAGAGAAAATTGTGTCATTCCAATGATTATGACTACTCCCACACTCATTTTCTTGCACTTCCAGCCACAAAAAGAAAACAAGACGCTTTGATCTTTGGTATGCAGTTGGCAGATGGAATGCCTAATAAAGTATGCTTATATAATTTAATGACGGAAAAATTATTATATAATCTCTCTTAATTGGGAAACTAATTGATTAGTTTTGAAATGAATCCAAATAATTTTTTTTTTTAAATTTTTGTTCAAGGTTAAATAAGTACAATTAGTTTTTTTTATCAATTTTTCCTATAGTTTTGCTAAGGGCAAAATAAGTTTTGATTAAATATAATTTTTTTTAATAATAATTTATTTTTTATTAATTTAAAATATTTTAATAATAAAAAATAATTTGATCTAAAAAATTTGAAACAAAATTAAAATGGGTTTATTTGGCTGTTAATATTTATTTTTCTTTTTCTTTTATTCTTGTGGTGTGATTGTTTGTAGTTTTACAAAAATTTTACCAGGTGCTTGAAAATTTTTCCCAGAGTGCGCTGTACTTTTCTGAAGTTGCATATGGTTATTCTAGCCACCGGCTTCATTCTCCTTACAATATAAGAGGTATTTTTTTTTTTTTCAAAGATCAAACATAAGAGGTTGAGTTTGCTTGACTATGTGTTTCTTTATTCTGTTCCTCAACACTTATTTGTATGGTCTTTCTGAGTTGTTGTAGTAAGAGTATTTTTTCTTATCGTATTGATTTTACGTGCAATGGCAATCGACTATTTTAAAGATAAAGTACGATAAATAATTAATACTATACTTTAGCTTAGTTAAAAAATATATTAAAACAAATCCGAATTATTAAGTTTTACCCTTTAACGGACTTTTTATTTTTTTTTACAAATTTTAATAACCCTTTAATCTTTTAGATGTAATTAGTATTTCATTTGTATTTTACTCTATTGATAGGATTGATAGGGTTTATGAATGAAACTCGTATTTTAATATATATATATACGATGAAGTATTTTTCATCACTCCATTAAATAAATCTTTCAATTTTCGATATTGAGAAGGAAGTCTATAAAAAAAAAAATAGGAGTCTACTAAAAATACTCTCGACGAAAACTCCCTTATGCTCAAATTAGATTTAAAAAATTATAGAATGAGAACTTACTTCATAAAATTGCAAAAAACAGAGAAAAAAAAATAAAAAAGAGTTCAGAATAGGTGAAATGAAGAGAGTGAAAATCAAGGTCCTAAATTTGATAAAAGAATTGGGTTGTAGGACCTAAATTTAAAAGAAATCAAGGTCCAACTATTTGAGAATAAATAAAATTAATAATATAATTTGGTTAAACATAGTTTTTTTTATTATATATGTTGTAATAATGACAACAACTACAATAATTATGATCCATTTAACACCTTTTAATCATGACATGCCCATCACAATCCCTCTATAAACAAATAACTTACCACTCATTTCCTCTTTCTAACCCTAATTTACATTATAATTATTAAAATTTAATAAAATTTATCCACCTCGAGTGTTAATCCCGTGTATTCTAGTAAATTTAAAAGATTTTAAATTTTATTCCTCAAATTTTATTTTAAAAAAAATTAATAAAATTTATACTTTAATTTATTTAATATTAAATAATTTCATATTTAAATTTTTATTTATTAATAAAATTATTATTTTATTAATTTTAATCAACAATTAATTAAAAAATCAATTCAAATTAAAGAGATTAAATTATTATAAATATTAAAATATTATACAAAATAAATTTTAAAAATTAAATTATTATAATTTAATAATTAATTTTAACAGAATAATTATTTTATTAATAAAAAGAAAATAATGATTGAATTATATTGTTTATTATTAAATTTTAAAGACTTTGTTATAAATTAACCAAATAAAAAATAAAATAAAATAAAAACGTCCACATCTCTTCAAGACTTTCGGTTACGTCGACTTGACCACACACCAAATTTTCTTGCTCTTTTTTCTATCCAATTTTCTTAGTTAATTCTAGCTAATATTTTTATATTTTTAATTCTGACAATAATCAGAAAAAATATATAAAGTAAATTACTATTTGCTCCTTATAGTTTAATAAAATTAACTAATTAGTCTTATTATTTAAAAAAAAAACATACTAAATAGTTTTTTTCTTTAAAAAATTAATTATTTAATTCTTTCTCTTAATTATGATGACTAAATAAATGTTATATTAAAATTAAAATAACTAAATAGTTATTTTTTGAAATTGCATATTAATTGATAATAAGGATATTTTAGTCATTTTCTAGTCTGTTTAAATAGATTCGATGAATAAATAATTAATAGTTAAAAAATTAAGAAATAAAATCATAATCGTTTATTATTATTTTTTTACTTCTGATTAGATGATAGAAAAGTAAAAAAAGAAAAGGAAATTTCAATGAAATGAAAATAAAATTATTTTTTAAATTTAAACAGTAAAGAGAAATAAAATAATATATAATTTAAAAATTTTACCCTTTATACTAATATAAGTTTCCATAAATTTCAATAAAATTAATAGAATTGAAAAAAAAAAAATTTATAATAAAGAGCAAATTTTTTTTCCCATTAGATTGATATGGAAAGATAATAAGAGTCGTTTTCCTTTTTTTTTTTTTTTTTTTTTCTGTTGCTTTACTTTTTTTTTATAAAAAAAAAAAGTATTTTCCCACTTTTATTTTGATTCTTTTCTTATTTTCCATAAATCCAAACAGCCTGTAAAGCTCCAACTCCCCGTCCCAAGCTTCCAAATTCCGACAACAGCAATCTCATTGCCATGCCAAGGAATAAGATGTGTACCTGGTGGAAAAAGTTTCATTCAATCTTTGTTTTATATTTAAAAAAAATATATTATTAAAACGTTTATAAAATTTTAAAAATTTAATAATTATCCATTCCATTAATTTTAATATTAAATATTTTATTATTTAATTTATATATTATCAAAAAATGATTAATTTTATAAAAAAAATCTATTAATAAAAAAATATTGTAATAAAAAAATAATTGGATTTAGGGAAAATAAAATAATAAATAAATAGAAAGTGATGCTTTTTAATTTAGTGGATTAAAAAGGGTAATGTGATACCCAATAAAAAGAGAAAAAGGCAGAGCTATTAAAAAAAAGGGTATTTTTGAATAAAAATATTTTTAATTAAATTAAATTTATCATATTTTAATGGCCTACACGTGGCAGTATTAGTATTTAGTAATTTCTTTTTATACAAATTTATATGTGCTTATGCTCAAGCAAGTTAATTTATTTTATTTTTTTAAATTTAGAGTTTTTGGATCTATTTGTTGGGTGAATTTATAATTAATATATAAAACAAGTTGTAACTAAAATGGTTATGATCAATTTGGATTAAAATCATAATGATTTTTTATTTTTTTATGAGAAAATTAATCATGATGGTTTAGGATTAATCATGACAATTAGTTATGTTGTATCACGAGATGACTCTCCATTAAATATAATATTTTTATAGTTAACCTATATAATTTTAAAATTATATACATATATATATTTTTTAATATTTTAAAATTTAAAAAATAAAATTTTCCGTATGAATATAATTTCAGTTTGAGAAAATTTTTTTTATTTTTTATTTTATCCTCTAGTAATATACTACAGTGCCATCTATTATTGTCACTCAGACTCATTTACAGTGCCATCTATCCCTGTCATTCAAATTTCTACATATGAGCGTACCAATATACCA
Source organism: Manihot esculenta (assembly GCF_001659605.2). Classification (NCBI taxonomy): domain Eukaryota; kingdom Viridiplantae; phylum Streptophyta; class Magnoliopsida; order Malpighiales; family Euphorbiaceae; genus Manihot; species Manihot esculenta. The sequence continues at coordinate 31,345,196 of NC_035172.2, forward strand.
TCTCTTTTAGACAGTTATTTAATTTTTTTTCGGCACGTATGCTGATAAGATTACGTGATAGGTGAGCCTGCTCTCCTGCCCCATCACATCACTGGATAGACTACTCACTATGGATCCGAACATGAGGTCAATTCGGTTTACTTTAGTCATGAATTGGAGGGCATGATATTGGGCCGGTCTGTCTTGAGAGGTTTAATGAATTTTAAATTTATATTTTTCTTTAAAATCTGATCACACTCCAAGTGCAAGAAATCTGGCGGTCATAAAAATAAATAAAATATTTAATTAGCCATTAGTTATAAATGATATAGAATAAAAATTATAATTCCTATTACTAGTTAACTAAAATGTAAATTAAAATATATAATCATTTTATTTACAAAAAGTATTCTTATTTTAATAAAAACTATGATTATAAATAAAATAATTATTAGAAATAATATTTTATATTGAAATTGTAATTAATATACCAATTAATAAAATTTGATTTATTCAATTATTAGATAAAAAATAATTAACTAAATAATTAAATATTGAATATAAAATTTTTAAAAATTATGAGAGAAATTATGAAAAGTATATGATTACATGAGCACTATCTTTTTAATTATTGAATTAATAATTATTCATTGATATTTGATCTAAATAGAAAATATTTTTATTAAAATAAAATTTTCATTTATTGAATTAAATTATACAATTATAATGGATTAATGATGTATATTTTAATATTTTTAGAAAAATTACTTTTAGTTTATAACATAATTAATGAATTTGTATTTTCACAAATCATCACTTTCATTTATAAAATTTAATTTCGTTAAAAATTTCAAATTTTTAATAAAAAATTTTAAATAATAATTTTTACGTGATTAAAGAAAAAAAATATAATTTTAAAAATATCTTTATCAATAATAAAATAAAAAAATATTATTTAATTTATATAATATAAAAAAAATTCACTACTTAGTCCTTTAAATTTAAAAAATATATTAAAATGTCCCTAATATTTTAAAATGTTTACTAGTTAGTTTCTCTATTAATTTCATCACTAAATATTTTACTGTTTAATCTCTGTAATTTAGAAAAAATTATTAGTTGATCTCTTAAATTATTAAAAAAATTATTAATTAATTCATTTCATATTAGAGGTATTTTAAATTTTTTTTATAATGCTTAATGACTAAAATTAACGAAAAGACTAACTAGTAGACTTTTTAAAATATTAAAAACATTTTAATGAATTTTTCAAATGGCGAGCAATTATCGACAATAAACGGTATTATAAAAATAATTTTTATTGAATTTTAACTTTTTATTTTTAATAATTTAAATTTTATATATTTTGATTTAAATTATATTTGCTGAATTTAAATCTTAAATTTATTAAAATTTTTATTTATTTATAGAAATTGAATTTGAAATTTTCTTTCTAAAATTTTGATAAAATTAAATTTTAGAAACTAAAATATTAAATTCAAAAATAGAAAGACAAATATATTAATTGTGTAATATCTTAAGAAAAAATATATTATTTTTCTTTTAATAGAGAGCGATAAATTTATAGAAATTAAATTTTAAAAATTCATGTATTGCGTGTTAAAAAGAATAATTGGATTATTTTTTCTGTTATTAATAATATTTTTTAATGAAAAATCTTTAATTTTAATGAAATTAAATTTTAGTTCTAAAAATTAAAAAAAAAATTATTAATTATGTTATTTTTAAAAATAAAAAAATAATGTTTTTTATTTTTTTAATAAAAAATTGAAGTATATAGATTCAAATTTAAATCATTTAAATCAGTAATATATTTTTTATTCACAAGATTAAATCAGACACTTTAATAATTTAATATTAAATTAAAAAAATAAATTGAATGATGTGGAAATAATTTCTACGTAATTCCGGACGTGACACGTGCAGCTCGATGAATGGGGTGAATATAGGATGGTGTGGTCGTGAATGTAGAAGATAGAGCGAGCAAAAGTGGGCTGTAAAAGCGGACTTAACTAGAGACGTAAACGGATAGAATAACCGTTAAAATTAAATTACCCGAATTCGAATCCAATTTATAATAGTAATATTTAAATTCGTTTCAAACCCGATTAAAAATTAATTTAAATTATTTGAATTCATATCAAACCTAATTATTATTATTCAAATAAAATTTAAGTTGATTTAATTTTATATATTTTAATTAATAATTTATATAAAAAATATTTTTCATTAATAATTTTTATTTAAAAAATTTAATATTTTTAAAGAATATTTAAATTTAAATTTTTAAATAAAAAATATAAAAAAAATTTATAAATATTATTATAAAATATATTTTTTATATTAAATTAATTATTTATATAAACAAATTCGAATGGTGAGTATCCTGTACATAAAATTCGAATTCAATTCGAATCTAATGTTATTTTTCAAATTTAAATTCATCTTATATTCGATTATAATTATTTAAATTTATTCTATTAAAGGTCGGATTGAATATTTAAAAATATCAGATCCTTTGCAATCCGTTGTCTTCACGGCTCCAATGTCCAATTAGGAAAAAGGAGAATTAAATGAAATGTGCCTCAGCCTCACTCCTCGATCAGAACAAAAGAAGAAAACCGAAAGACAAAAAACCCCACCAACATCACCCTTAAGCTCCTAGTAACTTTTGACCATCATCGTCCTTTCACCCTAACCAAAGTGAATTCTCATGCCACGTGTAATTCCAAATCACCCGTAGAAAAACCAAAGATAGATTACTTAATTAACTAAAAAAATAAAGTGACAAAAAAAAAGAGAAAGCAAAATGAGGCTATTGAATGATGACGTCAGCATTTGGAGCATCCAGATCTTGCAGCCAAAAGAAGCTTCCCATCCTACACGCACTCACTTTCTCGCTCCCTCTCTCTCTCTCTCTCCTGAGCGAAAGAAAATTTTTGCAGGAAAAAAACAAGAGCAGAGAAAGAGATGAATTTAGAGAAAGAAAAAGAGAGGAGGAAAATAAGAGGAACTCAGAAAAATTCGCCATGAAAGCTCTTACCAATCATCATTTCAGCTTCTTTTTCATTCTGTTATTATTGACCATATCATCTGCAATTCAACACTTTACTGCTGGTCCCAAAACTCAGAGAAGAATCCTTCATCAGCCTTTATTCCCAGCTAGCTCAGCTCCACCCCCGGTGACAGATTCATCATCATCACCACCACCGCCACCACCTGCTGACGGCCAGGTCCTTCCCTCCCCAGACCAGCCATTTTTCCCTGAAGTCCCATCTGGACCAAACCCGGATCGAAGTCAACCGCCACCAGCATCGCCAGTCAATGGGACCTTTCCAATCCCAACAGCAACACAGCCGGCGAAACCGGCTAAAAAAGTGGCAATTGCAATCTCAGTTGGTATTGTCACTCTGGGAATGCTGTCGGGTCTTGCATTCTTTTTATACCGACACCGAGTTAAGAACCCAAGCGAGACTCAGAAACTCGTCGGAGACAATTCTCAGAGATTTGCAGACGAATCTCTAGTGCCCAATTCCAGTGTTCTTTACATGGGCACTGTACAGCCAGGCAGGACATCGGGTGAAGTAAATGGAACAACAATGGAGGCTAATGTTTCTCCTTATCATAAGCTGAATTCTATTAAGAGATCTGATCGGTATCGGCCTAGTCCTGATTTGCAGCCTCTGCCGCCATTGCCCAGGCCTCCTTCTCAACATGACAATGAAAACGAGAATTCTCCATCTTCTTCGGCTTCATTGTCGGACGAGGAAAGCCACGGGACTGCGTTTTTCACTCCCCAGGGCTCCATCATCAGCAATGATGACGGCTATTACATGCCGGTGCCGGTTCCTGGTTCGCGTCCGTTTATTAATGGCAATTGGGCTAAGTCTGCTAATGGTAGTTCTGTTCCTCATTCTAAAAGGACCTCTCCCAAGTCGCGATTCTCTTCAGTTACTTCACCGGAAATGAAGCACGTGATCATACCTTCAAGTAATCAAACATTACCATCACCGGTGGTGCCGCCTCCTCAGCCACCACCTCCAGCACTAGCACATCGAGATAGAGCTGATAATGTTGAACCGAGTTTGTATTTTCCCAAAAGGCCAAAATTCTCCGCACCTCCACCACCACCAAATATGGCCCTTCTTCGATCAATACACAACCAGCAATCAAGTAAAATTTCACCTCCACCCCCACCGCCGCCGCCGCCTCCTCCTCCTTTACAGCCGCTGTCAATGTTAACTCCGAGGAAAATAGGGTCATCGGAAACAGCGAAAACAAGTGTTTCCTCAACGCCTTCCACCGTGTCATCGAAGCAACAGTCCTGGACTCGAAGCCCCAGAGCCAGTTCCAAGACTGAAACGCCAACTATTGAGCAAGTGGATAGAGGGATCCGTTTCTCAGAGAAAACTGATGCAGAAGAGCAGGATGGAGCAAAGCCCAAGTTAAAGCCCCTGCACTGGGACAAAGTAAGGGCAACTTCAGACAGAGCCACAGTGTGGGACCAGCTCAAATCAAGCTCGTTTCAGTACGTGAAATTAGTAGAATTCTGACAATACCAATTATAGAATTACCCATTATAGAAATTTATCAAATTTATTATCATTTATCCATTAACAATTTTCATTTGTCATTTCTTGGGCAGATTAAATGAGGATATGATGGAGAGTCTTTTTGGCTGCAATTCAACGAATTCGATTCCAAAAGAACCCACGAGAAGGTCGGTTCTGCCTCCTGTTGAGCAAGAGAACAGGGTGTTGGATCCAAAGAAGTCGCAGAACATAGCTATTCTGTTAAGAGCACTGAATGTGACTCGAGATGAAGTCTCTGAAGCTCTTTTAGATGGTATGAAATGTTCTATTTCCTGTCTTATATCACCATTCAGACCGCTTCTTTCCTTCTTCATTTCTTTCTTTCTTTCCAAATGACTTGAGTTTCTTGTCCATTTAAAAGAAAAGGCCAAAAAAAAGAGCAATATAAAAATAATAGTGCACATACTTTTCCTTTTTTAACTTGGAAAATATAATAATCAAAGAGAAAAGAAGTATGGAGGGCCTTGCCTAAAACATCCACAGAAAGAAAAGAGGCAGAGTCTAGAGAGAGAGAAAGGAAAGGCACGGCCTATTCAAGACCAACAGTAGATAATTTTGCTAAAAGATTTCTAATTTATGAACCTTCTGTCTATATTTTTGTTTACATGGCAATAGGGTGTGTCACTAGAGCTGGGATTAGACCTTGTATTTTATCATGTTGTATGCAGCTAAAAAGAATCAGATTTTGAGTGGTATGATGTGGTAAATTGTGCTGAAAGAAATGTGCCTATCTTTAATGTCCAGAATGTGAAAAGGAAGAATGAGGTTTTAAATTCAGGAATTATAGTTGAAGGCTTAAATTGGAAGTGATCATCATTATCAATTGAAGACAATGGAATAAATTTCTAGGCAGAATTATACCACATGCATCATTTTGGTTAGACTTCCTTGAAGATAATTGCCATCACAGAGATAGAGCATAAGAAGTAAGATAGTTCTAGAAAAGAAATCTGAATGAGACCCCATAAATATGTTGGCAAGTGTTCAAAAGCTATTGAAAAAGTAGTCAGATGGATATACAGCCTTAAAAAACGAATTACCATATGTCTAATGCTATTTTCCAAAACTCTTCCTTGCATTAGCATAATCTCATTTGTATTAATATATAATTTTCGGACGAATGTGTTGAAATTATCTTTCCATTTTCTCTATATATAGTATCAGACAATGTTGATTCAATCATTGTCTTTAAAGGATTTCCCCATAAGATCAGAACGCTTTATTTAAAACTTCCAACCATTTGAAGTCATTTCTTTATGTTGAAGATATCTACAAAATTATACTCTAGCTTTCATAGCTGATATAGTCCTAGATTGAGAATTCTTGTCCCTATAACAAACCTGATCATGATTCTCCTTTGATGGTTGCAATAATTTAATTTCCTCAATTTACTTATGCAGAGAAAATTGAGAGAAACAAGATAGTTGGCCACATAATAATAACAGATAAGTAGTTGGACCATATGTTTGCTTTAAAAATTCTTTCCACCTATAATGAGTTCCCTTCATTTTTTTTTTCAGTCAATTGAAACCAAAAGGGGGAAGTCATTTTAAACACTTCTGTCCAAAAAGAGGATTTTAAGTTCTAAGCATCTACTATCTTATTTCAATTGTCAACTAAGCTTACTTACCATATCCTCTACTTGGGCATTAAAGAAAAACATTTAAGCGGTATTCCAAAAAATCTGGGTGAGGCTTCAGCCAGCTTCAAAAAGTAAACAGTAAACGTTGACCAAATGTTGCCAAGGTGCCAGATATGTCATTTCTGGATTTATATATTTCAAATAATGTTTGCAAATGATGTCAATGAAAGTTGCAGATCCTTGTTTATTAGGATTTGTTGACACATGCTGCCACTTGAACTGACACAAACATTTTAGTGAGTGTCTTCATTTTTTCATATAGAACCAAATGGGTGGCTTGTTGAAATAAATCATAACAGGAATAAGTATTAAACTTCAATGATAAAATAAAAATGTAAAAATGATATGGCTGCTAACATTAATTTTCTAAAATTTTACAAGGCATAAATACATATGTAGTAGATCTTTAATTATGTCTAATAGACAGCATAACATCAAGCAGGAGTGCTTTTGAGTAGTGAACACAAGCCAAATGGTTAAGAATGAATGGATAAAAATGCAGTAATAATTTTTCTTGCATCTATAATTCTAGTTTAATCGCATTAATGGGGAAGGGTCGTCTCTTCACATGATAAGAATTATCTATAGGATTCCCCCACCACCCTCTTTCTTTTTTCCTTTTTGGATTTGGTGGGGTTTTTGTGACTACTTTTGGGTATGAGGGGCATGGAGCTGGGGGGCCACTCAAACCACAGGAGATGTACCAAATAGAGGAAGCCTCTCCTTCTGGTGTTGCATTTCAGCCACAAATATCTGAATCCAGGATGCTGATATTATATCTGTCACTACACAAATCCTAGTTAACCTTCAGTCAATAAAACTCAAGACCCAAAGACTAATTAGCTGTGTAACATAGATGGTCCTATTATGCCAGTGCCAACTTCTTTTAGCATTTTTCTATCAAGCATTTTCTTCTAGTTTATGCATGTGGAGTTGTGGACACAATAACCCTACTAAAGAGGTTGTGCATATAACTTGAGCCAGTGAAACTTACTCAACAAATTGAATTATACTTGTGCACTGTAACTGCTCATTGGTACCAGCACAAGATCCCTGCAGTGCCGTATATGATAAACGAGACACATGTTTGCAAAAATAACTTTCCGTTTGGTTCCACAATTTCCAGTTCTCTAACATCACATAGGATGTGTTTATGGTGCAACAGCCAACCCAGAAAGCTTAGGTGCTGATCTTTTGGAAACTTTGGTAAAGATGGCTCCAACCAAAGAGGAAGAAATAAAACTTCGAGAATACAGTGGTGATAGCTCCAAACTAGGGTCTGCAGAAAGATTTCTCAAGGCAATACTTGATATTCCATTTGCTTTCAAAAGAGTTGAAGCCATGCTCTATAGAGCCAATTTTGATGCAGAAGTTAAATATTTGAGGAAATCTTTTCAAACCCTAGAGGTAACTCAGCTAAAAGTTTAATGTTGATGATTTCATGTTATTGTTATCGTTATCTCCTTGGAACTTATGCTCTTATCTGTAGGAAGCAAGCGAGGAACTGAAAAATAGCCGGCTATTTCTCAAACTCCTTGAAGCTGTTCTCAGAACAGGGAACCGGATGAATGTGGGCACCAATCGTGGGGATGCTAAAGCATTTAAACTTGAGACGCTCTTGAAACTTGTAGATATTAAGGGAACCGACGGGAAGACAACATTGCTCCACTTTGTGGTCCAGGAAATCATTAGAGCCGAAGGTGCAGGTAATGATTCTACAAAAGAGAATCCTCAGAAAAGTACACACACTAAGTTTAAGGAGGAAGAGTTCAGGAAGCAAGGATTGCAGGTTGTGTCTGGACTGAGCAGAGACCTCACCAATGTCAAGAAGGCAGCAGGAATGGACTCTGATGTTCTAAGCAGTTATGTTTCAAAGCTTGAACAGGGCCTTGAGAAAGTCAGATTGGTTTTACAATATGAGAAGCCAGATATGCAGGGTAAATTTTTCAACTCAATGAAGCTGTTCCTAAGAGAGGCTGAAGAGGAAATCATTAGAATCAAGGCAGATGAAAGAAAGTCCTTATCACATGTGAAGGAGGTCACAGAGTACTTTCATGGGGATGCAGCAAAAGAAGAAGCCCATCCTTTCAGGATTTTCATGATTGTGAGAGATTTCCTAACCATATTGGATCAAGTGTGCAAGGAAGTGGGAAATATGCAGGACAAAACAATGGTGGGCGCAGCCAGATCCTTCCGAATATCTGGGAGTGCTTCGCTACCAGTCCTCAACAGATACAATGTCAGACAAGATAGAAGTTCAGATGAGGAAAGCTCTTCTCCTTGAAACCATGTCCATATGAAACACACGAACCTTTAGGAGGATAACCAAAATAGAAAATGGTTATAAGATTCATTTGTATTGAAGCAGCAGCATGGAATATCTGTTTTTTTTTTCTTTCCATTAACAAGCATGTCAAAAGAAGCAGGATGATGGAGGAGAAATGGCAACTCAGAACTAATCCTGCATTATCTAGAAAATCCTGCAGGCTTACACAGAGGCAATTATTATTTTGTAAGGGAAGGTGAAACATATATTGTATGAAATTATTTAGAGATAAAAGCCATCCACAGACCAAATATTACTGTATGATAATAACAACACAAAATTTGTTGGAAGGCTTTGCCCAATCAAGGAAGAGTCCCCTGGTGCCTGCAGCAGAAGATGTGGTTTTTTTGGCAAAAATGGAGAATTGGGGTTTCAAAATCTGAGCAGCAAAAAGAATGAAATGCTTGATATTTACTAATGATATTCATTTAGATCATGTTTAAATACTTTTGCAAGATGTTACTCGTAGTAATGTGGTCTGCATTTGTTTGATTTTTACCAATAAATAATAACTCAGTTCTTCTTGTTACTATCTGATCGTCTGTTGTCACAGACAGTTACTTGGCTTTACCCAATAATTGTATATTAGGAAAACCAATAAAGAGCATAAACATACAAGAAAGTTTCAACCTTTTTCCTTCAATATTTGAGAATGCAATTAATCAAAATGCCAATGAGCACCAACTGAATGTGAAAATGCTTCTGTGATTCTTTCCTTTACCCAGCCAGAGGGCGGCTTTTTAATTTTTATTACTTTTTTTTTTCAATAGAAAATTGAGGAAGTGTGAACTCAGAACCTCAATTTATCATATGAGAAGTATTGAATCAAACTAGGTTAGGGCAAAAGTTTTTTTTTTTTTTTTTGTATTACAATTTGCTATTGTTATTTTATTATTAGATCATAGGAACAGATGAATGCATGTTTTACATGAATGATTAAAAAAATCTTGATAAAGTGTAAACTGAATTGCTTTTGTTGTGTAGTGAATTGGCTTTGGAGAGTCTTTGGTTTTAGTTTTTTTCATTTGCCAATATAATGAATTGCTTTTGTTGTGTAGCTCATAGATGTGATGAAATTTAAAATGGTTCTTCCCCAAATAAATAAGAAATACATAAGCCCATTTCACTCAACAATTCCTCTTGCTTAAAATCTAATTCTTGGTTAAGTAGCCTAAGCCACTAAAGCCCTTTGTTTGGCTGCAGAGAAAATGAAGGAAAAGTGAGAAAACCATAGGATATTAGCTATTCTGTTTCCGAGTGTTGGGTGTTGCAACTGTGGGTCAACATCATTAAATGAATGAAGCTGACCTTCTCAAATACTTCTCAACAAAAATATCACCCAGGTATATTCATCAGCAAGAGGTCCACCAGCCACCAGCTACCAGCTACCAGCATTTCAACTTGACATCTTTCCACAAGTGGCACTATTTCCTCCTCTTAATTGGGATTTGCTACTTCAAGTTTCATATGCATCTGCCAACAAAACTTTTCTAATACAGGGAGTGTCGGTGGCAAGATTCAGTGCAAAGCTCTAATATTCTAGGAAAAATAGGCAAATAAAACCAAATTATTTATGGAAAAACATTTTGCTGTTTTTTTTTTTTTTTTTATCAAGAAACTGCAGATGAAAAGAGTGGAGACTCCCAATTCTCTTTGTTCAAAGTTCTTTGTCACTAGTACTCGCCGCTTGATCTTATCCTTCTTGCTTTGCGTCCTGATCCTCATCTAGAAATTCCTAAAAATAACAAAATTTGCTTAAGCTTTTTAGTTGAAGTCTCAAATGCAGAACACTCAGGATCAAAACCAACTACTGTAACTGAAGGCCTACATGCACCTATGAGGAGCTCTGCACATGTTGGAATCAGCGCAGAGACGAGAGCCTAGCTCTAACAGCTGCACATTCTCTTGCAATGAACGCAACCTTCAGATATTCTCCACCTGCAACCTGCGAAATGGCGGATCAGAAATCCTAGTCTGTTGCATGCTGAATAAGGGCAAGGTGCTTGAGTCTTTCTGAAATCTTTATCATGTCGTCCAATTGTTCTGCAATCATCTCTGCATATATGAACAAGAGCCTTCTCTTGAAGCATGTGATACTTTGCTGCAAACACCAAATTTCCACAAGTTCCTAGAATTTTAGTTTATGCATTTTCTTTGAATCTGCTTAGATGGTTACATCTAAAAACAAATTCAAAAACCAAGAAATAAGAAAATCTTACGTTTGTCTACATCAACAAAGGAATCAAGAAGTTCCTTTTCGAGCACAGGGTGGCTCTGCTTCATCACTGTCCACCCTTAGGCAGTGGAAATTTGAGGCAAAGCCTAAGAGCATCACACAATAATGCAAGCAGAAAGACGTCAACTACGTTTCAGGTGGTAAGAAAACCTTGCTCTAACTTGCGCATGCAGATTTTCTTCAACTCTGGAATCAACAAACACATGCGAGAACACCAGCAAATTAAACAAATTCTTCCCTTTCATCTGCACAAACAACGTAAAATATATAAGAAAAGGAAGCGTGCCAATCCGGTTGACGAGGAAATCCTGTTCAAGATTTCACAGGATTAGTACCAGGAACAGCATCATGAGGAACACCCTGAATTGAGATTGATCGTTGTCGACCACGGCCTTTTGCTTGCTGTAACCTGCCTTTCATGACAGGAGAAGCCATGTCCTGAAGGAAGAAAATATTCAGTTGAAGAATAATTAATGAACCCCGTTTCTTTTGATTCAGACAGGTTACTGATTAACTATCAGAAGCAAATGTCTTGCAAGAATACTGGCATGGGCATATATGGAGCCACCCTTGTCTGTATGAATTATAATTATCTTCTTTATAGCGTTCATCAAACAAGCGTTCCCACATATCCTTGGTTCTGGTAGAGACACTTCAGCTCCATCCCCTTAATGTTTTGCCAACTAACGTTTAATGGTAGCTGGACCGGATGATGGGGGTGGCACCGGATGGAATAATTTATTATTTTAAAATTTCAAGAGATCGGAGGAACAGAATTTGATATCTATTAATGATATATCTACAATCAGACTAAATATATTGATGCATATATAATTTTATTATAATCGCTAATAATAAAATTTTATTACCGCTAATAACTCTAAATATTAAACTAATATTCTTTGGTCGAAGAAATTTTACCGCCTAATATAATTATTATGATTTTGTTATAGTCTTTCATTAATACGGACTCCAATTTCTAAAATCATTTACAATTCTATGTATTTTTTTTAATTTTTATGTTAATTAAAATATTAATATTATAATTACTATAGGTAACATTATAATTTAAAAAAATTAAAAAAAAAATGCCAGACAATTTGCTTGGCTGGAATCCTGCTGACATGGACATGACCTATATGTACGGGTTTCATAGCAAAGGCAGCCTTGTACCTTCCCATTATAATATCCCAACAAACTCGCGTCCCACTTCACCTCAACTACATAACAGATATTTTGGTGGGATGAACATATTATATTTACTATTATATATATTTTTTAAATTAATTCCGACTAATAATTCAAACTTTAAAATTTTAAAAATGATCTCTTTCAAAATTAAAATAAAATTAATTTTATTTGAATTAAAATTAAAAGAAAAAATTGTTCAAATTTGAATTGTCTGAATTTATATCCAAGCTGATGGATTTGATTTTAGACGAATTTATTACCTTTTTTTTTAAAAAAAAAATTGACCATTTTACGCTGACAGCTCCCTAATTTTATGGGCCCATAACATAGACTGGGCCCGTTTGAATGCATCCACATCAAACATGGGCTTTCTTGTTCTATCACTTCACATGTCTGATATATAATATTATTTATTTTAATTATATTTTACCGTATTATAATTTTTATTTATTTATTTTTAAATTATTAAAATAAATGTTTATATAAATCATTAGCTTTCAGTTGAAAAACATGAGCTTCATTTTATTGGTGGGTAGGAATCAACATTTAAATTGATGAATTTATTTCTCATAAATCACAGTTACCTTGATATAAAGCATGGGAATTATTTTATGAGAAATTTCATGAATAAAGTCTAAAAAGTGAGTTAGTTACTAAACCTAGAAAAGACATAAAAAAAATAAAATTTTTGTAATAAAGAGAATTTTTTTAAAAAAAAGTCATAATATCTTGGAACATAAAAGCCAACAAGGTTAAGCTTAGACAGACTTAGGAAACAAGATTTTGCCCAACAAATCCTGTCTTTACAACCTCGTTTGCATGCAAGATTATAGAATGACAAAATAAATAAATAGAAATCCCACAGCCTCAGTCAAAGCAAAAGCTAATTGACCATCTTGGTTTTAGCAGTCTGAGTTCAGAGTCAAAGGTTCCCAACTCCTAAGCATATGCAATAACAGCTTGCAATCTGACTGTAAATAAAAAACTTTAAAAAATAAAATAAAAATAATAAATAATAAATTTATTAATTAATTGTTCTATTTTAAAAAATAAATTAAAATATTTTTACTAATTTTTTTTATAATAAATAATAAATAAATCACATCAGGAGATTTTTTTATAATGCAACTTTGGATAGAGGAGGAGCGTCCTTTTCCTTTGCTTTCATTTCATTTCTTTTCTTTGCTTTTTCTTTTATTTATTTATTTATTATTTTATATAATAATAATAAAATAAATAACAGACTGGCTGAAGAGGAAGAGTGGTCCAGAGGTTCACACGTGAAGACGCTCCTGCCTGCAATTATAGTCACGTGTGATATCACCACCATCATCAATATACTTTCTAAGGCTTCTTAATGTTTGGTTTTGGCCCCCCTCTCCTCTCTATTACCCTTAACCTTTTATTTTTAATCCCTCCCCTTCGTTTTGTGGGTCCTTCTGGTTTTCCATGGATGATACATCTCAAGGGCGGGTCCATATATTCCTCTCTCTATATATTTTTTATAAAAAAAACATATAATATTTAAAATCTACTAATTTCATTAATCTAAATTTACATTAAATAAATTTATTTAAAAAATAAAATATTTATCTTTAAGAGTTAAAATAAAATAGAATAAATCCATTTCCTTCGAATTTAAATTTTAAATATGAAGCAAGTTTAAAATTTAAATAATAACCTTTTATCTCCTTAATAATTTTATTTAGTGTGAATTTAAACTAATAAATTTTAAATATTAAATAATTTATATAAAAAAATAAAAAGAAAATAAAAATATTTTATCTCAAATTTTAAAGATACATCACAGCAGAAAGTGGGAAGAAATTTGTAAAATTATGCTCCTTTTTATTTTCTATAAATGATTAAAAAATTAAATTTATCTTTGAATTATAAAATGGATCCTTAAAAATATTAAATTTAATTTTTCAATTTAAATTTACCCATTATACTATTATTAAAAAATTAAATAAAATTATCATTCTTCTATCAATATATTTTATTTTAGAGTTAATAATAAAAAAAATATATACTTTTAATTTTATAGCAATTACACTCTATATTTATTTTTTTATCAATTAAAATATAAACTTTTAAAATTGTTTTAATTGTATCTTACGGTTAGTTATACCGTTAAAAATTAACAAAATTGCCATATTACTTTTCATGTCAATAAATTTTAGAATAAAACTAATAATAATTTAAAAGTTTAACACACAGAATTCCTTAAAAAAGAGTTCTAGAGAGTTTCATCGGTCTAGCATGGGCTAAAAAGAGAACACTATTAGAATACTGTGGGAAGAGTTCCGTAAAAAATGTCTCTTATATTATTTTCTTTTAGTCAATGAAAAGTTTAGAAAGTTATTTTCTATAAATAGTGTTGTGTTGCACTTTGTTTGATCGAGAATATGTGCCTTTTGAACGTCATTTTGTGAGAGCGAATGGCTAAGTTAAGTAGAATTTCTTAATTATTTAACAAATTTTTAAGTGATTATGGCCGTTGCGTCTGTTTTGATTTAGACCCCTACAAAACTAAAAATATAAAATTTTTTTATAAATATTTATTTTATTAATTATTTTTTAAAATTCACTCTAAATATTAATATTGTTTAAAAAAATAGTAGATTAGTATTATATTTGAGTTTAAAAAATAATTTAAAATAATTTAATGTATGATGATGATCATCATAAATTCTGATTTTCAATTCACATTACAATGTAACAGTAACACCACATCACCCCCCTTGCCTTGCCTTGTGTTTTTATGGACTTTTACTGCTTTTTATGTCTATGCATTTACAATTATCCTTGTGGGAGAAAAGTTTGCTTAATTATTCTCTCTCTTCCATTAATCATCATGATAGCTTAATTAACATTTTCTTTATTTATTTATTTATTTTCTGAAATAGGGGTGGGGAGTCGAATCTTTGACCTCATAAGGCTACAAGGATACACTTTTCACCAGGCTAAATCTCGGAGTGCTAACATTTTCTTTATTTTAAAATTTTTAATTCTAACAAAATCACATTATAATATTTTATGTATAATGAGGCGTATTCGATTCAAAATGAAAAAATTAATCAGTTTTTTCGGTTTGAATTAATTTAAAATTTTAGTTCAGTTTAATTTTTAATTTTAAAAATTTTAATTATTTTGGTTTAATTCAGTTTTAATCCAAAAAAAATTAAATCGAATCGATTAGTGATAATAGTATATTCAATAATACCGTGAGATTATATCATATTAAGTTAAAATATTTTAATTAAATTTTAAAATACTGTAAAAAAATAAAAATTTATTAAAAATTTAAACCGATTAAACCGAATCGAATCAGATCGGTTCAGTTTGATTTGATTTTTAATTAAAATTAATTCGGTTTGATTTTTATAAATATTAAAATTTTAATTTTTAATTTATTTAATTTAATTTAATTTTAAATCGAACCGATCGAATGCCCACCCCAAATAAATAAGTCCTCCTTCAATAGAATTCAAGTTTTTTTTAGTTTATAAATCTTTATTCAGCTAGATAAAGAAATATTAATAGTGAATTTTGGGTATACAATGATATAATATTTTGTCATATAATCATTCAATAAAAATATTTTGATACTCAAATTTATGATTAGTCTAGGTCACTCTTAAAATTAAAAATTAAAAAATTTTGATCAAAACTCACAAGCAATTTGACATAATTAAAAGTCTAAAAAAAAAAATTCATTCTGTAACCACTTAATTTTAAAAAATATATTAAAATATTTTTAAAATTTTAAAAAATTTAGTAATTATTAACTCAATTTATTTTAATCGTGTTTAACTAATTAATTTATGAAATATTAAAATATTTATTAATTAATTTTTTAATTTTATAAAATATTTACTAATTAATTAATAGATAACTAATAAAATTAAATAAGTGACTAATCAGAAAACTTTTTAAAATATTATTAAAATATATTTTTAAAATTAATAAAATAACTACGTTTTTTATATTATAAAAATTAAATAATAATTTTTTTATTTTATTTATTTTTTATTAAAAAATTAAAATTCAAATCTCTAATCCATCGAGTGAGTTATATATATATTTAATTACCGGATCAAACTATATTAGACATCCCTAAATTTATGTTAGTAGATTGTTTTAGGGTAAAAATGAATGATGAAGTATATAAGAGGATGGAAAAGAAAAGGAAAATAAAATAGACATTACAGAGAAATGAGAAATGAAAAAGGAAAAAAAAAAAAAAAAAAAACTCTGAGAAGTAAAAGAACATATTCTGCTGTACATATAATTCATAAGACTGGGGCAGGGATTCACTATTTATTTTGTTCACATCAGAAATATTCTTATCTTACCTAATAAGATGCCATTCACAGTCCAGATTTTGGATCTTGTGTCCTATTTTATTTTTTCTTACAATGCTATACATTTTGCATTAACATTGAATACCAACAAAATTTCTGATAGCAACGTAAAAATTAAACTGATTTAATTCGATTTGATTGGATTTTTAGTGAATTTTTTATTTTTTATGTTTATTTTTAATATTATAAAATTTATTAAAGTACTTTAATTGTAATTATGGTCTAATTTTTTTATATTATTAAAAATATTATACTATTGTTATTAATCAGTTCGGTTTGATTTTATTATTTTTCTAATAAAATCAAACCAAAATGAAATAATTAAAATTTTTAAAAATAAAAATTAAAAAAAATAAAAGTCAAGTTAAAAAGATTAAAAACTGAACTAAAATTTTAAATTAATTCAATTTAATTGATTTTTTTGATTTGAATCGAGTTGCATAACGGGTAATGTCTAAATCAAAATTTTAAACATAATATTGAGTCATTTATCTTGTGAAAATGAGAAATTTGTTTAATTTAAGGGTAATAAACAAGGTTGGTTTAGGTAATCTAAGTGTGAAATAAGTTGAGAAAGGCAAGAAGTGGAGTGACAAATGGGTCATGGCATGGGTCATAAAGAAGAATAAAAATTGATTCACAAAATCCTAGGTGACCCATTGAGCCTGAATGGTTCAGAGTGTTAATTCTTACCAAAATTATAAAAAATGTTTGAACCATCATTCCTACTTGTATTTTTATCATTCATCATGCTCATACACTGTGCTTGATTGTCCTAACACTAAATAAAAAAGTGTTATGAATTAGGTACGTTTCCATTTTCAGAGTGTGATCACTTGTACATATCTAGGTTTCCAAGACCTCCACATCTATTTTCTAAGTAAATTGCTCATCCATTATATAAAAATTTAAAAAAAAAAATTTCCTAGCAAGAATTTGTTCAGTTTATAAGATTAAATACTCGACTTAAAAAAGAAGAATATCGAACTATTCATTCTAATATTCGACTAGAATTTTGTTTGATTTCAAATCATAGACTATTGATTAGTATTTTATTTTAAATAATAATATTTAAATATTATTTTTTCGATAAATAATTTTTACTTAGGATATCAATAAAATTATCTATTTAGATTTTAAAAGTTGAATTATATATTTAACATGTTTAAATAAGTTGGTTATGAAAATCATTTTAGCATTGGATAAATAGATAAATAAATATTTTTTATTATTTATTTTTTCTTTTTCAACAGAAAACTAATTTAATAATTTTTTTTTTTTTGGACATGGACCCTTTTTTTCTGCACTATGTCGCTTATCATTATTCAACTCTTTATGCACAAAACATGAAAACAAGTGTCTACCATATGAAAAAACAGGCTTTGTTAAGGAAAGAGTTATTTCCCCACAAAATAGGAGAATCACAACCTTTCTAATTTTTTCTTTTTCTCCCTTCTTTAGAAAAAGTGAGGAGAAAATTAAATTTAAATAATTTAGATAATTTATTTTTTGAAAAAAAAATTTAAATTTTACCTTTAACGAGTGATATAGAATAGTACGGATCACTTCTCTTTTAACTAGAGTTTTTAAATTCGAATCTTGAATATAAAACACCTTTAAAAATATGACTCCGTAATGGGTATATCCAGTACATATTCAGATTAATCAAAACAGTAAATTTCAGACATTTATACAAAAGAAAATTAAATTTTTTCTTATATTTGAACAAAATTAACATAAAGTATCATGTTTATATTCTCTTAAATTTAAAAGAGATGTATTAAAATTAAAATTTTAAGGATGATATAATTATTTATTATATGAAATAAGACCTCAAAATTAAAGGTTGTGATAGTATAAATATAATAAATTATGTTTTTGCAAGCATACAAAAATATTTAACAAAAAAAATTATTAAGGTATTTGATTTCGATTTTAAATTTGTTTTCAAACTAAATTTTTATTTTTTATGAATCAAATTTTGATTATATTTTTTATTTGATTTTAAACTTATTGATATGTTCGTGGTGTTAGTTTTAGTTTTATTTAAATTTAAATTTCATTTTGGATCTAATTATATATGCATATAAAATCACAATATATACTTCCCTTTAAAATTAAGAATTTTTTAAAAATTCACTCGAATTGAATTTTTTTTTATAAAATTTTTATTTAAAATATGATAACACATTAGATATAAGACTCTCTACCATCAGAATACACAGTACAATTCTTAGCAATAAAAGAGAACCGACCTTGGTAAAGGCTAAGTAATCCGAGCATGATTATGTATGATCGCTTTTTCTTACTCTTTCCAAAGTCTTAAATGCACATACTAGAGGATGAGCTGATGTAATGCGGATGAAAGAACATGATATGGGTTAATCGGCTCTGTATTTATTAGTATTTAATGAGTTGTCTAACACGCTTGACAAAGGATGTCCCATTCCTAAGTGGACAACACTTATTTCTCCTGAAAAACTCGGACTAGTTTCGAGTAACTTTAATTTACTCAAATCAACTATTAGCTCCATTAACTCATCAATCATCAATCCCGACTTATTGATTTTCTTATAAGATTGAACCTTTGTTTATATATATTTATGAGCTCCATTAACTCCATTAACTCATCAACCATCAATCCCGACTTATTGATTTTCTTATAAGATTGAACCTTTGTTTATATGTATTCATGACCCCGCCGTATCTCCAATCATCATCATTAGAATAAGAGAATTTAAAATTTTTTAACTTGAAAAATTTTATCATGAATAATTTTACAAAAATTTATTTATAATTTTTTTTATAAAATTATTTATGTCAAATCGAAGGGATTGAAAATTTTATCAAGTGTATTTTTATCGAATGATTTAAAATTTTATCAATTCTCTTATTTAAAATAAAAAATTTTGTAAGTGAATTGAATTTTTTTCATTATTTCTCTTATTTATAAAAACAGATTCAGAATTTTTTTTTAAAAAAAATAAAATTATAAACTATTTACAAAAATTTAATTATATTCTTTTTATTTTACAAAATTAATCATTTGAAATGAAAGGATATGAATTCATTGTTTTCGTCATAGTGGCTAAAATAATTTAATTAATTTAATTATAACACAATAGTATTTTTTTTTATGATTGTTCACGCTATTAAAAAAGTGTAATAAAATAATTTATATTCTTTTCAATTTAGGCTTTAAAAAATATATATAAAAAAGTTTTAACCTTAATTTTGAGTGGAATGAGTAAGTGATTTGAGTTCATACACATCACCAAAAAAGTTAATCAAGAAGATAAAACATGAAATAATATATTAATTGAAATAAATATTTATTTAATTTACCTTAATTAAATTAAACAGTTAGTATATGTAAAATAATTAAAATATCATTATTCCTAATTAGTGTTTATAATTTTAAAATATAATTATTTAATTTAATATAATTTTAAAATTATAACTATTTAAAAATAATAATTATTTAGTCTATACAATCTCAACCAACAATTTAAAAAAGTAAATTATTTAATATATTTTTTAAAAATAAAATTAATTAATTAATTTTATTAAAATTATAAGGATTAAATAGTAATTTTGTTAAATAAAATTAAATTTACATTCAGGCAAAGTATGGGCTTAAAATTGGAAAGTTTACATAACCGCTAAATAACGCCTCCTCTATATCTCATCCCCTGATTTTGGCGGCACCAAAACCGCAACCCTCCACTCTTTCCCTCCCTCCCTCTCTCCCTCATTCACCGGATTCCACTCTCTCACTCACTCTCTAGATTTGTTCAATCTTGTTTTAGCAGTTTCATTCAAATCCTACAAATACCCATGTTCCTCTTTGAGCTTTTGTAGAACCATGGCTGACTTTGGCACCTCTCTGTCTCTGTCAAGTCTCTTGTGTCAAGAAGATGAAGCTTCTTGTTTCAATCTCACTGAAGATGACTATACTTGTTGCAATGACGTTCACTTTGATTCTTGTTTTGTTTTAGAGAGTGAAGAGATTGAATACATTGAGAAATTGGTTGAAAGAGAGACGAGTTCAGGATCTACAACTTGTATAAGGTCCTTTGGGGATTGTTTAACCACCAGTTCTAACTGGTTAAAATGTGCACGATTGGATGCCATTGAATGGATTTTCAATGTCTGTAACTGTTTTTCCCTTTCTTTATTTTTTGGGTTTTTCTTTTTCCTCTGTTTTCTTTCTTGTTCTTTTGTTTTCTGGATGAGTTCTTGAAAATTTTTCTTCTTGTTATGATTTAGACACGAGCAATCTTTGGATTTCGGTTCCACACAGCTTATCTTTCAGGGACTTACTTTGACAAGTTTCTTTCTAAAAGGTCCATTGATGTAAGCAGCTAAAAATCCATCTCTCGATTTTTTTTTATTTGGGTAAATTAGCAATTTGCGATTAATGGGTGTTAATTGGTGTTGTTTGAAGGATGGGAAATTGTGGGCTATTCGATTACTGGCTGTGGCTTGTTTGTCATTAGCAGCAAAAATGGAGGAATGCAGAGTTCCTCTCTTATCAGAGTTTCAAGTAGATGATTATTGCTTTGAAAACAAAGTGATTCAAAGAATGGAATTGCTTGTATTGAATACCTTGGAGTGGAAAATGGGTTCAATCACTCCTTTTTCTTATCTACATTACTTCATTAGTAAAATCTGTGGTGAATCTAGACCAAAGGATACAGTCTCTAGAGCTGTGGAACTTATCCAGGCACTTATAAAAGGTAGCTATAAATTTTCTTAGATTCTTCATTTGTTAAGTTATTGAATCTGGGTTTTTACTAAGTTTTTTATTTTTATTTTTTTGCAGAGATTAACTTGCTAGATCATCAACCATCTATTATTGCAGCAGCAGCAGTATTAGCTGCATCTGATAATCAATTAACAAGACAAGAATTGGAGCACAAGATGAAAGTAATTTCATCATGGGGTTCTCAAGAAAATGTGAGAATTCTTTACCTTAAAATGAATATTTTAACTTCAGATTATATATTATAGAACAAAAAAATCTTTTACTTTTTTTTTTTAATTAAAGAACAGAACAGATGATGATGTTGGTTATTAATTCATTTTCATCTCATATTTCACTGCAACAGGAGCATATATTTTCCTGTTATATTGCAATGCAGGAAATAGAAATGGGAAAATTTAAGACACCAAAGCAAATTCTTTCTCCTAATACATCATCAATGAATTCTAGCTCAAATGCTGTTGTTGAGAATTCTTGCTTAACTACAACTGGAGCTGGCACTAAAAGAAGACTCACATACAGCGACTGTGATCAAAATTGTCCAGTAAAGAAAATCAGTCATCAGCCATAATCATAATCAGTGAATTTGATACTACTTAAGGGGGAGTTGAATTGGGTTCATTGGTTGAAACATAGGATTATTTTTGGTTTCTTTTTCTATGAGAACTGATCAATTTCTATATTAGGTTGGATTATAGGTCTAATGAGTGTTGTTATATGGCAATTAATGGAATGATTTTTGGAGTTGATGATTTGGGTTCCATTTTCCAATACCCAACAAAAGAAGTTTCAGCCAAGTGACAACCCAAGAACAGGATAGAGAAAAGGAAAAGTAAATAAATAAGAAAGGGATAGCTTTAACCAACAGTAAGAAGAAAGAAGTTAAAGGAGCTGACTCAAGTCCAAGAGCCATTAAGGTGGAAGAAAGGCCAAAAAAATGCCAGAAGAAGGCCACTGAAGACTGTTTTGTTTGTCTATAGCATTCTTTGTATTGTTTGCTTTGATGAATATCCCAACTTTTTTAAGAGGTTGTATTTTTTTATCCTCCTTTTTTTCTTTATTTTATGTTAAAATATTCAAAATTTTGTGACAAAGAAATATGTGTTGATGTATACATCCATTGCAGCACCCTAGCTTTTGAAAGGGGGCTTGGGATGCTTCTTATGTCTTTCAAAAGGCTGAAAGCCATGAGGAATGAAGAATTGTTTTTGTTTGATTTGATACATCTATGTTGTATTTGGGCCATTTAGAAAAAGCATACAAAGGTAAATGTGATTAGATTTGTTTGGAATGTTGGGGTTTCTCTTTTTCAAAGTGGGAAGTTTACTTTTCACTGTTACAACAGCACTGTGTTTGGATATCATGCAATCACCAGAACAGTAGCTTTCAGGAATTTTTAGAACAGTGATATTAACATGCTTCTGATCAGATGTTTCCAATTCATACAGTTCAAGTTCCTCCTGAAAAAAAACCAGAACATTTTCAGAAATTTAAACATTTTCAGAGTGCTAGTTGCAGCCTGATGCAACCCAAAAGCCATAGTTTTCAGTTCACCAATACATGTGATTGCTGATATTTGCTGCTTTGGTTGGTAGCTGTAGGACCCAAAGTATCATGATGATGGTTGAGACCACTTTGTTTTAGGGTGGATGGGGGAGATAAGCTTCATAGCAGAAATTGTTGCCAGAGGCTCCACTCCTCCAAATGCCTCCACTTGGGTCCTAGGATTTCCAGTCTGGCATTTGTACAACAAATGTATCAATGTATTCTAGTCTGCAGTATTTTCTTGCAATGGTGCCCTGTTATGGGAGACAGTTAAATTGCTTGTGGGTGTATGGCCCTGTTCAATAAGTTGTGTGTGTCCCTTTGTTCCCTGGTAGGCCTGAGCATTGCTCGGTTTGATTCACTATTGATATCAAACCGAATCAATTAAAACTGAAATAACTGAATTTTTTAAATATAAAAATTAAATCAGATCACGATGAAAAATTAAATCAAATTAATTCGATTTAATTCGATTCAGTTTGATATCGATTTTAAGTTGATTTCATATCCTTTGTTTAGTTGTACTTAATTTCTCCTTATTTCATGAATTTTACTATAATTTAAACACAATAACTAATGATTTAAATTTAATATACGAGTACTCAATTCAGTTTGATTTGACCAAAATATTTTTCTAATCAAACTGAGTTGATCAGATCAAAATTATTAAAATTTAAAATCGAATCAAAATATTTTTATTTTAAACTCGAATTAAATTTATGAATTATATGGGTTAGATTGATTTTTTCCATCTGAATCTAATGGCATCCACCCCTATGGTCCACCTTAGAGCCCAAGTTTCCACATAAAAATCATCATCTTAATACTTTCCAATGTTACCAAGAATTCTCTAAAAGAAGATTATTAGCAAGTAATTAAGCAGCAGCAAGGTCTTAATTGACCCATTTGTGATTGTGGGTTAAGATCATTATAGCACTAATCAATTCCTTGTTCTAAAGATTTTTCATTCTCCCCAGTGATAAGCATTTGCTTGTTTAGAAAATCACAATTAATTATCTTTACCAAGAAAAGATCAAAACTTGACACATTGAACTGCAATCATTTGGGAAAAGGAAGAATGCACTGTGGATCATCATGAAGTGAATTGAAAAAAAAGCCATGCTTGCTTGCTTGCATGAAAGAAGAAAAAGTAGAAACAATAATCCAGGCATAAGTGCTTAATTTGATTAGGATAAAGGACTCTATGGTCCAACCTGAAAAAAAAATGGATTGAGCTAACACTTGAAAAATCAAGATGGTGACCAAAAGTACTTAGAAAAAAAAGAAAAATTTCCCCTCTTAATGTGTAAGCTGAAAATGTTGGTTTCATATTGTACTCCATTTTAGACAGTGTGATGCTCAAATCAGTGAATGGACCACATCAAATGGTGAGGACTACTGAGTAGAGCAGTGCTGTGATGTTGGGAAGAAGAATGATTTCTTTTGTTTGAAGAGATGGAAGGAAACTTTGAGCATTTGTCATTACAAATAAGTGAAGCTTTGTGAATTTTTTAATATTTTTTTAGTATTATTGTAGAGGCTTTTCAAAGATTGGTTACTCAGGTTTGCTGGTGACTTTTTGTTTTTCCTTTAAAACCCATGAATGCTTGAGACTCATTGTACCTTCAAAAGCAAGAAAATATTATCAAGGTTGTTGATATTATTAGCTACACAGCTGGTCAAAAACATGTAGTCCATTCTCCAATGGAGCTTCCCACATCACATGTAATATTTGAGTGACAAACATTTAATTATATCCCCCACAAATAATTCTAACACTCAATTGTTGCAATTCTTACATTCCTCACTCAGAACTTTTAATATGTTCCAGAAAA
Organism: Manihot esculenta; assembly: GCF_001659605.2. NCBI lineage: Eukaryota > Viridiplantae > Streptophyta > Magnoliopsida > Malpighiales > Euphorbiaceae > Manihot > Manihot esculenta. The sequence continues at coordinate 31,369,695 of NC_035172.2, forward strand.
AAAATAAATAAATAATTGCTATTGAAATCACTTCAACAATATAAATAGACTCCATTGATATAACTGATCCATGTCCAAGCCCAAATCCTGTCATTTGGGTTTCACCACATGGGCCTCTATGGGTTTTGGAGAATGGATCGTCATTTTAGAACCCATCATAGACCCAATTGAATTCGGCTGGAGGCCTTTTAAAGTTTACAGATACGGCAGCAGATTACCAGGAATTTACCCTTCCTCCCTTTAGCTTTCTAGAGGGAGATGAGGCCTCTTTCAGTCAAGCTGAGCAAATTTTTGTGGTGGGCTCTCCTATCTCAGAAGGCAGGGGAGGAGTCATGCTCTTTAGTCACAGCCTAGTTTTGATCTTTCCTCTTCATCCCAGGTGGGTTGTTGATCTTTGTTTATGGTTTATTTTGGGTTATAGATTCATTCTTCATGGTGAGAGAGTTCTTTTGTGATCGTGAAAGGAGCATGTTTTCTTGATGCTCTGCCTGTTGGCATTATGCATTTAGGTTCCATTGCTCAAAGGGAGGGGGCTATTTGAGAGTTGGTAAAATATTAATAAGAGAGAAACAATAACTAGAGAGTTGATAATTTTTTTTTTAAAAAAGGGGATATTTATTAAGATATTAATTTTACAAATTTTCTAAAATATTTCTGGAATATAATTGTTTAATATTGTTATAAAAGGTAAAATTTTCTATAATGTTATTAGCATGTAAAACTACAAATTGGTTTTTTTAAAAAATACTGTTTAACAATAAAAAATTGGTAGAATCACTTGGCGCATTCAATTTTGGGACTCATCCCCAACCTTTCAATTTAGAAATTGGTTAAAATTTATTCTCTGAATAATTAAATTCTAATGCTAATATGAAAAAAGAACTTCCTTCTTTTCTTTTGCAATAACTTCATCAGTCTTTTCAAAATGCTTAAATTGAAACTTACAAATCAAAGAATTGCAAAAATGAAGATTTTTTAACTACAAGAAAGCAAATGATTCAGTGAACAAGTTGCTTTACATGACCCTAGAATATCAGCAGCCTTACACAAAGCTGCCCCCAAATTAGCACTTCATCTACAAGATGCAGGAAAAATTACCAGCATCTCTTAGATTGCCAAGAATAGGTAAAAATAAAGAAGAAAATTGACATCTAACAAAACCTAGGTTATGGAAAACTATTCTGATGATCCAAATTTCTCCTTTTCCTCTTCTTCAGCACAAGTCCAGAGGAACTTTCCTGTCCAGCAATTTTCAATTACTTCATTAATACTCTGGCAAGAGAGAACCTCAAAAACTAGCTACCAAAACACAGGTTCTAGATGGAATCTAAAAGATTGCATCTCCTTACCAGATTATACTGGGATCAGCTTTAAAATAGCAGCAATTGGCATGCCTAGAAATCCGATGATGACACTGAAGTACCATTGTGACAAAGTAAGAGGAGTTGTATTTGCAAATGTACCCAGGAATTCCACTATTATGATTTGGAAAATGATTGTAGAACCAAGGACTGAAACAAAAACGCAGTTCTCGAGTATGCCTTTGAAAACATTGATCTGCTCCATCTCTCGCGAACTTATCTCATTGAAAGCCTGCAGAACAAAATAAAATGTGTATTAATGAGTTTTCCAAGAGGCTAGATATGGAATTGTCTTGAGCTTAATCTGGAAGCAACATATCTCAGGCAAAAGAAAATAAACTTATATTTAAATCCTGGCGAAGTAGAAACAAACTGAAGACTGCAGAGATGTTTGTGGGACTATTACTGCCAGCAAAGAAAAGGTGCAAAGCTTCTAGTTATCCTAAATTACCGAGTTAAAAGGAGATGTCAACTAAACCAAAGAACAGGATTATGCCGGAAACATTTAATAAAGTGGGCAAGTATTAGGATCTTACATAACCCTCTTTGTATCTTACATGTACCATTTCATGAAACCATGTAAATAATCTACTCGAAAGTGGGCAGACAACTGCAAGAGGTTAGCTTGCCAAAGCTTGAAGCTAGTAAGGTGTGATTGCATCTACCCATATCTAGCCCCTTAATATAAAAATTACATGAAAATTTTAATAATAAAAGAAAAGAAAGTATTGCTCTTAGCTCTCCTTGTGCTTGAGAACATGATTTCCTTTTCTCTTTCAACACATACAAGCTATCATGCATTTTTTTAAAAAAATGAAAAGGGACACAAGTTATCTGTAGAGGATAATAAAAAATATGTATATAAATATATGGGGAGAGAAACTAAAGTTTGCAACTGATAAAAAAAAAATCTATCCAAGTTGCTTATGCAAATTCCACTTTGGTTCCTACTTGATGGTAACATAACGATAAATCCTCCCATTGTGATCAATACTATAACAGACAACTTATCATGACATTTCTTAAAAAAATTACCTGACAAAAGACAAATGCATTGAATATAAGCGTATTAAGGACAAGATCAGAGTTTGGCCCTTCAAGATCGAACAAATCTTTCCCTTTTGCCTGAAGATACCATATCACGAAAAACTGATACACAGACTGGCCCATGATATTTCTCCACATGACATTGCTGATGAAATTCCCTTTCCTTCCAACTGGTGTGCGCTTCATTAGTTCATCTTTTGGAGGCTCTGTTGCAAGTGCAAGAGCCCCCAGCGTATCCATGATCATATTTACCCACAAAAGCTGAACAGCAGTGAGGGGAGCACTCCCTAAAAAGTGGTTTTATAACAAGCATTAACATAATATAATTTGGTTTCCTTCATACAAAGGAAGAAAAAACCGAACTAGTTAAAGATGCAGAAAAAGAGGGACTTTCTTACCTGTCATACAAGCAGAAGAGAAGTTAACAATTAATGCAACAACATTAACTGTCAGCTGGAACTGCACAAACTTTTGAATATTTACGTAAACTGAACGCCCCCATTTGGCCACTGTCACGATAGTGGAGAAATTATCATCCAGAATTATGACATCAGCACTCTCTTTGGCCACCTGAAATTTGGATTCAATTAGTCAACTGTGCTATAACTTTTGCTCACATTAAGGAATTCCAACCTTATTGTTCATGATTGAAACCATTCCAGTCAAATTTGCTAGTTTGATGTGCTACCATCAAATTTTCAAACATGTGTCAAGCTCAGATTCTATCTTGTCATGTCACATCAGTTATTCTTGGTATAGTCTTATCTAGACTTCAAGCTTAAACACAATATCAGAAGGAAAGTTCTAGTGGTGGGAAAGCAAGGAACTTTCCCTCAATCCTGCAAGTTAGGATACACTTTGGAACTACATATGCTACAGAAACCAGTGCATGTACTAGTATAGGTTCAGTGAAATGCTTGCTTGATGTCTTCAAAACTAGAGAATAAAAAAAGACAATAAACAGCTTGTGATTTCTAGATCATCAAATCAGAATGACAACCAAGAGGTTGTAGGTAGAAGTCTATTTTTATGGTTATAGTGCCCAGCTTATCAAATGCTTCAAGATGAACTTACACATGGAGAGAATAAACTCACCTCAGTTCCCGCAATGCCCATTGCTAAACCAATGTCTGCTTCGTGAAGAGCTGGGGCATCATTTGTTCCATCACCAGTCACAGCAACAACTTCACCAAAGGTAGTTCGCAGATGTTTAACTAGTGTATGCTTGTCTAGAGGTGAAGATCGTGCCATTACCTGCAAATGAAATCAGATGTTGATTTCCAGCTTAATAAACTCTACTTATTAGTGACAAATTTGTTTGACGAAATACTCCACAAAAAGAGGAAGTAAATAATACCTGAATTTTGGGAATTAGTTGCATCAATTCATCCTGTTTCTTCTCTCTAAAATCTGGACCTTCAATGGCTATACCATCATCAGTAAGAATACCACATTCCCTAGCTATAGCCTTAGCAGTATTTATATTGTCTCCAGTAACCATTCGTACAGTGATACCAGCTGAACGACAAACTGCAACTGACTCCTTGACACCAGGACGAACAGGATCCTTAATACCCACAATTGCTATACAAGTATACCCAGAAACTGGAATAGAATTGTCAGGGGAAAATCCATTTTCCAGGTCCATATAGGCAAGACACAGAGTTCTAAGAGCCTCACTAGCAAACTGATCGATTGTAACTTTAAGATGGTTAAGGGATGCTTCATCAAGAGCAACAACTTCACCTTTTGAATTAAGCACCTTGTCACAGGCAGCCAAAACAATTTCTGAAGCACCTTTAGTGTGGGCTCGCATGCGTCCCTCAGAAAGTTCCACCACTACCCCCATTCGCTTTTTTGTGGAGTTGAAAGGCTCAACTTTAATAAGTTTTACTGCCTGTCGCTCTGCTTGAAAATCTCCACCCAGAGACAATGCAAACTCCAATAAAGCACTCTCAGTGGGTGTTCCCAATATCTCAAGTTTGCCATCTTTACTAGTAACAACTTCACCTCCAGTGTTATTAAATACTGATTGTAGCAGAAGTTTCAAAGAAGAATCAGGTAATTCAGAGCGCAAGCTTGAAGCCTTGTCAGGTTGGCCGAGTTCCTTGATATTCATGCAAATGCATGATTTCACAACAGTCATACGATTAGTTGTCAGCGTCCCAGTTTTGTCACTGCAGATAGTTGTTGCTGATCCCATAGTCTCGCAAGCTGCCAGATGTCGAACGAGGGCTTTATCATTCATCATCTTTTTCATGGCAAAGGCAAGACTCAATGTCACAGCCAGTGGCAGCCCCTCTGGAACTGCGACAACAACAATGGTGACTGCAATAGCAAAGTATTCTAGCAGCTCCAATGCATCGTCTGCAGTCCAACTCCACTGCGACCCATCACGCAATTTGTGGCTAAAAAGCCCTTGCACCAGAACTGCAAAAGTTACTACAGCAAAGGCAAGGCCTATCTTGCCAATAATGGTTGCCACTCCATTCAATTTCACCTGCAATGGGGTTTCATCATCTCCTCCTTCACTGAGAGTTGCCATTAATTTACCCCATTGGGTTCTCATCCCAACAGTGGTAACCAACATTTTGCATGATCCATCTTGGATCTTTGTTCCAGAGAGCATATAAGGATTTTCCAAGCTCACCATTACTGGCTCACTTTCCCCAGTTAAACTTGATTCATCAATCAATACTGAAAATCCTGAAATAAAAAGCCCATCAGCAGGGACTTGGTCCCCAATAGAAAGATGGACAATATCACCTGGAAGCAAATCATATATTGATAATTTCTGTCTAAATCCACTTCTGGTGACCTGAATGGTGATCTTCTTTTTCTCCTTGTCCAGATCCCTGAATTGTAATGATTGACGATAGTCACTTGTTGCTGTAACAAAGACAACCAACAAGATGCTTGCAACAATTCCGAGGCCATCATGAGCCCCCTTTGGCCATCCTTCTGTTGCTATGCCAACTACTAAAGACACGAGAGCACACACCCCAAGTATCATAAGAGTCATGTCGTGAAGGGCTTCCCAAACAAATACCCAGAAACTTCGAAGCTCACTTTCAGCAAATTTATTGATTCCATAAATCTCTTGTCTACGATTCAGCAGATCATTATCTGTAGGAAGCCCATCAGTGGTTGAAGTGCACAGCTTCTCTGCAATCCCATTCACCCCACCATGAAGCTTTAGTTTCTTCACATCATGGCCTTCAACAATGGATCCTAACTCATCAGCACAAATCTCAAAGCCCGCAGCCTTTACTTCTGCAGGTACAGTGTAGTCACTTGGGGATACACCTGCAAACATACCATTAATTGGGGTCAGGGAAAAACTACAAAGTAACTAGAAAGTTTCCAACAACACAAAGAAGCTTACCTTGGATAAATTGAAATGCAGCTTTGGAAACCAGAACCGCAACCCTTAACTTCTCCTACACAGTCAACATAAAAGGAAAATAAGATCCTTTTTAACTTGTTTTGCTGGTCAACATTGAAATTCAGTTGAAATGTCATTATCATTATTATAACAATTTAATATGGAGATAAATAATGAAGTAATCAGAAAGCAATAAAGAGAGACTGCAGAAGCAGCTTCTCCTACAGTACACATTCAACATAAGGGAAACTAAGTCAATTCCAGAAACAGATTAGCATATCAGGACCCATTAACAGCAGGAAAGTTCTGACATCTCCTCAAGAACGTCTTCCATTTATTGAAGGGGGGGGGGGGGGATGCGAAGAAAAGAAAGCTTCTTAGGAGAAAGATTGAAAAAAAAAAACTCATTCATGAGATAATGAAATTATAACAAGGCATTGCCCATCCTAGCTAGAAGTACGATGTAGTATCCATTCTACTAATAAGAACTAAGACATTCCATTTTGGAGATGAAGATACATCGCCAATCACTAATAGCACTCCACCAATGATAATTGTGTCGGAAACAATTATTCCCATTTGAGTTAATAAACACAAATGAGCTTTCCTATGCATTCTACATTAGGACAAGACTTCTGAAATAGCAGACAAATCAATCAAGTGACATACTTTTCAAGGGACGACTCCAGGATGTAGTGATATGTATTTATGTGTTTCTATAAATTGATTTCTCTTAAATTTAAATACTGAAACTTTTTTTTTGTGAATAATATATCTTTGAATGAAAAATTAATTGAACCCCTCAAACTTTAATAGTTTTCAAGAAATTATATCTCATTGAATATAATTATTAGAATATTTTTCTATAATATTTATATTCTTTATATGTTGACACATAAAAAAAAATTTATCAAGATCCCCCACTTTATATAGTTAGGGAGGTGCCAAGAAAATTTTTTGAGAAGCCAAAAATATATATATAATTGATTCACATTTTTGTTAATTTACACTTATTATTGATATATTTTGAAAGGATAATATTATATATCTAAGAAAAACATAATAGAGTATAGTTAAGTTTTGTTTTTTTTTTTTCCAGGCTACCAATACTATAAATTTTGTTTTTAATATATAATAAGCAACACTTTACAATTTACATTACCCAAAGAATAATTTTTTTAAAAAAGCCAAGTACATAACTTGGCATCTAAGTTTACTCCATTTTTTAACAACTTTTGATATCTTTATTAAACCTTAATTTTTATAAAGTGCAATTATATGCATCTAACTCGCATCCCCTTTAATAGAGGATTGAAACCCAGAAGATAACTTACCTTTTTGTGCATGAGGTCAGGTAAAATTATATATTCAACTAAATAAAACATAAATTATTTTGGACTGACTGATAAATAAAATATGCTTTTACTAGGTATATATACACACGTATAATGGAATTGAAGGCTTCCCTAGTATCCCCGTCTTTCAGCCCCTGATATTAGTATTATCTTTTAGTATTTGCTTTTTGTATTTTCCTCCAAGGAATTCCCATTAAATTGATCTTCAAGTGCTAATATGAACGTAGTAATATCACATACGCTAAGAATGTCTTTAAGTTTTCAAGAAATTAAGTATCATGGTGATGGCCTTCTCCAAAACCCAAATTCATAAGTAGCCACAAGTAGCCTGGTGATTCAGCAGCTTGCTGCTAAAATATCCATACCCAATCCAGATCTCCTTAAAAATAAAGGCCTGACTTATGCAGATTAACAAAATTTCTCTGACAAACAAATTATATATCTGGTTTTTGTTGTACAAAACCCAGCCTTTGCTCGAAATATGACTCCAAGTGAGAAATTATTGGCTAAATTAATCTTCCTCTTCCAGAATGAATCGATGAGAGTAAGAAGCATTTAAATTTGATTTTTGGCATATATACCTGATTGGTCCGTCGCATAGCAGCAGCCTCGTATCTCTTGGAGAGATTGGCAGTGAAGCGAAACCTTCGCTTGGGATTCTTCACAACTCCACAAACGTTTCTCCATCTCTGCAAAACCTCCTCAGTCGAGTGCTTCGGTTTCACATCAAAATTCTCATTCAAATAGCTTTCCATCATTACCCACTTCTCGTATCACAATAACAAACGATCTCCAACGAAGTATAAATACAACCACTGAAATTGACACAGGAAACAAGGTAGAAATTTCCTAGCAACGTTCAAGAAAAGGGAGCTTCGGTTCCACGAAAGGTCATTTCTTAGAAAGGCAAGGTGAGGTAGGGTAGGTGGCGGACCAGACAAAACATTAAACAAAGCATTTGTTAAATTGCTTTGGCTTTTGAGTCTGCGCCATTCTATAGGGTTTGGAGCTCTGTCATCGGAATCAAGTGTTAATAGCGATTTTGTGGAGGAGGAAATGGCAAGAGCGAGAGCATTGCCGGGAGATTTTAACGGTCTATTCAGGCCTGGTTTGTTGCAACAGCATTGGCAGAGTCAAAATTGCCTCATTATCAATCTGAAAATTTCTTTTTTTTTTTTTTTAAAAAATAAATCTGAAAATTTTTTATTTGTTTGATATTAATGAAGTAACTTTTTAATTAATTGACTTTACTTTCCCTTTTTTTAATCGTTAGGGAGTGTTGGGGAGTGGGGTCACGGTCACAATCAAGGGGTCTGCATCGTTACGCGGTCTCCACGCGAACGCGGAGGCTCAGATGCAAACACCAAAAAGTCTCTCTCGCACCAAAAATCGGAGTCATCGCTTTTTCTTAGAAAAGTAGAAATATCGTATTCCAGTTTTATAATTTTTATTTTTTTAAAAAAAATTTTCAAAGGAAAAAATCTCTATTTTTTAATAATTGTTTTTTTATTTCAATTTAAATATTTATTTAAAGACAATTTAATGTATTTTTTTAAAATTAATAATTTTTTATATTATATGAATGAAATAATAATTTTTTTAAAAAATTAATATTGTATTTCTTTTGTTTACTCTTATTTATCATTTAAAATATTTTAAACATGATTAATAAAATAGTTCAGTTACTTATATTATAATGAAATATTCTTTCATTTTTCTAAATTAGTGATTCCCTCTTTCAATTAGTTTAATTTCAATAATTATTTATATATTATATTAATAGAGAATAATCCCTTAAATATCTAAATTAAAATCATAACTTATTAAATATCTGAAATTATAAAATTTATAATAATTAGATCTAAACCAATTATATTACGATGATTTATGAAAAAAATTAAAAATATATATATATATATATTATTAAATTTATTTTAAATTTTACCCATCATATTATAAATTTTTACTTTTTTAAAATTAAATAAAAATAAATTTAATATTTATGAAAATTACCACATAGTAAAGTGAAATATGCGATGAGAAATATTCACGACTAATTTAATAATAATTTTTTTTTGAAATGAAAATTAAGAATTAGAGAAATAAAATTTGAAATCTCTCAAATTTATTCAAATGCATTTATTATCAAATTAAAATTAAAATATATCGCTAAATTTAGTAACTATTTTATTAACTAATCAATAATTAATCGTTAAATTTTAATTTCACTTATATATAAATAACTAAAAAAATATATTTTATATTTTAGCGAGCAAATCAGTAACCAATATTTTGAAATAATGTTAAATTCCAAACTCACTTAGCTTTAGAAAGCTTTTCATTTTGCTGCTTACTCTATCATATTACTAATTTGAACATCAAAATAGTGACCAATTTGTTAACGAAATAAAATTAAGACTACTGATAACATCAATAATAATGCTATAAAGAGATGAACTTGGAATTTATATGAAAATGATTTTAATAATCTATATAAATTTGTGCATTCACTGCCTCTAATTTAATAAATTATGCATAAATTTTAATATAATTATTTTATTTAATTCGAATGAAATAATTAAAAGAGAGAAAAAAAATATAAATTAAGTTTAAAAAATTATAGAGATAAAATTAAAAATATGAATTAATATTTTTTAATATTTTCAAAAGAGTAGGTAATTTTGAGAAGAACAACTTTATAAAATTGGTAGATAAAAGTAGACAAAATTAAACATATAAATATATTTTAATAATTATTAAATAAAATATTTACATTTAAATTCATATATTTAATATATATATATATAATGAATTTTATATATTTTAATTTAAATATATAACTTAATAATTGTTAAATTCATTTAAAATAATATACATACATTAGATGTATTATTTTAAGAAATAATTTCATATACACTTGGTTAAAATTAATTTTATAATAATGTAATGTTGTTATAAACTTTATATTATGATCCCTCGAGATTAGTAAAGGATAGATTAATAGTGTGTTTTGGTAAATTTGATCTAGTGTGTTTTTCTTTGTCTCTTTTATTCTTTTTTTTTTTATTCTTCGATGATGCGTAACCGTCGTCCTGTATTTGTATCCTCCTGTCACAGTCACGCTAATCATACGTACGGATGTACTGCATCCTTTCCCATCGTCAAGCGGCCATTTAATTTCATCTGACGCCGTGTGAACACAATCTCGGACGTCACGGGATTTATTATCTCATGGGATTCGAGGGATAAACGGGGTCAAGCCTCCCGTGTATAGGCTCGAGCCTGGTCAGACTCATCAACACGAGTTTTGGACTTATACACGAGGGAGGTCTAACTGTTGGACCTTAATAGAGTTGAGACTTGGCTTTTCTAGCACGGGCCTAGTCTGAGGCGGAGTGTCCAGGGCCCAGTTATCATTAAGTGCCTCTTTACTTGCTTATTAATTATTCCATGATTAATGAGGGGTAAATCCCGAAACTCCAATTATTACTACATGGCTCTAAGAGAGTTCTTGTCAAAACGTCTCCTCTTAGCCTTTACCCATTTCGAACTTGTGCTTTTGATTTCACTAGTTGTTCTGCCTCTTGCGTTGCTTCTGCTATTTTGCCCTTTCTCTTCTCTGAGATTCATGCCTTTCTGATCCGAGTTACGTCCTACTCTTCTCATGACTTCTGCTAAAATTCCTGACGCAGTGAGTCTAGTGTCCTCGATCACCTCTTTCTCTCTTTCTCATTACTTCTCCAGCGATTATTCTGACACCACCATCTATGGGATTAGGGCACCCCTTCCTAATGAGAGGATTATTCTCCCCTACCAACTATCAGCGGGTCTGATAGACGCCTAGTAAGGGTGCAATTTGGTCTTTTTCGTCAAATACCGCGATTTTGGGCTGACCTTCCCTTTTACCCCTTTCTTCATTGAGGTCTTTTGCCATTTTAGGATGACTCTTCGAATGTTGTCCCCTAATTCCATCTTGTTCATGTGTTGTTTCGAGTCTGTTTGCCTATGCTAGGGTTTTGCCTCTTTTATTGAGCTGTTTTGCACCTTTTTTCGACTTGTTAAGTCTATCCATAGGTTCTACTACTTTAGTCCTCGAGCTGTGTTGTCTATATTTATTGGGTATAAGGACTCAATAAAAGGTTGGGCCGAGACTTTCATTGTCGTTCAGCTCAAAGAGAGCTCGGGGATCAATTGGGATGTCGACCTTTCCTGAGGAGAGGTCCCCCAGGGCTGTAACCTAGGTTAAGCCTAGTGGATCAAGTTTGTCTTCTCCAAGTGACCTTTGTAAAAAAGAAGTATGATGTCAAGAAGTGCATGTTTATATCCAACCTGCAGGACTACCAGAAAGCTGGTATTCTTTTCTGGTTTTCTTTCCCTTTATGCTTTCCTTTTATTGTTTCAGGCTCTAACTAAATTGGCATTCTCTTTTCAACTTCTACGGTGTCAATGGACTCTAACAAGCTCCCAAAGAATTTTAGTATATTATGGGAGAGCATGAAGGCGACTCTAACTGCCTTTAAGGCCAATAAGACTGTAGCTGATGTGACCTGGGAGGTTTTCCAGGCTGCGGATCTTGCTTTGTAGCTCATCATTTTGTCCCTGCCCCTGTGCCTTCTTTGGCTTTGGTGCCCGCGGCAGGGGGCTCTCGCTCCACCGCTTCAAGGACGTTAGTCCCCTCTAAAGCGTCGGCTTCTGCCAAGATTCCTGCTGCTCCCAAGAAAACCCCTAAGAAGCCATCGCACTCAGCAAGTCAGCTGAGAGTAGCTCGGAAGAGGGCACCCAGACTACTCCCATGGATGTCCCAACTATCCAGGCTGTGGAAGTTATTGTGATTGGGGGCGAGGCTGCCAAGCGGGCTCGAACTTTTGAATCTGCGACCGAAGGCAGGACTGCTAAATGTGCCCAAACATTAGGGCCTGTCAGGACAGCCCCATCTCTCCCCATCAATAAAGGAAAAAAAGCGATGGAGCACCTGTCATCTGCCCCAGATAATGAGTTGTTGAATGCCGCTGCAGCTGGATGTTATGCCAAAGGATGTTCGAGGGGGGTCCCGAATGCCTCTGATCCTCGCTTCCTAGCCCTTGTCAGCCATTTGGCTTGCTCCACTAAGCAACAGGTGGCCTTCAGCTCGTGCTCCCTGGAGGACCTTGGGGACAGCTTGAGGGAGATGTTCCTCATGGTAAGTTATCTGTCCTCTTGAGAGTATTTTTAATCTTTTAGCTTTCTTAACCTCGCTTTTGCCTTTTTGTGGCAGGCTTTTAGTGTGTTCATGGAGATCAACACCCGGAACTAGTCCTTTTAGAGTTCAGTGGAACACCGTATCGCTGAGGAACACCGGGATGAAAATATAATTGCCATTAGTAAGGCTCGACGGCACATTATCGAGTTTCAAGGGCAAATCGAGGACCTCACGAAGCAGCTAGGGGAGATGAGGGAGGAGGTCACTAGGGCTTCCCAATGAGCTTCTACAGCAGAGTCTTAGCGAGATGAAGCCTTTTCACAACTTTCCACCTTGGAGGAGACCCGCCGTCAGTGTGATGAGGTCGGGGCCCAGCGCAATGAGGCTTTGGCTCATGCCACCGTCCTCTAGTAAGAGCTCAACAAATATATTGAGGAGTTGAGGGGCATGACCTCGGCAGTGGAGGAGTCCCAACTTCAGCAGTAACAGCTCCGCCAAGAGGTTTCTGCCCTTGAGGAGAAGTGTATTTTGTTGCTAAGGGATGCCCGGGCTGTAGAGGACAGGATCAAGCAGGCTTGCGAGGAGCGATTGCAGGAGTACAAGGACTCTGTAGAATTGAAAGACAAAATCTAGTAGGCTTGTGAAGTGCGGCTAGAGGAGTATAAGTCCTCAACAGAGTTAAATGAGAGGGTGTACAAAGAGGCCTTCCGCATGTTTGCTTTAGGCTTCAACCAGGGCCTTAAAGTAGCTCGGGATGCCCCATCCGCTCCATTGGCGGACCTGTGAGTCCCTAAACACGACTATGATGGTGAGGAAGTCCACTACGGAAAGGATGACAACCCCTTACCCAAGGACCCTCCTCCTTTGCCCATTGGATTGTAGGGGGTGATTCTGTAAATAATAACCGTGTAAATGATTTAGTTAGTTCTGCTCCCCCTTCCCCTACTACTTTTGTAACCCACTCCAATAACTAGTTGAATTAATAAAATTTTAAGTTTTCTGTTGTTTTTATCTGCTCGCGTTTCCTTTTCTGTCAATTTACATTTTATTTATATTCCCATACTTAGATTACTTTTATGTGTATTGTCTGTGCCGAGCTAGTTGGTCGTCTGACATTTTGCTTATAAAGCACCAAACTTATTATGTTTTGTACTTTGTTTATCAAATACCTTAATGTCTCATGCCTTTTGTTCCCCTGGAGCCTTTAGTTGGCCGATCTTTTGTTTGTTATTGTCTCTAATTTTTCCCCAAGTTGTACTTTTTACTTACTCGTATTCTGGCATTCGTGAATTCATCTCGAAGTTAGTAACAGGCCTTAATTTGATTATGATTTTACCTTGGCTTTACTTCTTTTTGAACCTTAAGGATGCTCGAGCTGTTTTTCTAAGTTGGCACTATGCCTTAGTCTTATTTATTGTTATTTGGGAACCGAGCTCTTTTGTGAGGTCGAAACCAGGCTTTTTGCCTTATTTGTCTTGCAAGCTGAGCTCTTTTGTGATGTAAGACCCGGCTAGACTCCGGTGTCGGAATTTCTACCGTTCGGTGGAATCTCGGATGTCGGAGACCTCTAGAAGGGGTAAAACCATGTTTTCATGAAATGTTTTAATGTTTTTGATGATATTAAGTAAAGAGGAAATGAGTTTTTGAATAAAAACACCCTTGGAAGAAACTCAGGTTCGGCCGCCGAAACTCAGAGTTCGGCCGCCGAACATGCATGCATTTCGGGTGAGCCTTAGGCCCCCAAAGGCATAAGTGAGGGAAGCCCAGGTTCGGCCGCCGAACCTCAAGTTCGGCCGCCGAACATGGCATGCATGCAGAGGCACGTTCGGCCCCCGAACGTGACCTGGCCAGCCACTATAAAAGGGTCCCTTAGCAGAAAACGGGCGAGCTTTTCTCCCCATTGTCGGCCAAGGTGAGTTCTCCGCCGTCCCTCACCAATCTTGAGTCTTTTCCTTCAGATCTTTCAAGATTTTCACAAGTTTTTACTTTCCTTTGAAGATTTTCAAGTTTTGAGCAAGTTTTGGACTTGGAGGCCCAAGGAGCTAAATCTCTCCCAACTCCAAGTTAGATCGCCTCTACTCTCGATCTTCAAGAGGTAAGAGTCGATCTCTAGCTTACATTATGTTTTAAGTAAATTTTATGAAGATCTTTGGGGTAGAATGCATGTTTAGCTTATAGTTAGGTTTTTGAGTTTATGTTATGTTTTGAGCAATGTATGTTGGATTTGTGTTGCTTGATGTGTTGTAGTTGGGGTTTAAGGTAGTTTGAGAACTCTAGGAGCTCGTATGCATGTTTTGGTTGAGCAAAATGCATGATGGCATAAGTTTGAGGCATTTGTGCATGTTTGAACCAAGTTTCTGCCCTTCGGGAGAAACCAGGTTCGGCAGCCGAAAGTACTTTTGGCCGCCGAACCCTCTTGTGGAGGCAGCCTTCGGCTGCCGAAGCTTGCCCCCGAAAGGAGACTTTCGTCTCTGTCTGGGAGTTTCGGCCGCCGAAGGTGCCGCCGAACATGCATGAGTTTCGCCTCTGTCTGGGAGTTTCGGCCGCCGAAGGTGCCACCGAACCTGCCTGACTTTCGGCTCTAGAGGGACTTTCGGCTGCCGAACCTGCCGCCGAAAGTGCCCTGTCCAGCCTTCTTTTACATGTTTTGCATGATTGTTTCATGATATTTTAGGGGGTTTTTGGGGAGTAGTTTAGAGTTATGTTCATGTTTGCTTGGTCCCTCATTTGAGTCCACCTGTGTAGGTTCGGACCCGAGGAACCGAGGACTCCAGCAGTGAGTTCAGCTGCTTCTGAGTCAGTAGAGCTTCAACTAGAGGTGAGTGGAATAACTCTTATGCTTTTAAATAAATAAACCCATTTTAGCATGATTCACGCATCATGAATGCCATGAGATATTTTAGGTTGTTTGCATTAGAAATCACGAATATGTTGCATTGCATAATATGTTGACGATGTGGATGAATGTTGAATGATCCCTTAGTCCTCGTATGTTATGATATGATGATGATACGGTACGAAAGACCAGTGAGGCCCATTCTACGCCCCTGACACTATGTAAGAGAAAGACCAGTGAGGCCCATTCTATGCCCCTGGCATTATGGAATGTTATGTCATGCTATATTATGATTATGTAAGAGAAAGACCAGTGAGGCCCATTCTACGCCCCTGGCACAGTTGGATCATGTAGAGGACTATTGGTGACAAATTCATCCTTGATGTGATTAGCTGTGATGTGATGCATTTCATGTTATCATATGTTTCAAATGTTTTATTATTCTGCTCACTGGGCTCTTGTAGCTCACCCCTCTCCCTTAACCCCAGGCTTGCAGGTACAAGGTAGACCAGGAGGTCAGCAAGAGTAATGAAGTCTTATGCATGTAATAGCTAGAGTGTGGACATGACAAATTGTAGAAAGATGTAATGTAAAAGTACAGTATAGAGATATTGAAATGATGTTTAAGAATGTTAGAAGTGTGCTTGACCATAGTATATTGTAATCCCTTTTTAATACATGATCTTAGATGTTTTATACTGCTTATGTAAACCAACTCAACACATGTTATGCCACCCATTGGGGGCATTGATGAGATCCCACAGAGGGGTTAAGTTTATGATTATGGCTATGTTCAGTGCATGCACAGGTTGAGTTTGGTGTATGAGAAAATGAATGAAAGAAAAGTTTTAATTTTTATGTATGTTGTTGATCATGTATGGGATTAATCAGGTTCACAGGATGTATGTTAGGCTTGCTACGGGTCCCGGCGGCCTTAAGCCGACCCGGATCCTAGCGCCGGTAGCGGTCCGATTTTCGGGTCGTTACAAAATGGTATCAGAGCCCTAGGTTCATATGGTCGGACCTAGAGTGTCGGGCTCATAGAGGTTATAGAAGGTCAAGCACACTAGGAAGATCATGTCCACTAGGATAGGATGTGGAGTCCTGTCTTGCATGATGATGTGAAATGCCATGATTATATGCATGTGCATTAATGATATGATATGTATGTGATGAGGGTTCATGTGTGCCCACATGAACCATATGATGCTAATGTTTGCTTGTTGTGTACTGTTTTTCAGAAAACAGGATGAGAGGAACTCATCGATCTGCACGATTGACTGGAGTACCACCTGAGGATGAGGGCATGAGCGCCCGTCCTCCTACATTGCCTAGGGCAATGTATAGTAGGTCTAACAGAGAAAGAGCAGTAAGAGACCCTAGAAGGTCTTTGGATCTGGGTAGAAGCAGATCAGTCAGAGGAACAATTCAGGGAGGAGCGTCAGAGGACATGGGGGATGATATGGATGTAGAGCAGAGGAGGGATGGCAGTTTGGGAGTTAGCATGTCAGAAGAGGGAATGGGAGAGTCCCAAGGAGGCACTCAGGCCTCGGGATTTGTTCAGCCACCCCACTACCCACACTTCTCACAAAATCCCGGGTATTCGATGGGAGGTACATTGGATTACCCTAGCTTCACCCCTTATCCCACACAGATGCCATACCCACCCTACTACCCACCATATTCACAATACCCAATGTATCCACCCCCACCTTACTATCCAAATCCAGCAAACCCTACCTCAGAAAATGTTGCACCACCTCCTCCTCCAGCAGAACCAGCAGCCCCAGCTACTCAACCTTCTAGACCTAGCTCAGCCAGTGGGAGCAAGGTCAAGATGACAGACTACATGAAGTTGGGTGCTCCCCAGTATGAAAAAGGGGATGACCCATTTGTGTATCTTGAAAGGGTTAAGGTGATCACAGATGAGATTGGGGCTGATGATAGTAGAGCCATTCAGATGGCTGGGTTCACACTTAAGTGCAAGAAGGCACGAGAGTGGTTCAAGAATTATGTGAACCCGAGAGTGGACAGCATGTCTTGGGAAGAGTTCGCAAACGAGTTTGCAGGATGGGCTTTCCCAGATAGTTCAAGGGAGTTGAAGATGATAGAGTTTGAGCAGTTGAGGCAGACTGATGAGATGAGTGTAGAGGAGTTCACAGACAGATTCTTGGAGCTGTTGTCATTTGCAGGGCAAAATCTCGACTCGGATCAGAAAAGGTCAAGGAGGTATATCATGAAACTCCACTCCAGATATTCCTCCTTGATCCAGTCAGCAGATAGGGAGAGCTTCCATGCCATAGTGGATATGGCCCGAAAAATGGAGGCCAGTGCCATCGTTCAGGGGACAGTTAAGCAGTCAGTGGTACAGCCTTCTGGTTCTAAGACCCCAGGCTCTTCTTCTTTTAGTGCAGCAGCTTCAGGCAGCAAGAGGTGGAGCAGTACCACTAAGAAGTCGAGGAAGAATAAGTTTTGGAACAAGGTCAAGTCCAGTCTGGGACTGGGGAGTGGCGCGAGTTCTGGTGCGGATAATGCAGTATGCAAGAAGTGTGGGAGACCGCACAAGGGAGTATGTCTGGTTGGGACGACAGCCTGCTTCAAATGTGGGCAGGAGTGTAATACTCGGCTAGATTCCGGCATCGGAATCCCTACCTTCCGGCGGAATTTCCATTGGAATCTGGAACTTCTGAAGATGCCAGAGGCTTCTAGAGGGGTAAAATGTGTTTTCTAAAATATTTTTACTGATTTCATGGTTTTAAATGAAAATGAATTGAGCTTTTGAAAAGAAAAGACCAAGGAGGCGTTTGCCAGGTTCGGCCGCCGAAAGTGAAGTTCGGCTGCCGAACATGGGAAGGCTTCGGGAGTGCTTTTGGCCTCCGAAAGTCTTGTTTGAACGAGCCAAGGTTCGGCCGCCGAAAGTCAAGTTCGGCCGCCGAACATGCCTGAGTTTAGGGGGCACGTTAGGCTGCCGAAGGTCTTCGACCAGGCCACCTATAAAGAGCCCTCAGATCTGAAATGGGCGAGTTTTCTCCCCATTCTCGAGCTCAGATGAGTTTTTGTCCTCCCTTGGCCGTTTTCATGTTTTTTTCTTCATCTCCTTCATGTTTTCATGAGCTTTATGGCGGTTTTGAAGAGTTTTTAAAGCTTGGATCAAGGTTTGGAGAGCTTGGAGACTTTAAGAGTTTGGGTTCTCCACACCTCAAGCTTTGGGTCACACCAACCCTCGATCTTCAAGAGGTAAGTGTAGATCCTTGCTTTCCTTGTGTTTTAATGAGGTTTTATGAAGTTTTAATGCTTGAGTATGGGTAGATATGCATATTAGGATTTTTGTGGGTTTTATGCCCAATGTATGCTTATGCCTGTTTATGTATGTTTATGTGATGTTATGATGAAGTTTTAAGCTAGTTTATGCATGTGGGGGAGTGTATGTATGATTGGGGAAGAGCAAGTGAGGTTTAAGCTAGTTTTGATGGTTTTGGCTTATGTGGGTCATAAGCTGTTTGTGCATGCTTTTGATGTTGTTTTTGGAGTTTAAGCTTGTTTAAGCTCCTTTGTGCATGGTTAAGAGTTTATGCATGTTTTGGTAAGGTTGGAGGCTTGTTTTGGGGTGTTTGGAAGGTTTGGGAGGCTTAAATGCATGAGAAGCTGAGTTCTGCCCTTCTGGGAAGAACTCAAGTTCAGCCGCCGAAGGTGGTTTCGGCCGCCGAACCTGCCTTTGAACGCATGGATTGGCCGCCTAACCTTGCCCACGAAAGTTGAGTTTTGGCTTGAAAGCAGACTTTCGGCCGCCGAAGGAAAGTTCGGCCGCCGAAGGAAAGTTCGGCCGCCGAAGGAAAGTTCGGCCGCCGAAAGTGCCTGACTTTCGTCTCTGGAGAGGGACTTTCGGCCGCCGAAGGTGCAGCCGAAAGTGCCCGAGTTTCGTCTCTGGAGGGAGGGTTCGGCCGCCGAAGGTGCCGCCGAAAGTGCCCTGTCCAGCCTTTTCATGTTTGTTTTCTATGCATGCTTAAGTGATGTTCTAGGGGGTTTTTGGGTAGTTGTTTATGAGTTGTTTAGAGTGTGTTGGCACCTCATTCGAGTCCACCTGTGTAGAATCGGACCCGAGGGATCGAGGAGGCCATCAGTGTTAGCTGTTGCAGAGTTAGTCCAGCGTCTGCCAGATGTGAGTAGAACTAAACTTAATCTTTTATTTTATGAAATCAAATGCCTAAAGCATGTTCATGCATCATGTTTATATGTAATAGGTTGATTGCACTAGTTACACGAATATGACGCATTGCATTATTTACTGTTGATGTGGATGGACCAAGGCGACCCCAATGGCCCATAAGTCTGTCATGATAAGAGAAGTCCTGTGGAGCTCCTTTGAGGGCCGGGCACCATGTAGAAAGTCCTGTGTGAGCTCCTTCGGGGGCCGGGCACCATGTTATGTATGAAAGTCCTGTGTGAGCTCCTTTAGGGGCCGGGCACCGACAGAGGGAGCTTTGGAGGTCATGTCCAATCCGTTATGTGAATTGCTTGTGCTGTGGCGCATTTCATGAAAGCATTTAATTAATGAACTGTTTTCTTTGTTTCTACTCACTGGGCTTTTTAGCTCACCCCTCTCCCCTAAACCCCAGTTTTGCAGGTCAGAGGTAGGCCAGGAAGACGTCAAGGGTAAAAAGGCTTGTAATAGCAATAGCTTAGTACTTTTAGTGTGGACATGTAATGTAAATTGAGATAAGGTTATGTAATGTGAAGTATAGTAGAGTTATGTTTATGGATTAGTACTGTGCTTGGCCCTGAGACTTGGTTAGTCCCTGTCTAATACATGATGTATGTTTTAGATGTTGAGTTGTGTTTGAACTGAACTTGTGGCATGTGTTGTGTTTACCACTCTAATGTTTGATGAGGACCCTAGTGGAGGTCTTATGTTTGTGGTTTGATGCATGCACAGGTTAGGTTTGGTTCTTTGGATGTGACTCCGGCTTGATGTATGTTGTGTTGACCCAGCTAGAGTTTTGATGAGGGCTCTAGTAGGGGGGTCCTTTTATGTTTTCAGTTATGTCGCATACAGGTCAGGTTCGGTTTGTACATCAGATGTTTAAGTTTTTATGTTAGAGTCTTGATCATGTATGGGATTTGGCCAGGTGATAGGAGGTATGTTTGGCTTGCTACGGGTCCCGGCGGCCTTAAGCCGATCTGGATCCTAGCGCCGGTGGCGGTTCGGGCCGTTACGGTAGGGTATCGGTTTCCGGGTCGTTACAAGGAGGGACACATGGCTCGGGAGTGTCCTAGGGCAGCTTTTGGAGCACAGTCTCAGCAGACGGCTTCAGGTAGTGTAGCGCAGCCAGCAGCTCCAGCCACGACTCAGGCCAGTGGCAGAGGCAGAGGGAGAGGGTCAGCCTCTTCTTCAGCGGGTTTCAGAGGTGAAGGTCCATCAGCTCCAGCACGGATCTTCACAATGACTCAACAGGAGGCAGATGCATCTAACACCGTGGTGGCAGGTAACTTAGTCATTGGTTGTTCAGATGTGTATGCCTTGATGGACCCTGGTGCATCTCATTCTTTTATTGCTCCGAGAGCCGTTCAGAGGTTGGGGTTGATGATCTCTGAGTTAGAGTGTCCTCTCTGGGTCAGTGGACCCAAGTGTGACCCATCAGTGGCAGAGTCAGTCTGCCAGTGCAGTCCAGTCTTTGTTGAGGGAAGATGCCTTTCCGCCGACCTTGTGGTTCTAGACTTGACAGATTTTGACGTCATTCTAGGGATGGACTGGTTATCTACCCATAGTGCTACCTTGGACTGCAGGGACAAGGTGGTCAAGTTCAGAGGTCAGGATGGGTCAGAGGTTGTCTTCAGGGGAGACAGGAGGGGTATACCTAGAGGTCTGATATCAGCTCTTCAGGCTCGTAGGTTGCTTAGGAAAGGATGTCAGGGGTATTTGGCTCATGTGAGAGAGCTTAGCAGTCAGGTTAGAGAGCCCGCCTCGGTGCCAGTGGTTAGAGAGTTTCTAGACTTCTTCCCAGACGAGCTGCCAGGTTTACCACCTGCTAGGGAGATAGAGTTCGAGATAGAATTGATGCCTGGAACCCGATCGATCTCTATCCCTCCCTACAGGATGGCTCTAGCTGAGTTGAAGGAATTGAAATAACAGTTGCAAGAGCTGGTAGAAAAGGGCTTCATCCGACCGAGCACTTCACCTTGGGGTGCACCAGTTTTGTTTGTGAGAAAGAATGATGGATCCCTTAGACTTTGTATCGACTACAGGCAGTTGAACAAAGTCACTACCAAGAATAAGTACCCGCTACCTAGGATCGACGATCTATTCGACCAGCTAGCCGGAGCAGGTTGTTTCTCCAAAATAGATCTGAGATCGGGGTACCATCAGTTGAGGATCAGAGAAGGTGATGTGCCAAAGACGGCTTTCAGGACCAGATATGGGCATTTTGAGTTCCTTGTAATGCCGTTCGGGTTAACCAACGCCCCTGCAGCATTCATGGATCTTATGAACAGAGCGTTTAGCCAACACCTGGATCACTTCGTTATTGTCTTCATAGACGATATCTTGGTGTATTCCAGGAATGCAGAGGAGCATGCCCATCATCTGCGATTGGTTTTGCAGACTTTGAGGGAACATGGCTTGTATGCCAAGTTCTCCAAGTGTGAGTTCTGGCTGAGGAGCATTTCATTCTTGGGGCATGTAGTGTTAGAAAATGGAATAGAAGTGGACCCCAAGAAGGTAGAAGTTGTGGCTAACTGGCCTAGACCCACTTCAGTGACGGAGATCAGGAGTTTCTTGGGTTTGGCAGGTTACTACAGGAGGTTCGTTCAGGACTTCTCGAAAATAGCAGCTCCTCTGACCAGGTTGACCAGAAAGAATCAGAAGTTTGTGTGGACCGACCAGTGCGAAGAGAGTTTTGAAGAGCTTAAGAAGAGGTTGACTTCAGCATCAGTGTTAGCTCTGCCATCTAGTGATGAGGACTTTACAGTCTTTTGTGATGCGTCCCGTGTGGGACTGGGTTGTGTACTAATGCAGAACGAGAGGGTGATTGCTTATGCTTACAGGCAGCTGAAGAAGCATGAGTTGAATTACCCCACACATGACCTAGAGATGGCAGCAGTAATCTTTGCGCTCAAGATGTGGAGGCACTACCTCTATGGGGTAAAATGTGAGATCTTTATAGATCATAAGAGCCTGCAGTACATCCTGAGTCAAAGAGATTTGAACTTGAGACAGAGGAGATGGGTAGAGCTGCTGAGTGATTATGATTGCAAGATTCAGTATCATCCGGGTAAGGCGAATGTTGTGGCAGACGCCCTAAGCCGGAAGTCACTAGGCAGTCTATCCCACATCACGGCAGAGAGGAGACCAGTGGTGAAGGAGTTTTACAAGCTCATGGATGAAGGTCTACAGTTGGAGTTGTCTGGTACAGGTGCTTTGGTAGCCCAGATGAGAGTGGCACCCGTGTTTCTGGAGCAGGTGGCTCAGAAACAGCATGAGGACCCAGAGTTAGTGAAGATTGCCAGGACTGTTCAGTCAGGCAAAGATAGTGAGTTCAGATTCGACAGCAAAGGGATCCTCCGCTATGGGAGCAGACTATGTGTACCAGATGACATAGGGCTAAAAGGAGACATTATGAGAGAGGCTCATAATGCAAGATACAGCGTTCACCCCGGAGCCACCAAGATGTATCAAGATTTGAAGAAAGTTTATTGGTGGCCAGCGATGAAGAAAGAAGTGGCACAATTTGTGTCAGCCTGCGAAGTGTGTCAGAGGGTGAAGCTGGAACATCAGAAGCCGGCTGGAATGCTTAACCCGCTACCTATTCCAGAGTGGAAATGGGAGAATATAGCTATGGACTTCGTAGTGGGGTTGCCGGCGACGTCCAACAGATTAGACTCCATATGGGTGATTGTGGACAGACTCACCAAATCTGCTCACTTCATCCCTGTCAGGAATGGCTATTCTGTGGACAAGTTGGCGCAGGTGTATGTTGATGAGATCGTCAGGCTGCATGGGGTTCCTGTTTCAATAGTGTCTGATAGAGGGCCCCAGTTCACCTCCAGGTTTTGGCAGAGTCTGCAAAATGCCATGGGTACTAGGTTGGATTTCAGTACTGCCTTCCACCCCCAGACTGATGGACAGTCAGAAAGGACCATCCAGACTATCGAGGATATGCTCAGAATGTGTGTGCTGGACTTTGGAGGTTCTTGGAGGCAACATCTACCTTTGGTGGAGTTTGCCTACAATAACAGCCATCATGCTAGCACCGGGATGGCTCCATATGAAGTCTTGTACGGAAGGAAGTGCAGGTCACCTGTTTGCTGGGAAGAAGTTGGAGAAAAGGCCTTGGCAGGGCCTGAGCTAGTAGAGATTACCAGCAGGGTGGTACCCATAATCAAAGAAAGGATCAAGACTGCTGCAAGCAGACAGAAGAGTTATGCAGACATCCGCAGAAGACAGGTAGAGTTTCAGGAGGGGGATCTGGTATTGCTCAAGGTGTCTCCAATGAAAGGGGTGGTTCGGTTCGGAAGGAAAGGTAAACTAGCCCCACGATACATCGGACCCTTTGAAGTCTTGCAAAGGATTGGGAATGTGTCGTACAAGCTGGATTTACCTGCTTCAATGGAAAGAATCCATCCGGTTTTCCATGTTTCCATGTTGAGAAAGTTCGTGTCAGATCCGGGCAAGGTTCTTAGTGAGCCTGATGTGGAGATCCAAGAAGATCTCACCTATGTCGAGCAGCCAGTACGGATCCTAGACACCCAGATCAGAAAGCTGAGAAACAAGGAAATCCCGATGGTGAAAGTCCTTTGGAACCACCACAATATGGAAGAGTGCACTTGGGAGACACGGGAGTCCATGCTCCAGCAATATCCTTATCTTTTCTAAGGTTAGTCCCTTGTGAGTTATATGTGCTTTGTATGTTTGATATGTGTATGCCATGCTATGTGCTAGATGAGGAACATTCGGGGACGAATGTTCTTAAGAGGGGGAGAATGTAATACCCGGCTAGACTCCGGTGTCGGAATTCCTACCATCCGGTGGAATCTCGGATGTCGGAGACCTCTAGAAGGGGTAAAACCATGTTTTCATGAAATGTTTTAATGTTTTTGATGATATTAAGTAAAGAGGAAATGAGTTTTTGAATAAAAACACCCTTGGAAGAAACTCAGGTTCGGCCGCCGAAACTCAGAGTTCGGCCGCCGAAACTCAGAGTTCGGCCGCCGAAACTCAGAGTTCGGCCGCCGAACATGCATGCATTTCGGGTGAGCCTTAGGCCCCCGAAGGCATAAGTGAGGGAAGCCCAGGTTCGGCCGCCGAACCTCAAGTTCGGCCGCCTAACATGGCATGCATGCGGAGGCACGTTCGGCCCCCGAACGTGGCCTGGCCAGCCACTATAAAAGGGTCCCTTAGCCGAAAACGGGCGAGCTTTTCTCCCCATTGTCGGCCAAGGTGAGTTCTCCGCCGTCCCTCACCAATCTTGAGTCTTTTCCTTCAGATCTTTCAAGATTTTCACAAGTTTTTGCTTTCCTTTGAAGATTTTCAAGTTTTGAGCAAGTTTTGGACTTGGAGGCCCAAGGAGCTAAATCTCTCCCAACTCCAAGTTAGATCGCCTCTACTCTCGATCTTCAAGAGGTAAGAGTCGATCTCTAGCTTACATTATGTTTTAAGTAAATTTTATGAAGATCTTTGGGGTAGAATGCATGTTTAGCTTATAGTTAGGTTTTTGAGTTTATGTTATGTTTTGAGCAATGTATGTTGGATTTGTGTTGCTTGATGTGTTGTAGTTGGGGTTTAAGGTAGTTTGAGACCTCTAGGAGCTCGTATGCATGTTTTGGTTGAGCAAAATGCATGATGGCATGAGTTTGAGGCATTTGTGCATGTTTGAACCAAGTTTCTGCCCTTCGGGAGAAACCAGGTTCGGCAGCTGAAAGGACTTTCGGCCGCCGAACCCTCTTGTGGAGGCAGCCTTCGGCTGTCGAAACTTGCCCCGGAAAGGAGACTTTCGTTTCTGTCTGGGAGTTTTGGCCGCCGAAGGTGCCGCCGAACATGCATGAGTTTCGCCTCTGTCTGGGAGTTTCGGCCGCCGAAGGTGCCACCGAACCTGCTTGACTTTCGGCTCTGGAGGGACTTTCGGCCGCCGAACCTGCCGCCGAAAGTGCCCTGTCCAGCCTTCTTTTACATGTTTTGCATGATTGTTTCATGATGTTTTAGGGGGTTTTTGGGGAGTAGTTTAGAGTTATGTTCATGTTTGGTTGGTCCCTCATTTGAGTCCACTTGTGTAGGTTCGGACCCGAGGAACCGAGGACCCCAGCAGTGAGTTCAGCTGCTTCTGAGTCAGTAGAGCTTCAACTAGAGGTGAGTGGAATAACTCTTATGCTTTTAAATAAATAAACCCGTTTTAGCATGATTCACGCATCATGAATGCCATGAGATATTTTAGGTTGTTTGCATTAGAAATCACGAATATGTTGCATTGCATAATAAGTTGACGATGTGGATGAATGTTGAATGATCCCTTAGTCCTCGTATGTTATGATATGATGATGATACGGTACGAAAGACCAGTGAGGCCCATTCTACGCCCCTGGCATTATGGAATGTTATGTCATGCTATGTTATGATTATGTAAGAGAAAGACCAGTGAGGCCCATTCTACGCCCCTGGCACAGTTGGATCATGTAGAGGACTATTGGTGACAAATTCATCCTTGATGTGATTAGCTGTGATGTGATGCATTTCATGTTATCATATGTTTCAAATGTTTTATTATTCTGCTCACTGGGCTCTTGTAGCTCACCCCTCTCCTTTAACCCCAGGCTTGCAGGTACAGGGTAGACCAGGAGGTTAGCAAGAGTAATGAAGTCTTATGCATGTAATAGCTAGAGTGTGGACATGACAGATTGTAGAAAGATGTAATGTAAAAGTACAGTATAGAGATATTGAAATGATGTTTAAGAATGTTAGAAATGTGCTTGACCATAGTATATTGTAATCCCTTTTTAATACATGATCTTAGATGTTTTATACTACTTATGTAAACCAACTCAACACATGTTATGCCACCCATTGGGGGCATTGATGAGATCCCACAGAGGGGTTAAGTTTATGATTATGGCTATGTTCAGTGCATGCACAGGTTGAGTTTGGTGTATGAGAAAATGAATGAAAGAAAAGTTTTAATTTTTATGTATGTTGTTGATCATGTATGGGATTAATCAGGTTCACAGGATGTATGTTAGGCTTGCTACGGGTCCCGGCGGCCTTAAGCCGACCCGGATCCTAGCGCCGGTAGTGGTCCGATTTTCGGGTCGTTACATGTGAGGTCAATTCCCATACTTAGATTACTTTTATGTGTGTCGTTTGTGCTGAGCTAGTTGGTCATCTGATATTTTTCTTGTAAAGCACCTAACTTATTATGTTTTGTACTTTGTTTATCAAATGCCTTAATATCTCATGCCTTTTATTCCCCTAGAGCCTTTAGTTGGCCGGACTTTTGTTTATTATTGTCTATAGTTTTCCTCCAAGTTGTACCTTTTACTTACTCATATTCTGGCATTCGTGAATTCATTTTGGGGTTAGTAACATACCTTAATTTGATTCTGATTTTGCCTAGGCATGACTTCTCTTTGAACCTTAAGGGTGCTTATGCTCTTTTTCTAAGTCGGCGCTATGCCTTAGTCTTATTTATTATTATTTGTGAGCTGAGCTCTTAACCATGCTTTTAGCCTTGTTTGTCTTGCGAGCCGAGCTCTTTTGTGAGGTCAGAATCAAGCTTTAGCCTTGTTTCCTTATGAACTGCGCTCTTTTGTGAGGTTAGAACTGGGCTTTCTTTATTTCTTTTTAGGCTTTAGGGGTCCCGAGCTCTTTTGTGAGGCCGAACCCAAGCTTTTAGCCTTGTTTGCCTATGAGCTGAGCTCTTTTGTGAGGTCGAATCAGGCTTTTTTTTATTTTCTTTTAGACTTTCAAGGGTGCCGAGCTCTTTTGCGAGGTCGAACCCAAGCTTTTAGCCTTGTTTACCTGTGAGCTGAGCCCTCTTGTGAGGTAGAAATTGTAACGACCCGGAAACCGGACCGCTACCGGCGCTAGGGTCTAGGTCGGCTTAAGGCCGCCGGAATCCGTAGCAAGCCAAACATACATCCTGTGAACCTGTTTAATCCCATACATGATTAACAACATACATAAAAATTAAAACTTTTCTTTACCAAGCCTAACCTGAGCATACACATCATAACATAAACCCCTCATTGGAGTCCTCATCAAATACTCCAATGGGGTACATAACATATGGCAGGCTTGGGTTACATGAACATCATAAAAACATTATATCTCATAACGAAAACCATGTATACAAGGGATTAAAACAACTCTAGTCAAGCACATT